>NW_028252223.1:0-494354 GCF_964263255.1 Lissotriton vulgaris
GTACTCACACACAGTGTCAGTTATGCAAATAATTAAGGATAGGATAGGATAGGCAGTCGCCAGTAGGTAGTTATGGTTAGGACCTAGTTTCCATAGAAAATCCACAACATTCTATTTGGAATAACTTTGGCACCGATAGACGAATCTTGGCATATTTCTCCAAGAAAATGGCCTGCTTGGTTCCGCTCCTTCCCTGAAAGTTTGGGGGTGATTTGTCAAGCGGGGCTGAGAAAAAAGGGGGTCCTAAAACATGGTTTCCCCATGCAATTTTCCATAGAGACCTTTAGCCAGGGCTACAGCCCGAACGGCTGAACGGAATTACACAAAATTTGGCAGAGAGGTAGAGTTCTGTTCGAAGATTGTGCTTTTTGTTAAATGGTGTATATCCGTTTAGTAGTTTCTGAGAAAATTGCATTAAAATCATAGCGATATCTAGAAACGGAGTTCAGCATGCGCACGGAAATCTGTTCAATTACGAGCGCAAGCTGCATGCTGATTGGCTGTGAACTGTCTGTCAACTCTCGAAACCAGGAAGTGTTGGCGGCCCTCTTGTGCCTCTATGGAACCGAGTCACAAGAAAACAGTAAAATAAAGTTGAGAAATAAGGGAAGGGGGTAGGCTAGAGACATTCTGACCCTCTAGGCTTGCTCAGGGGGCTGTACATGGATGTTTAGGCTCTATGTTTTGAAGAAGAATCGCGGCGTACGTGTATGGAAAAACTTACAATTACGAGCAGGAGCTGCATGCTGATTGGCTGTCAATACTCCAAACCAGAAAGTGTTGGCCACCATGTTGTTTGTCGGGAGAGGAGAGTCACAAAAAAACAGTAACACAAAGTTGAGAAATAAGGAAACGGGGCAAGGTGGAAAGATTCTGAGTCTATAGTCTTGGTCAGGCTCAATTTTTATTTATTTTTTAAATAAAAAATGGTGGGGTACTCGTGCAGTACTGGTACGCGGTGGAAAAGGTGAAACAAAAGTAGAAGTCAGTTTTTTTCATTTGGTCCCGGGGGGGCAAATTACGGGGGCAATTTTACTGCATAATGGGGGCATGTAAGGTGCCCGAGCACTGGGGAACGGCACTCCTCTGGTTTTATTTAGAAGTATGTCGGGGGGTTACGGTCCTACTCCCCACAGTCTCCGCGAGCGGCACCCCTCGGGTCTTTTTTTAAAAAAAAGATGTTTTGAGCTCTCTCTCTCTCTCCCCGTACACATCGCGGGGAACACCACATTTCTGGGGCAGTGATATGAAAAATGACCTTCCAGCTCCGGGTACCTGCATTGTCTGGAGTTTTTTATTAATGTTGGGAGGGTGGGCTTGATAATACATCCTTGTAAATTTCCATAGAAGCCTAAGTTCTGGTGTTAACATGGGCTTTTATGAGAAATAACAAGGCCGTATTATGAAGCTCATTATCACCGTTTTATCAGCAGTTTCCTGCCAATAAAACAGCGATAATTTTAACACCGGTCCTTGATAATATGCACCTAAGTTTACTGGTAAATAAAAAGAGCAAATGGCCATATTATCAACAAAAGGCAATACATTATCGTCGCTTTTATTGGCAGGAAACTGCCGATAAAGCAGCAATAATGTGCTTGATAATATGCCCTTGTGAATAACAATAGCAGCCTAGGTTAACATCAGAACTTGGGCTGCTATGGGAAATTTACAAGGGCCTATAGTTTTTTATGAATGTTGGGAGGGTGGGCTTGATATTACGTCCTTTTTAATTGCCATAGAAGCCTATGTTCTGGTGTTAACATGGGCTTCTATGGGAGAAAACAAGGCCGTAATATCATGGTCATTATCGGCAGTTTTTTGCCAATAAAATGGCGATAATTGTAACACCGTTCTTTGATAATATGCACCTAAGTTTACTGGTCAAAAAAAGATGTGTAGATGTGAGTAAATGAGCTGAAGCATTATGGGGCATACTATCAAGAACGGCGATAAAATTATCGCTGTTTTAGCGGCAGGAAACTGCTGCTGAAGTGGCGCTTATGGGCTTGATAATATGCTGTTGTGAATTCCCATAGCAGCCCAGGTTCTGGTGTTAACCTGGGCTACTATGGGAATTCAGAAGGGCATATTATCTAGCCCATTATCGCCACTTTAGCGGCAGTTTCCTGCCGCTGAAACAGCGATTATTTTATCGCTGTTCTTGATACTGTGTCCCCACAAGTTTTGGTAACTCTACGGTTTTACGTGTGCAGTGTGACTCATAGATTCCAGTTTGGTTATAGTGCCGCGTTCAAGTGGTATCTATATGGAAGTGCCTACTGCGTTACTGACGCCCGCTATGGTGACTTATTTCTAATTAATTCCTTTGTGGGCTTTGTACATCTAGGCCTCTGTGCTTAACGTTGTATAAACTTTGCGGGTAAACATTTCAGGCAGTTGGTGTCACAACTTATTCTGAACAATTCTTCTACACGTCCAAGACAGCAGTGTCTAAGTTTAAGAGAGAAAGAGAAATGATGTCACAGAGAGTGAGAGAGAGAAAGAGAGAAAAAACAACATTAAACCTGTGTCGCAGAGTCTGCAGTTGAGATTTTTTATTGAAAAGTGAGATGTAGATTTACTAGCCCCTTGCATCACTTTACCCATGTTAAAAGTGACTCAAAAGTGGCACAATAAGGTTGTGGATCTGTTTGTCAGACTGTTGTAACCTATCTGTTGTCTTTGATCGGAGGTAATTATAGATTTTACAGAGAAGGTGCTGTACACTACGCACTCTGGGCCATGATTAAGCGCGGCTTTAAATCAGTTTCGCTGGCAAATCTCCGGATTTTTGACGATTTCGTGATTCACGAATCGTGCGATTTTACCCAATAATCCGCAAATTCGCAAGCTACGAATTATTTTGCTTGGTCGCTCTTGAAAAATACAATATCGTGCGTGCAGCGTTGTCTTACCGTGATTCTGAGTCTGCCGAGTTGTTTTTCTTCAGGTTTTGCGTGTGCGGCTCCATTTTCGATCTTTCTGTGTGATAGTGCGAGATTTTTTCGAACGCAATTACGTTATCGCGGCTTGCCATTTTGCACGACGAGAGTTTGACAACGTGAGTACGGCATAAAAGCCTGCGACGGTGCGCAGCTGACTTCCGGCGGGAGATTCGAACAGCTCGCGTTCCTGAAATTGCAAAAATTGCAATTCTGCACAAGAAATCCACTGCAGGAAGCATGAACCTTGTAAAAATGATGATTTTGATCAGAATAATGCCTCAAATTGACATTTGACTGCACTTTTTGGTGCAGGAGTCCATTTTTTGGGGTGGGGTGGGATGAAAGAAGTGCCTCAGAGTCTCCAACTTCCTATTCGTGTCCAGCAGGCTCCTCCCACTGCTTTCTGCATGTACTGGTCACTTTTCATTTGGCTGTTGAGCTGGCAGGATTACTTTCTGTGACTGCTTCTGAATTTGTATTTGAGGACTTTTTGGACTTTGGAGTTTGGATCACTTTTGGACTTGAGATTTTACAAGTAAGTTGGTGTTGTTTGCTTGGGGCATTGCAGTCGAGGCAACTACAGTTCTAAAACTTTTTTCACAACTTTAACAAAATGTATATTGAGGTGGGAAGCCACAGTATCCAGTAGGCCCAGGGGTAGTCATTAGTGCATGATACAACTGTTTCTGTGATTTGTTTTTTAACTTAATTCTCATTTATGTCATGGACTTTTAGCTCACTGTTATATGCTGATTTTTTAAAAAAAATTTGGGGTGCCTGTAAAGCCTCACTAGCCAGTAGGCCTAGTCTTTCTCTGGGGTGTATTGAATTTAAACATCATTGAGTGCATGGATGGCATGGGATTGTGGTGATTTTTGAGTGTTTTTCGACTTTTTGGGGTGTTGTTGTGGCCTGGTCATGTGGGTGGGGGCCATTTTGAGGCCTGGTACAGGCAGGGCCTGGCCATCTGGTGGGGGTCAAGGGGCCATTTTGAAGCCAGGCAGTGTGCTCAGGCCTGCACCCACTTCGCCTTGCTTTCAACCATTATGCCCAGGGGTACCCAGTGGTGCATGTGCCTAGTCTTTCTCTGGGGTGTCTTGAATTTAAACATCATTGAGGGCATGGATGGCATGGATGGCATGGGATTGTGGTGATTTTTGAGTGTTTTTCAACTTTTTGGGATGGTGTTGGGGCCTGACCATGTGGGTGGGGGCCATTCTGAGGCCTGGTACAGGCAGGGCCTGGCCATGTGGTGGGGGTCAATGGGCCATTTGAAGCCGGGGCAGTGTGCTGAGGCCTGCACCCACTTTGCCTTGCTTTCAACCATTATGCCCAGGGGTACTCAGTGGTACATGGGCCTAGCCTTTCTCTGGGGTGTCTTGAATTTAAACATCATTGAGGGCATGGATGGCATGGGATTGTGGTGATTTTTGAGTGTTTTTTTGACTTTTTGGGATGTTTTTTGGGTCTGGCCATGTGGGTGAGGGCCATTTGGAGGCCTGGTACAGGCAGGGCCTGGCCATGTGGTGGAGGTTAAGGGGCCATTTTGAAGCCAGGCAGTGTGCTCAGGCCTGCACCCACTTTGCCTTGCTTTCAACCATTATGCCCAGGGGTACTCAGTGGTGCATGGGCCTAGTCTTTCTCTGGGGTGTCTTGAATTTAAACATCATTGAGGGCATGGATGGCATAGGATTGGGTGATTTTTGAGTGTTTTTCGACTTTTTGGGGTGGTGTTGGGGCCTGGCCATGTGGATGGGGGCCATTTTGAGGCCTGGTACAGGCAGGGCCTGGCCATGTGGCGGAGGTCAAGGGGCCATTTTGAAGCCAGGCAGTGTGCTGAGGCCTGCACCCACTTTGCCTTGCTTTCAACCATTATGCCCAGTGGTACTCAGTGATGCATGGGCCTAGTCTTTCTCTGGGGTGTCTTGAATTTAAACATCATTGAGGGCATGGTTGACATGGGATTGTGGTGATTTTTGAGTGTCTTTTCAACTTTTTGGGGTGTTGTTGGGGCCTGGCCATGTGGGTGGGGGCCATTTCGAGGCCTGGTACAGGCAGGGCCTGGCCATGTGGTGGGGATCAAGGGGCCATATTGCAGCCAGGCAGTTTGCTGAGGCGTGCACCCACTTTGCCTTGCTTTCAACCATTATGCCCAGGAGTTCTCACTGGTGCATGGGCCTAGTCTTTCTCTAGGGTGTCTTGAATTTAAACATCATTGAGGGCATGGATGGCATGGGATTGTGGGGATTTTTGAGTGTTTTTCGACTTTTTGGGGTGTATAACTGATGTTCCTCTGGCTTCCATTGCTTTTAGGTGCACAAGAGAACCACCAGTGCCAGGAGGAAGTCCTGCAGTGGTGTGTGCAGCACAAAGTGACATCACGTCACGTGTGGCCACAGACAAGACAACTCTGCAACTCGTGCAACTGCGGACTGCTGTTCTGACATCTCAAGAAGATGGCCCAAAAGAAAGTTGGCCGTAGCGCCTGAGCAAAAAAAGTTGCCAGTGCCACTGCCAGTAAGAAGGAGCAGAAGAAGCAAGTGGCACCACCTACCAAGGAGACTGGTGTGCCCACCGACACCTTTTTTGTGAAAAAAACTACGCCTGCAGCATCAGCGGTGTCCGCCGGGGACCAAGCTGGAAGCAGCACCTCCGCTTCATTGGGCTCAGTGCCACCACGCCAAGTTAGGTCCAAGACCACCATGAGTGCTGTTGCGGCAGCCACTTTGGATGTTGAATCACCATCGACCAGTGATCTTGGCTCATCACGAGAAAGTACCATCCAATCAACGCCGGGTGTAACTCAGCTGACGAGTGTTCAACAACCACAGCCACAAACACAGGTGCAACTAGTAGGAGCGTGAGTACATGGGCAAGGAGAGGAGCAAGGAGAGGCGCATGGAGAGGTGCATGGAGAGGCACAAGGAGAGCCACAAGTAGAGCTGGATATGGGCGGCGTGGCACTGGTACCACCAGCGTTAACTACAAGACCAACACGACCTACAGCTTCCATCGCTTTTAGTCAGAAGGGCTGGCATGGACCTCCATCCAACTCGACCTCAAGTAGTGGTGCTGTAAGTGAACAACAGAAACAAATTCAGCCACGCCCATCCTCCACTTCATCTGGCATTGAAAGTCAAAGTAGCACCTCCACCACCAGCAGACATCACCAGTCCGCATTTTGGGACTTCTTTACTGTTAGCGCAAAGGCGGAAAACGTGGTCGTTTGTTCGATTTGTAAAACATCAGTTAGTCGGGGTAAGCTTGGTACCAACTATGGTACCAGAGGCCAGAGAGGTCATCTCAAGAAACACCACACTATCACTTGGGAAACACACATGACGAAGATCGAGGAAGGCAAAAGAAAAACAAATCCAAATGTATCCATTGATACTGAATCTGATGATGATGAGAATCTGATTGTGCAGGGGGAAGTGAAGAAGCGACAGACATTTTTTCCGGTACACCCAGTACCCCTGGCAGCGGCACTGCAGTGGTATCGCCCACACCCTCTACCCCTGCAACATCTATGAGGCACACTAAGAGTGTTGGAGAGACACCAATGTGAAAAACTACATCAATGTGCCTAACTGGTTTGAAGAGGTCATCATCATCATCATCACGTAAAATGATCCAGCCCACCATTAGCGGAATGTTCTGGTCAGAGGCGCCATTTGAACGCAACCACCCAACGGTACGTCTGTATAACGCAAAGCTGGTAAAATGCTAGCGCTGGACCTTCTCCCTTTTTCTTTTGTGGAAGGGGTGGGGTTTCTAGAATTAGTGGCAACAGTCTGCCCTAAATGGAAGGTTCCTAGCCGGTCCTATTTTGCCAGAGTTGCGGTTCAGAAAAGGGGGTGGTGATGAACAGAGTGTCTGAATTGAGCAGACCACTCTTACCCAGTCCAAAGATCAGGGCTTGATCCATCACCGTTATTTATCTCACTGCCCCATCCCAGCTCAGAACCTGGCTATATGCAAATCAGTCTGTCCCTGGCCCAGTGCATCATGGGAACAGGGCAGACTAAACTACCAAGCCAATTCTTCACCAGAAAGGAGACAAGCTACCGGGGACCGGTTTCTGGCATTTCAGCCGTCTTCGGCCCGGCTTGCTTGAATCCTTATGGAGCAGTGAGAAAGGGACTCATGTCTGAGTATACCCTGCCACACCTATAGTGGCCAAAAACGATTCAGAAAAGGGGGTGGTGATGAACAGAGTGTCTGAATTGAGCAGACCACTCTTACCCAGTCCAAAGATCAGGGCTTGATCCATCACCGTTATTTATCTCACTGCCCCATCCCAGCTCAGAACCTGGCTATATGCAAATCAGTCTGTCCCTGGCCCAGTGCATCATGGGAACAGGGCAGACTAAACTACCAAGCCAATTCTTCACCAGAAGGGAGACAAGCTACCGGGGACCGGTTTCTGGCATTTCAGCCGTCTTCGGCCCGGCTTGCTTGAATCCTGATGGAGCAGTGAGAAAGGGACTCATGTCTGAGTGTACCCTGCCACACCTATAGTGGTCAAAAACGATTCAGAAAAGGGGGTGGTGATGAACAGAGTGTCTGAATTGAGCAGACCACTCTTACCCAGTCCAAAGATCAGGGCTTGATCCATCACCGTTATTTATCTCACTGCCCCATCCCAGCTCAGAACCTGGCTATATGCAAATCAGTCTGTCCCTGGCCCAGTGCATCATGGGAACAGGGCAGACTAAACTACCAAGCCAATTCTTCACCAGAAAGGAGACAAGCTACCGGGGACCGGTTTCTGACATTTCAGCCGTCTTCGGCCCGGCTTGCTTGAATCCTGATGGAGCAGTGAGAAAGGGACTCATGTCTGAGTATACCCTGCCACACCTATAGTGGCCAAAAACGATTCAGAAAAGGGGGTGGTGATAAACAAAGTGTCTGAATTGAGCAGACCACTCTTACCCAGTCCAAAGATCAGGGCTTGATCCATCACCGTTATTTATCTCACTGCCCCATCCCAGCTCAGAACCTGGCTATATGCAAATCAGTCTGTCCCTGGCCCAGTGCATCATGGGAACAGGGCAGACTAAACTACCAAGCCAATTCTTCACCAGAAAGGAGACAAGCTACCGGGGACCGGTTTCTGGCATTTCAGCCGTCTTCGGCCCGGCTTGCTTGAATCCTGATGGAGCAGTGAGAAAGGGACTCATGTCTGAGTATACCCTGCCACACCTATAGTGGCCAAAAACGATTCAGAAAAGGGGGTGGTGATGAACAGAGTGTCTGAATTGAGCAGACCACTCTTACCCAGTCCAAAGATCAGGGCTTGATCCATCACCGTTATTTATCTCACTGCCACATCCCAGCTCAGAACCTGGCTATATGCAAATCAGTCTGTCCCTGGCCCAGTGCATCATGGGAACAGGGCAGACTAAACTACCAAGCCAATTCTTCACCAGAAAGGAGACAAGCTACCGGGGACCGGTTTCTGGCATTTCAGCCGTCTTCGGCCCGGCTTGCTTGAATCCTGATGGAGCAGTGAGAAAGGGACTCATGTCTGAGTATACCCTGCCACACCTATAGTGGCCAAAAACGATTCAGAAAAGGGGGTGGTGATGAACAGAGTGTCTGAATTGAGCAGACCACTCTTACCCAGTCCAAAAATCAGGGCTTGATCCATCACCGTTATTTATCTCACTGCCCCATCCCAGCTCAGAACCTGGCTATATGCAAATCAGTCTGTCCCTGGCCCAGTGCATCATGGGAACAGGTCAGACTAAACTACCAAGCCAATTCTTCACCAGAAAGGAGACAAGCTACCGGGGACCGGTTTCTGGCATTTCAGCCGTCTTCGGCCCGGCTTGCTTGAATCCTGATGGAGCAGTGAGAAAGGGACTCATGTCTGAGTATACCCTGCCACACCTATAGTGGCCAAAAACGATTCAGAAAAGGGGGTGGTGATGAACAGAGTGTCTGAATTGAGCAGACCACTCTTACCCAGTCCAAAGATCAGGGCTTGATCCATCACCGTTATTTATCTCACTGCCCCATCCCAGCTCAGAACCTGGCTATATGCAAATCAGTCTGTCCCTGGCCCAGTGCATCATGGGAACAGGGCAGACTAAACTACCAAGCCAATTCTTCACCAGAAAGGAGACAAGCTACCGGGGACCGGTTTCTGGCATTTCAGTTCATTCATTTCAGTTGTGGTTCCAGCACTACATCAAGATGTGCTGGAGGTGATTGGGGCAGCTTTGCAGAAGAGTGCTGTTCACACTATCCACTTGACAACAGACATGTGGACCAGTTGCCAAGCCCTTGATTACATGTGCATCACTGCACACTGGGTCTCTTTTGCAGGGTCTTTTGCAGGGGTTAGAGACAAGTCAAGTGCATTTGTTGACCTGGACACAGTTTTTCAAGCTTCTCGGAAACATGCAACATTAGCCATGTTTGCCATGGAGAAAATTCATACTGCAAAAAACATTTTGGATGAGTTTAACAATAAGGTCTCTGAATGGCTGCAACCAAGAAATCGCATAGTTGGTTATGTTTCCATTGATAATGGCAGTAATATAGTTAAGGCCATGCAGGACGGTGAATATTTCAGAGTGCCGTGTTTGGCGCACTGTATAAATCTGGTTGTTCAAGATTTCTTGAAAAATGAAAACCAAGTCAAAAAGTTACTGACCACCTGCCGAAGAATCTGCACACATTTCAGCCATTCTTTTAAGGCCCGGAAGGAGCTGAGGAGCATTCAACATGTACGTAAAGTGCCAGTCAAAGGACTCATCCAGTAGGTGACAACACGTTGGAACTCAACCTTTTACATGCTTGAGCGTCTGCGTGAGCAGTGCATGGTAATCAATGACTATATCTTTACAGTAGTTTCAACTATTAATGACTTGAGGCTAGAGTCGGAGGGATGGCAGCTAGTTAAAAGCCTGACAGACATGCTACGTCCTTTTTCGGTCTTCACGCGTGAAGTCAACAGCGAGGAGTGTTCTTTGAGCAAAGCTATCCCATTGTTGCGCATGGTAGAGCACCAACTGAAGGTGGTGTCTTCAACGTTGAGAGATGATGGTGGAAAGCAAGCTGCATATCTGTTGGTGGAGAACTTATTAAGCCGCCTTGTTTCCAATGAAAGGCTTCAAAAGATACATACAGAACAACATTACATTTGTGCCACTATTCTGGATCCACGGTACAAAAAGGCAGTGGCCAGCAAAGCATTCATTCCTTTTGATGAGGCAGATGTTTCAAAGTACAAACATTGGATAGCTGGGTCAGCCAGACGGTTCGAAAAAGATCGGCAGAGAATTCAAGGAGCCGTCAGAAGTCCAACTGAATCAGCAGGCGATCCAGCGTCAAGTTCCACTTCTGAATCTGTGGCCGAAGGGAGTCACTTTCCCTCAAAGCTGTTAACGACACCAGCAGCAACCCTATCATTATCCTCACCTGCACCAGGCCCAGCCATAATATTGTTGGAAGCGGATTGGCTAACTAATCAAGGGTTTGTTCATTCCAGTACGGTCTGCGTCGTCCAGGATAGTGGGGCAACGCCCCATCGCCCCCAATGGATGCACCACCACTGCATATGATGAGTGAGTACATGTATGTGTGACTATATATGATGTGTATGTAGATGTTGGAATTACTGAAGAGGTTGTTGTAACTGGTATTGGTATCTCCATTGTTTTGCAATTTTCAGTTTCTATTTTTCAATGTGTGTATCAAAGGTTATATTACGCTGAGAGGAGGTCTCCCACTCTTTCGCAAGGACAATGTCATCAGTGATGGCATCAGTGATGTCATTTGAGATGTCATCAGTGATGTCATGAGTGATGTCACTGACCATGTCATGAGTGATGTAATATGTGACGTCATCAGCAGTGCATTGCGGGCGCGCAAGTTATAGTTAGCTGAACTAACTATAACGGAGGAATTTCAATGGTTTTGTATGAGAGAAATGTCCAGCTAACTATAACATGGGTGAAACCTATGATTTTTTCAGTGAATTTCTAAGGTTTTTTAAATGCTAATTCCTAACTATAACGTGCCTGAAACCTATGGTTTTTTAAGTGAATTTCTAAGGTTTTTTAAATGATAATTCCTAACTATAACATGCCTGAAACCTATGGTTTTTTCAGTGAATTTCGAAGGTATTGTAAATGATAATTTTAAAATATACTAATTATTATCTTTCCTTCTTTTTTTAGTAATTTCCTAAATTTTCTATTATAAATACTTATATTTATTTCATTTTTAAAGTTACATTTCATATTTTTAATGTAAAATAATAACAAAAGTTAATTCAAAAAGAATGCACTGCATGTGAAACTGCCTGGCTGAATTTGTAATTGTTTGTTAAAGGCAGAATTAAAACACCCTTGTGCCTCTTTTACACCGCCGTTGCATCACTTTTCTGATGAAGCGGTGGCGCAAAAGATGGGCCATGGTATGTGGTATTTAGAATGGGACGTCTCTGGGAGGTGTGTCACATTGTAAATCCCAGTACCAGAAGGAGACATTCCTATACCGGGGAGGGCTTTCCGGCGCAGGAACACCTCCTAAAAGTGCTGACTGAAATATACAAGATTTCACTTTGTCACTTTTGGGCTCATGCTGTGTCAAAACCCTGCACTACCTTGAAGCAGGTGTAAGGATTGACACAGCAGTCTGAGCATAGGGCCCCCAGAGCATTGCTGGAGAAACGTTCCACTTGCAACATAACTCAAACAAGGCACCAACTTTACAGCACAGATACATCACTTATATGTGCCATTTTTTTCCCAAGGTACACCGCATTGTAAATACAGCACATCCATGGTGGTGGTGTCACGGAGCACAATAACTAACAAATTCCGGGGGATATGCCAGTTATTGTATATGTGCCCATTAGTGTTTTAATGTAGTGAATGAATTACTACAAACCGATGAATGAGTCACTACAAAACTAAAACAACTGTGACAGAGTGTTTGGTGGAAGTGTAAGGATACAAACTCGTAAATTGAAGGTATAAAAGACAAATTTACAAGTACATAGAAGACTGCAGACATCGTCTATAAGGGTTTGAAGCATTCTATGCCCTAAGGCATATTTTAATGCATTACTACTTAGCTAGTGACTAGGGGGCATATTATCAAGGGGGTTTATCTCTGCTTCTTTGGCTTTAAAAGCCAAGAAAGCGGAGATAAAATGATCTCCCTATTACCTAGCTGTCGCTAACACCAGTTAAAGACAGCTAGTAGGAGATAGCGACCATCTTGGGCCCCACTTTGCATGTCAGTGATATTTATCACTAATGACATGCAAAGTGGGCGTGCCAAGATGTTAGCGACTGGAAACAGTCGCTAACATCGTTATCTCCTATTACCAACTTTTGGAGATATTCACGCTAAGCGCGAATATCTCCAAAAGCTAACACCTGCCCTGAGCAGTTCTTAGCAATGATATCCGATGGGAGGTGGATAACATGGCTAAGAGCATTAGCTCACTAATGCATGAATATCGCTGAATTTTCAGCGATATTCATGCATTGCGGCCGATTTTTATCGCATTTGCAATAAACCTTGGTAATACCAAGGTTTATCTGCGATAAAAATCGCCGCAGCTCGGCGATGATTTTTTCAAGCTAACCAAGCAATAGCGATAATTATCGCTTGGATGATTACAGTTTTGCAAGGAAAGAACCTGATTGAATTTATAACAGCCTCAGTTTTACCACAGTATACAGATAAACATATAGTGCTGAATGGCTCACAACAATATTGAAACAGTAGTGTGAGAATGTTTGCTGGAAGTATTAGGATACACATTGTGGAATTGAACGTATAAAACATAAGTTTACTGGTGCATAGAACAGTGCATACACAGTCCATAGAGGTTTGAAACAGCCTATGCACTAAGTCCTCTTTTAATCCATGGCTATCTAGATACAGACTGGATCATTACACTTCTGCAAAGAAAGTTCCTCACTAAATTTATTACAGCTTTAGTTTTACCACCGTACAATCAAAAAGAACATACTGCTGAGCGTCTCACTACAATACTAAAACAGCAGTGTCAGGGTGTTTGGTGGAAATCTAAGGATACAGACTGGGGAATTGAAGGCATAAAACACAAGTTTGGACCTGCATACAAGACTGCATGTATACTCCATACGGATTTTAAGCAATCAATACCCTCAAACCCACTTTGCATATTTTAAATCAATACAAACATTTAAAGAATATATAACTGAATCTATAACTGCTTCACTTTTAGTACAATAAATACATTAGTGGGTAGTGCTCAAACCTTTATTACTTTTCATCAATAAATGTATTCTTGTAACATCTCATAATTTAACAGACATTCCAAACACCTTCATCAGATATCTCTTTCAGATCAATTTCATCATCAGCAGGTTCTGATTTAATGTGTTCTAAAATTTTAACATAATTTAAAACTTCAACGAAATCTGCATCAAACTTTTCATCTTCAAAATCACAATTCATGCCTGCAGCACTAATTTCCCCTTCTTCACTCTCATTGCCTGTGACAGATACGATTAGTTCTTCAATTATACTCATAGTAATATCCAAAATCTCCTGAGTATGAGGCTGTTCTCTTTCCATAATTTTTGTTTTATGTTCTTGCTCCTTCTATAAAAATATAAACAGTTAATGTTATCACTTTTTGTAATACATAATACAAAACTACCGTTTTCACCTATTTTGGTCTACAAAAAATGCTATATAAATACCATTATTAATAACATTCCATTAGTAGACTTTTAGTCCTTTGCAAAATTATACAACTAAAATTACTTATAAGGATATCCTGTTCTTAAATTTTGGAAGCAGTCACTCCTTATGACTATAGGAAAAGACTCAGGCTGTTATAGTAAAATACACTACTAAAAAATGTAGAATATGTCTATTCACCTTACTCTTTACAAAAAAGTAAATGTGTTTTACTATAACGGAAGATATACTATTCATTGTCCTGAACAACACTGTGTATCTGCTTATATTTAGACATCATTATCACACTACTTTTTGAATACTTCATGTGTTTACTCTATATCTATTCCGCATCTATAACTTAGTCTAACCCTACTAATTACCTACCCCTTCCAATTGCGAACTAGGCTATCCTCTATTATTTATCTGCAACCTCGTAGCTTACGGTTCTTTATTTTCTCACTGCTTTTAACCTTTAATTACCTAACATTCATTAACCTAGGCCTCTCAGTTTATTGTCTAATTTTTATATTCTTAATTTCCTTCTGTTCCTCTACTAACTTTTCTGTATGCAGTTGCTTGTTATCTATTCTGTCAATCCTTCAATATCTTGTGTTTTTCATTAATGTTCGTTCTTAATTCACAAGTCTTTCTACTATTCCTAACTAAATGTGTTCTTTTCCCTTAAGACCTTGCTTAACACAAATTTGATCGTTTCTTCTTTTAAGTTAGAGAAAATACATCGACTGGGTACATTTATTATTGTCTATAATGTCAGGTAAGTTTACTTACTCACTAACTTGTCAAACAACATTCTTTAACTCTCACAGAAATGTTTCCACTTTCTCTTCACGAATGTCTAATGAGCAACTGAAAATGGTTCTGAACTCCGAAATGTCTTCGGTCAAGTGCCCACTCGTTAGTGAGCGTGCCCCTCACTAAGGATTCCCCACAACTCTGCGGTAAATTACAAGATCTCAGCTGCGTCTTTCGGCCACGGCCCGTGCAGGGACTTGCGATGGGGCAGGACGGATGGGCGTGGGTGGGGCAGGGTGAGGGGTGATAAACAACGGAATCTGTATAATTGCAAGTAACTAAACAGTTACATTAATAAAACTAATTCTGGTCCATATTATGAACAAAATGCAATATCAACAAAAGGCAACGCATTATCCCTGATTTCATCAGCAGGAAAGTGCTGATAAAGCGGCGATAATCCATCTCATTTTGTTGATAATATGACCCGAAATGCATGCTAATGGCTTCGTGGTGATGATCACGTGTGGTTAGGGGGTCATACATGCATGTTTAGGGTCTATTTTTTTTCTTTTTACAGAAAAATCGCAGCGAACGCGTACAAACAAATGTACAATTACGAGCAGGAGCTGCATGCTGATTGGCTGTCAATACTCCAAACCAGGAAGTATTGCAAGCCATCTTATTTGTCACGGCAGCCGAGTCACAAGGAAACAGTAAAAGTTGACAAATAAGGAAAGGGGGCACGATAGAAACATTCTGAACCTATAGTATTGCTCAGGGGGTGGTAGATTTATTGTACGAGTACCAACCACCTATGGACGACCTACAGCTGTAATGTTGAAAGTCGTCACGTAAGCGTACGTAAGCAAGAATACTATAAATATTTTTTGATATTTATGAAGTGTATTTGTTTATGTGTTGTGTGGCTCTAAAAAGAGCTGTTGTGTTTATTGCGAGATTTTAGTACCTACAAATAAGTACCGATGCAGAGTCTGAAGTTCATGAGGAACACTTTGTTCCCCTCATCTGTAAAATGTACACCATCTCTCCTATAGATTCCATGCATATTGAAACACAGATTATTGTTTTAAATGGACCCGATTCGGTAGTCTCGGAGAAAGGCAAAAACTAATTTATTCACATGTTTCCCAGCTTTTTCAAACTGTGGACAATAGTGCTTGGACCGCTTCCATCTCTGCCTTTGGCATACACTAAAACATACAAAGACAGTTTTCTGGAACAGTGTCATCAATTGGGCAAAGGTGTCCTTCATGAGCATTTCCAGAGCTACCCCAGTCAAAGTGCCTAGGTCATTGCCACCACAGTGCACAATTATGAGGTCAGGGTGTAGGAGATGCATAAAGGATTTCACCAATTGGTTCATCAATTGGTACAACTTTAATCCTCTCTGTCCAATCCATTTAATGTCTACATTTGGTAAACCTAGGTGATTGTGAATTCTTTTCTGTTGTGCATACCTTTGACTCCAGAAAATATAGCTGTGCCCCACAATCCATACTGTAAGAGAGGTCTGGATGCACTCTGATGGCATCTGTAAATGAAATGCTAGTTTCAAAAGTAAGATTTTTCTAAAATCGTGGACAACATGCAGTTTTCAAAAAAAGAAAAGAAATGATTGGTTGTTTGACAACATTTTACAGAAACCTAGGTTCCATGTTTCTGTTTTTTAAAAGCCTTATTTTTATTGGTTAAGAAAAAGTGATAAAAAAGAACATTACATAAGATACGCTGGTATATTCTCCAGTCAAGCACACTTGCTGTTTTAATATGCATTAATGTATAATGAACTTTTCACCTGTGTGTTAAGTTAGGTGTTCCCTGAGGTGTTTCTATGGTAACTGGCAGATTCTGGAACGGAAAGGGTTGAAAGTTCTATTAGTTTGAAAGCTTTGGAATGTTAAACCAATAGAAATGTGTGTTTTCTTTTAATTAATGTGAACAGGATTTTAATTGGTTATTTATATGTATGTATGCGTAAAATGAGAGGGAAAATGTTGAATTTGACGGTTGTGCTGCAAACACTGAACTCCAGAGATTTTGTAGAAGAATATCCACTGTGTGAGTGGTATTCTTGTTAATCTAGAATTCAATTTGAAAGGTGAGTTGAAAAGTTGTATGGGAGTGTGTCTGTGTGGTGTATCTTTGTACATTAACTAATTATGGGGTATATTATCAAGACTCGGCGATACAATTATCGCCACTTTATCGGCAGAAAACTGCCTGTATTGATAATATCCTCCTATGTTCATCCGTTGTTAAACATTTTATAGTAGTAAATGTGTTTTGCTATAATGCATGATGTTATGTTTTTTTCTTTAATATCATTGTGTGCCTCTGTACATTAAAGGATTATGGGCCATATGATCAATGAAGGACGATCCATTATCGCTGCTTTTATCGTCAGGAAACTGCCGGTAAAGCAGTGATAATGCTCTCGATAATATATCCTTGGGAATTCCTATCGAAACCCAGGTTATGGTGTTAACCTGGGCTTCTATGGAAATTCAAAAGGATATATTATCGAGACCATTATCGTCGCTTTAGTGGCAGTTTCCTGCCCGTAAAAGCGGCGATAATGTATCGCCCTTTACTGATAATATGGCACTGACGGGCATATTATTAAGGACCAGTGTTAAAATTATCGATGTTTTATGGACAGGAAACTGCGCATAAAACAGCGAAAATGGGCTTAATAATAGCTTCTTGTAAATTGCTATAGAAGCCCAAGTTCTAGTGTTAAACTGGGATGGTATGGGAATTCTCAAGAGCATATTATCAAGCTCATTATCGTCGCTTTATCTGCATTTTCTTGCCGCTAAAAACAACAATGATCTATTGTCTTTTGTTGATAATATGTCCCGAAATTCATTTTATTAATTTAATTGTTTACTTACCTGCAATGATCCACGGGGCATATTACCAAGGAGGGGCGATAGACGTTTGTCACTGATTTAGCGTCGGTTTTCGGCCGCTAAGCGGCGATAATTCTATCGCCCTATGAGCAACCTGTCGCTAACTGATGTTAGCGACAGCTTTTAGGCGATAGCGAGCAGATTGGGGCCCGCTTTGCATGCCAGCGATGTTTATCGCTAATGACGTGCAAAGTGGGCGTACCCAACCAGTTATCGACTGAAAGCAGTAGCTAACATCGCTATCGCCTATTAGCAGGGCAGGCATACCGTTGGAAATATTCATGCTAACCGCGAATATCTCCAAATACTAACACCTGCCCAGACCAGTTCTTAGCCATGTTATCCAATGGCAGGTGGATAACATGGCTAAGACCATTTCGTCTCTAATGCGTGAATATCGCTGTATTCTCAATGATATTCACGCATTTAACCACTATCGCTGGATATTTTAGCACAATGGAGAAAAACGTTGCTCCTCGCATGTTTTCTCCGCTAACATATCCAGCGATAGGCAGCGATAAAAAAATCATCGCTAACACTATTTAGCGATAAATATCGCTACTTGTTGGTAATATGCCCCCAGATTCCATTGTTTATCACTCCTCACCCTGCCCCTCCTCTGCCCCACTTGCCTGCCCCATCGCAACTCCCTCCATGGGCCACGGCTGTTTCTATATTCCGTTATATTGTACTGTCTATTTATACTCTCATGTTCAATTAAATTTTCCTTGCTTCATTCTCCTTGTTCTTTTGTTGTAAGTCCTCTAATTTTTATACTCCGAGGTTTGTCCTCATACTCCTCCCTCTGTTCTTGTAAGTAATATAATAGAATATTTGATTTTTTTTTGCAATGTTACATATATTTTTTTATTATAGGTTGTGTTTATCGATACTAAAAATACTGCATCATGCCAACGAAGTACCAAAAGAGAAGGCAGTGAAAGAAAAGTGTGTATTTGATGAGAACTCACCAAGAAGATTTACATGAAGAGAGATGTCTTAACAAACTGAAAGAAAGTCCTGGTAAGAGCAGGATCACTTTTTGGAGGAAATGACCAAAGACTAAGAGTAGTGTTCAGAAACAGAAAAATGTCTTTAGTGAATCAGCAATGAGAAAAAAAAACTACTAATAAAGAAAAGAATAATGGAAAATCAAGTGCAGACAAAACTGTGTATAGTACAAGGACGAAAAAGCAATTCATAGAAATTCGGAAAAAAATGTTTTATAATAGATTGGTATCAAATTTAATGAAAGAAATTAAGGTATATAAGAAAAAACGGTATTTCATAAGAAGAACAAAGCTATAAAAAATTTAGTTGAGAAAGCTTTGGAAGTGAAAGGAAAAATGTTTATTTTAGTAATCAATAGAATTAGATCACTAGATAAACCAATCCATTTAATGAAGGGCAAAAGTAGGTGGAGAAGACTAATTAAAGAAGTAATTTTTGTGAGTTATTTTTGGATGAATGGAAACATAGTTCAAGTTCTGAGCCTTTTTTTTAATGAAGAAAGTTATATTCAGAGTAATTATTTGTTGCATTCAGTTGACACTACTGGTCCTGTTTACAAGATTAGAAATGGTTGTTCTATTGAGAAAGAGAAAATTGTTCCTAGAAATGCAGAAGAGGTGTTAGCAGGTGAAGTTTTAGGGAGACGTCCTAAAGCTCCAGTGTACACTTGGAATTGTAGTAGTATTTGCAGTGTGCAACAAGAATCTATTGATTTTTTACGCAATTTCTTACGTAATTACACCAAGAAAAGTGTTGAGAGTGAGAGAAAATACTGGTTTGCAGATCATTCTCTGCCTTGTGTTTCTAAAAAAGTATGTTGAAGTGTTTTCCACCATTTCAGGATGTTAGCAGTTCATCATATTCAGATGTGGAAATTAGTCAGAACATTATAGTACGCGAAAGGTCCAGCACTAATGTTAAAAAAGTTGAACAGTGCTCTTTTGCGTGGATCTGAATCAGATGTAACAAATGTTTGTGATAAAATTGAGATTAGTTACTTTGGTCTTCAGGAAGACAGTGCAGAAAGTGAGAGATTAATAGAAGAAAATGTGGAAGAGAATGTAGGACATTGCAGAGTAGAAAATTTTGAGCAAGAAATTATACAGTTTAAGGTGATTTAAGATGAAAGGCCAAATTATTCTTGTATCTGTTGTCGACAAATTATTTATAAAAATCAGACCAGGACTGTTCATCTGTATTTAAAAGGGAAAATGGAAAATAATAATGAGTGGAAGGATTTTGCAACTTATTTGTTGGTAGAGAATTGTTTTGATTTGGGTTCTGATCAGCGTATATGTAAATATTGTTATAACAAATTAGATGAGAACAAAATGCCTGCTAGAGCTCTGCATAATAATCTTGAGTTGGTAAATATTCCTTCTGAACTGATGGATTTAAATACCTATGAGGCTATTCTTATTCAATGTGTGCATCCATTTCAGGCTATTGTTCGTATGGAGCCTAAGACAGGAAAATTGCCTCCTTCTGATTTACAAAGAGGATTAAAGGGAAGAGTTGTATATTTACCTCTAGATTTAAAGAAAAATATTGAAACTATTGGTGTAGAAAATGTAGAGGATAAAACTTTAGTTAGTCTTGTTAATGGCGTTTCTACTTAGAGCAGGAAAATCTGGCAAGAATTAGTGGATGTTAGGAAAGTGAAAAAGGCAACGTTGTATCTGGTAAAAAGTAATCAATATTACACAAATGTGTATGTGGGAGAAGAAGAAATTACAGTACAAAAAGATACTGACTTGCCATCTGGACAAATTGAAAAAGTGGATGTGTACAGAACTGAGGAAATCTACAAACATTACAGTGTTCATCCATTGCATTCCAAAGAAATGATGGGGTATGCTATAGAGTTATTTCAAATGAAAGAAGCAAAAGGAAGTCCCATTAGTGAATGGAAAAAAAGCTTAGAAGCTCATTGTTTCCCTCAGTTGTTTCCTACAGGAAAAGGAGGACGATATGATGAACGACCTGTGCAGATTCCTGCATCTGAATACCGGACATCAAAATTATATGCAGATGCAAGATTTCGACAATGTATTCCATATTTGTTTCATCTTTTGTTTGAGAGTGATTTGTCTGGACTTTCTTATGCAGTAAACCACATATTGAAAACAGGTGTTCATCTGCAAAATGTTTAAGCAAAGGAATTTATGGATAAAGTACAGCAGAAAGATAATGTTTTGGAAACTCAGTTGATTAATCTGATGGCAAGTCAGCGTGGTACTAATGAGTACTGGTACCGTCGTCATGAAGAACTTAAATGTATGCTAAGGAACTTAGGAACTCCTACATGGTTCCTTACTCTTTTTTTTTCCCTTTTTTTTATTGAAAGTTCATAGCAATACAATATACACTAGACATGAAAATATATATAAATATATAAATAGATGTACATGATATATAGACAAGAGCAATTGATGTAGCTAAAAGACATGAAGTAAAACAGAACAAAGATTAAGAGAGTGGTGATCATCAGGAGCCTGAAGAGCATTGCGAGGACCCACATCTCAACGACCTCCATGTAGCCACTGGTGCCCAAATCCGTAGCCCCATTTCTCTAGATTTGACACCCTTTAATGCATACAGTTCTGACTCGATGTTATGGATACCTAGCACCCTACAAATCCACATTTGGAAGGTTGGGGCTTCTACATCCTTCCAAGCAGCAGCGATTAATATTATAAAAACAGCAACTGATATAAAAACAAGCTCCTCCATCTCTGTGCTTAGACCCAGTTTAGCATCACAGCCTATTATTAAAAGTGTTGGGGATAGGTCTATTCTGACATCTAGCAGCCCCTCTAAAAACGCTTCAATCTCCTTTTTAATGGGCCCTAGTTTTTCACAGCTGCAGAACATGTGCATGACGTCAGCTGGCCCATTCCCACACCTAGGGCAGTTGTTGTCAGCCCTCTTACCCCACTCGAATAATTTCGCCGGTGTGTAGTATAGGTTAAAAAGGGTCTTAAAGAGCTGCGCTCTTAAGTTTGAGGATCGCAGGAACCTTTTATCCATTAAAATGGCTCTATCTAAGTCAATATCTGGATCCCCCAATTTTGAGGCCCAAGCTGTCTCTGTCTTAACCATGTCGTCAGGGAGCCCTTCCAAGAATAGCCTGTATATTTCCCTGATTCTACAGCCACCCCCCTTCATGTAATCCAGTAATGCACATCCTTGGGACACATTTATACAGGGTCTTTTTGATTTTATTGTATTTACCAGCTGTATATACTTAAACTCTTGACACCTTTGAAGTGAATACCGTGACCTCAAAAGTTCAAGGGGCCCACATACATCCTTTAACATTACTTGACCTAGTGTGGTGATTCCCTGTCTTTCCCAGTGTCTCCAAGAGCCATCGCTACTCAAATGCGGGAATAGTCCTGAATTCCAGAGTAAAGTGTGTTGATTGTACCTTCGAATACCCTGCTATTTCTGTACAGATGACCATAGCCCCCAGATATCTTCCAATATTTTATAGCCTGGTGCCTTAAAATATCGTTTGTCGACTTTTCTCAGCAGTACCCCATGTACTTCGCTCCCAAGGGCCAGCTGGAAAATAGAGGGGATATCTCCCTGGCTGTACATGGAGTCCTCTGGAAAAAAGAGTATAGCCATTCCTGTGAGAAGACAAGACCAATTATAAAACCTAAGGTTTGGTATTCCCAGCCCACCCCTTTCCTGGGGAAGAGACATGAATTTGCTTGATCTCCTCACCTTACCGTATTGCCAGACGAAGTTCATGAAATAGCTTCCATTTCCTTAATCAATGTATCGTCTATTTTAAAGGGAATAGACCTAAATTTATATAAAATCTTCGGGAACATCATCATTTTATTAACGTTGGCCCTGCCTATAATTGGTAAGTGGAGTGTATCTATTCTTTTTAGATCCTGTTCCATCGTTTTCAGTAGCGGTACATAGTTATCTTTAATAATATCCCTTGGCTGGGCATTGATTGTTATACCTAAATACACTACTGAATCTACGTATCTGTCGTCCTGTTTAACTATATTCCTGGAGCATAGTACCTGCGTCTTCGCCACATTTAGGCGGTATCCAGATAGCCTCCCAAATTCAGTAGTGATACTAACTATTCCCCTCATGGCGCTTTCGGGATCCGTGGTGGTTATGGCTAGGTCATCCGCATATGCGAGGACCTTGGTATGGAATCCATTAGTAACAAATGGCTTAATACTGATGCTGTTCATTATAAGATTTATTAGGGGGTCTATGTATAGGGCGAAGAGAATGGGTGAGCACGGACACCCTTGTCTCGTGCCCCTCGATATATGAATCTGCCCAGAACTCTCACCCATAAGTTGGATACTCGCAGTAGGATTGAGATACATAGCCTGAATTGCTTGCCGGAATCTGGGACCAAAACCTCTTTCTTCCATCACTCTCCACAGAAAGCTCCACCTAACGCGGTCAAAAGCTTTTTCAGCGTCGAGGAGGATCATTGCGACCCCCCCCCTCCCCGGCAGCATGGATGTCAAACAGTGTAATGGCTCTTCTTATATGGTCAGTCGTACCTCTGCCCGGGACAAAACCATGCTGCCGGGGAGAAACCAAAGTACCAATGATCCTCCCCAACCGCGTCACCATGATCTTTGCATATAATTTATTATTGCTGTTTATTAACGATATTGGCCTATAAGAGCCGGGGCTTTCCTTAGGCTTGCCTTTTTTGTGGAATACCACAATATTGGTTTTAGTCCAGGACTCCGGAATAACTCCAGTATTCATAACCCCGTTAAATAGATCCAAAAGAAGAGGTGATGTTTCTTCCTTCAAGCATTTATAAACCTCCAAAGGTATGGCATCGGGCCCTGCTGCCTTGCCAGCAGCTAAATCTTGTAATGCCTCGAATAGTTCATCCATAGTAATACCCTGTTCCAAGACTTCCCTCTCATTGGAGGTGAGTTTGATACCCATTTCTGGCAAATTTATACTCAGGTCATCAGTTCCCGACTCTTCCTTGTATAAGTCTTGATAGAATCTCCTAAAGACATCGAGGATTTCAGTTGGTTTGTTGAAGGTTCGGACCCCTTCTTTAATTTCAGTGATGATGTTCTTAGATGTGGCCTGCCTTAACCGTAAAGCCAATGCCCTGTCTGCCTGTTCCCCTGTTTCGTATAGCCTGGCTCTCTGAGTTTGATATTCTGCTGCTGCTTTTTTAGCCAAATGCCTCTGGATTTCGGCTTTCATACTATTCAGCCATTCTAAACTTGAGATACCCTGACTCCCTTGACATACATCCCTCCTATGTTGTTCCTCTGCCTCTGCCAGATTTCCCAACAGGCGTTCTCTCTATTCCTTTGCCTTTTTCGACATTCGGCCCGTGTAACTGATTGTCTCCCCCCTCAGGCCTGCTTTAAAACTATCCCATACAGTAACTCAGGAGGCACTGTATCTATTTGCGTCAAAGAATGACTGGGACCAGTCCTTCACATGCGCTATATACTTGCTATCCACTAACAGCTTTCTGTCAAAGGTCCAGGGTCTGGCTTTTTTCATTTGTTTATTGATGACCATGGTTAAAACGAGGGGGTTATGATCTGATATTATCCTAGGGAGCATTGCAATCCCCACATTGGAAAGATAGGAAGCCGATATCATGAAATAGTCTAGTTTTGTATACTTATTAAATGGATGAGGGAAATATGTGAAACCGGGATCATCTTTCTTTCAACTTCCCCACACATCCCTCAACCCATGAGATTGCAATATGGAGGACACTGCTCTAAATACCCGGGGCTTACGACCTGTATATGGGGTACTACTTACACAATTTGCTTAAATGTTGAGATCACCGCAGATTACCATAGAGGCTGGCCAGTTAGTTAATTCCCTCTCTATGTGATCCATCACCCCCGGGTCGTCCAGATTAGAACCGTATATTGAACATAGAGTGATACCTAGATTCATTTCACATATTTCCCATCTTCCCAGCCGATGATTGCTAACCCCCTTATCATTGATGTCTGTGAGGAGCAGGACAGAACTTCATACCCCTTTAAGTTTAACCAGTGTTTCTTTTTCCAAGGTAGGTGAGTCTCTTGTAGGCATAAGATGTCAGCCCCTATTGTTTGGATATACTCCTCAAACCTGCCCCTCTTTTTCCAATTGTTCAAACCGCCTATATTCAGGCTTACTACCCTAAGCCTAGACATAACCCTGCAAGGAACATATCCACCATTCTAACCAATCGAATGTCCTCCTAAGCATATCATGAATATACCATTTTCCTTTCAACATTCTAGTTATGTTAATACACACATTTATTGCATGAACTTTCTTTTCTTTTGCTTTCTCCCTCCCCGTCCCCCCCTCCCACTCCGAACCCCCTCCCCCCTTGACCCCAACCTGTGATGGATGCAGCATAGCAATACATACGACTTGATAAACCCCACCTCAAAATCAAACAATAAACAATAAACCATCAAATCGTAACACCAGAAAATCAGAAAAACCTGACCTCAGAAATCATGCGTTGCCCCTAATAGCCAATATTCTGCCCCCCTTAAACTTAGTCATTCTTTTAAACAGATCATTGGAGAGCTAGTTAGAGAGCTCGATAAAAGTTACTAGATTGAACAGGTTTGTTTCTATACTGATTCCAGAAACTCCCGAGCTTTAATTTCTGAGGAAAAGTATATTGTCTTGCCCAGATGGATTACCTTTAGCTGGGCTGGATTAATGAGATACACCTGTATTCTTTTGTCCTGGAAGGGCTTGATTAATTGTCTTAATCTCCAGCGCCGTTCAACGGTGGTGTGGCAGAAATCGGGCCTTACAAAGAAAGAGCCCCCCTCGAAAGTTTTTTAGGCATCTGGTCTAGCCTTCTCTGCAATGGACTGTCTCAACAGAAAGTTCCCTATATAGATCAGGATTGCTCTGGGCTTATCTCCCGCTCTAGCATTCTGCCTCAACTTGAATGGTGTTCGATGCGCCCTCTGAATTTTGGTGGTCCAGTTCCACCCAGAAACATCTGGAAAGGCTTTCTCAAAGATTTTAACTATGAAGGCTTTAACATCTGCCCTTCACAGCCTTCAGGAATCCCAAAGACTCTTAGATTGTTCCTCCTTAGCCTGTTTTCTAAGTCTTCCAGCTTCCACTGGACGTCCTGTGCTTGTACTCCGAAAGATTCTACTCTACTCGTGGCAGCTGCCACCTCCACTTCAGTAGCAACTATCCTCTCTTCCAAGTTCGAGACCCTATCTCCTACATTCACACAGGCCTTAGAGGGCTTTCTCACGACTCCTTTCATTTTCCTCATTGCTGCTTGTGCCTTGAGACTATCTGATCTTGTCTACTCGCGGTGCGCTGTGATCCCTTGATGAATTGATTCCATCATTGGCATCATTGACAGCATTGAAAGTTGTGTGGTCTCCTGATTCTGTACATGGCTCGTCCCGTGGTTTGAGTTTCCTTGTAGCGATGTTGTTGGAGAATGATCCCATGTCAAATCTGCCTGATTTTTTGGGGGAGCCATAGCTTTGACAGCCGTTGACGGTAGCCCCACATCTAGGTCGCTCTCTGACTCTGGATTACTGCCGTCGATATCAGAACTGTGCAGCTCCTCATCCTCTGACCAATCGGCCTCCTCTGTTACGGAGAAGAAACACTCGCTGGGGGTCTTCTCCTTCTCCTTCTCCCATTGGATCGGGCCCTTCTGATTAGCGTTTGATGGTAGTCGCCCTTGTTCACCCGGGGCCACGGTGACCACAACAGTATCTTTCGATAGTTCGCAGGTAGCCAAAAAAGTAGAACCATCTTTAGACACCTTGGAGTCTCTCCCCCTTGACCGACCTGATCACTTTCGCAGTCAATATTTAAGGCGGGGGGACCGGCAAGCTGCACGCCTCACCTTCTGGAGATGTGGTTACTATATCTTTAACCGCTATAGGAGTTTTACCCACGTTGTCCACATCCTTATCGGTGCCCACCACCACTGCTATTGTCAGACTCCATGCTGCAGGATCCGATCGTTGTACATATAACTCCACCTCCCTATCTCACCAACACGCCATATGAATAACACAGCGAGTTCGAGTGATAGAGCGAGGGAATAACAAAGGAAACAAAACAAGGAGGGGACGGAAGGGGACTGCAGGGAAGGGATGGCTGAAAGACAGAAACAACAGATAAACAGGTTATAAATGCTCGCAGAGAAATCCTACTCTCATTTCATTCTCACTACTTGGAATTAAGGGTTTCACCTTTCCTGAGGAAAATGCGCTCCACCATCTCCCTGTATATCAGATATGAACCTCTGCAAGATAGTCCCTATGGAACAAAAACACAGTTACTCCCAGGTAACCCAAGCTCATGAATTCAAGGCTCTCTAATGGAGTTGTACCTACCCTGCCTTGTGTTGTCTCTGTGCTCAAAAATGAAATGTGTGTGTAAATCCAAACTACGTGAATCCAAAACAATAGTCTGTCTCATAGAAAAGACCAATCCTTCCTTTAGAAATGTGCAAACAAAATCCTTAACGGATACGGTAAGTCGTAGCGTCCCACTACTGACTTCCGCTCTTACCTCCACCAATACAAAATCCTTTAGATGACGAAGCTCCAAACACGGCAAGGTGTAGGCTTTCCCCACTACCCTCCGCTTTGGTAATGAACCTCACAGACACTAGTGCCGCTCTTCGTAACGGCAGTATGCAGGAGAATAACCCCCACTATACTCCGCTCTCACTTTGATATTCACTCTGAATCCCTCAGCAGAATACCACAGTCTCGGAAACCCTGCTTTGCCGCTTAATCTGTAATCACTAGATAGGATCAAATATACAGTTCAAGCAGCGCGTTAAACATCACGCGCTGCTCATTAACTCACAGTACACTTGCCGGTTTTCTCGCTGTCCGTTCTTCGCTTGATTCGGAATCCTCCTTCACTTGCTCAAAGAAATGAACAGGCCACTGAAACGCCAAAGGAAATTAACACCCAGGATGCGTGACCCACGCGCTGCCCGAGCAGACTCGAGTAATCCAAGTCCCAGGCGCGCTTCCTGCTCCGCTCGCACAGGACAGGTTTGTGAAAGGGAAAACAAAACTCTCTATGGAATACTCAGAAGAGAACAGCTCAGCACACCACCGAAATCGTCCTAAGCACTGCTGTTACAAAATCACGAACACAGAGGGAAGGGCCCACCCTGCTTAAATAGTACCACGCCCCCTCACAAGGAATTCTGGGAGATGTAGTACAGTGATTGGGTAGGCGCCTTTTGACAAATCCTGACAGCTATTACCGGTTCCGGGATGTCCCTCTTGCCCTGAGCTCTATTCAAGACAGTGTCCTCGCCTTCAGATTATGGCTGAAGCTGTGGCTGTGGCTGTGGATCTGGCTCTAGCTCAGGCTCGAGCTCTGGATCTGGCTCAGGCTCCTTATTCTCTCTTGTAGCCAGTAATGAAGTAGTTACTGCTGCTGGGGCCATTACTGATGTTTGGAGCTTTTTTTCCTTGTCCTTGCAATTCATCATCTCTACTATACTAATAGTGGCAGTGGCTGTGGCCGTGGCTTGTCTAGTTCTGGCGGATGGAGGCCTCATCTCTTCAGGGGTGCCCTGTCCTGGTATCGGATGCCTTGTCCTAGCCCCAGGCTCCGCTTCGCAGAATACTGCCTCGATACCGGCACCGTCCGCAGGAGCGCTTACGGCATTTACGGGGTTAGCCACTGCACCAGCATTCTCGACAACGTTTCTTTTCTTTGACGGCGGCTTACCTCCAGTGTTAGTTTTCGGAGCCATCCGTGGAGAAAGCTGCCGCTTCGCCCTTCTCTGTCTCCTATCTCCACAGACCCTGAACGCCACTCCGCCTCCACTCGACTCCATCCGAGTAACTGGGCTGCTCCGCCCCCTGGCTCCGCGAATTCCACGAACTCTGCGAGCTCCGCTGGCCAACCCAATCCTTAGCAGTAGTGCAGCGGCAACCCTCAGCAGCCCAGGGGGGAGTGCCTTACGGTAAGATGTGTCCAAAGGCGTCCACATCAATGTGTTGGGTCTAGGCTGTATCATGTAGTTAGTCGATTTCTCTCCCGCGTTTCCTTCGTGTTTATTCACTCGAAAAATATCTCAGTTTGAGCGCCGAGTACCCAGCAGGAATACTTGGCAGAAACTCTCGGCATTTAGACGGCAAACGGTTGAGGTGTGCCTGCGTCCATGTCCACACTGCTAGCGCTGCAGCTCAGCCGTACCTCACGGCCGCTATCTTGCCGCTCCTCGGTGATTCTGATTCCCTACAGAATCCTTTTCTGGTTCCTTACTCTAAGCTGTGCTGAATATGCTTCAGATGATTTACTTTGAGAGGCAAATCCAAATATACCAAATATCGAATGCAAGACACCTGGAGAATTGTGCTGTTTGGATCCGGTTAATGTATGCAGGTATTTCAATCATAGTTTCGAAGCTATGATGTCTTTTATCACCAATAAAAAAAATCCTCCTCTTGGAGAGGTTCTGGATTTCTTTTGGAGAAAGGAGTATCAAGCGAGATGTGCTCCTCACATACATATGCTATAATGGATCAAAGATGCTCCCAAATTTGGAACAGACTCAGATGATCCTGTGTTGACTTTTATTGAAGAATATGCTACATGTGAAGTACCAAAAAGTACACAAGATAAGGACTTAAGACAAGGCTTACGATTCCAATGCCATCGTTGTGGCAAATACTGTCGTTGAAAGTACAAATTTAAGAACAAATTCTACAGCAAATGCCGTTTTGCATTTCCTCGACTTGTAATATCGAAAGCAAGAGTGAACAGTTTCATGTCATCTTTGCAACATAATATTACAAGAAAGTCTCCAAAAAAATACCTACAACTTAAGAAGAAATGAACAGTCAAAATACAAAAATGACTATAACTCAGTCATTTTGTCTATGTGGAATGCTAATATGGATATTCAATATGTTGCAGACAATTCCATTGCTGTTTCTTGATATGTGACATTGTACATAACAAAGTCAGAAAAGACGGAATTGAAGGAAAGTGGGAAGAGATTTCCCATGAGAAGAGTCTAAGTAAGAAAATATACAGTTACAGTTTGAAGATGTTATCTCATTGAGAAATTGGAGTGTATGAATGTTCGGATTGCTTATCATCTGCAAGACTATACTCTAAATCTTGAAGAATTATTTGGGTGAGTCTAGGTCTTGCTGCAATACAAAACCAAGTTCTTAAATCTGTTCAAGAAATTGCATATTTAGCTCAAAAAGAGCCAGAAAGTACTGATATTGTGAAAACAAATATGTTGGATACATATTATCCAAATAAAAGTAATCATCTTGAGAACATTTGGCTCTATGAGGTGCTGCAAAACTATATTTTTAAACAGAATATTACCGAAAACATTAATAATGGTATATATGCCATTATTGGTTCTGAAGGATGTCTGGTGAAACAAAGAAAAGGACATTTGATTAATCACGGTAAGCTGAGTTGCGAAACACCTGTCAGAAGGGAATTTTACTATTTAGCTCTTTTGCAATTATTCAAGCCATGGCGTTCAGATTACTTGGAGATTTTGAGAGCTATGAAGATTCCTTCAATGCAACTAAAGATAACATATAATGTCCTGTTTTGGCTAACTATGTCAAAATGTTGAATGACGAAATTGAGCAAGAAGCTACAATTGCAGATGAGATTGCTAGAGACAGTTCTCAAGAGTCAAACTTCTGCTCCGTTGAGTCAGGACCCACTGGGAGAACCAATTTTTCTAAATGAAGCAGAAACTGCTATGGAAAAGGTGGAAACAGTAATGTATCAAGGTCAAGAACATCTAACAAACTTTGGAAATTTGGAAGAACAACTAAATGTTGAGCAGAAAGAAATATATGAGCAAGTGAGAGAACAAATTGATCATGGATTTCTTCATGAGAAGAGTGCTCTTGCTCATCATTTGTACCTATCCGTATGTATGTGAGTGGACAAGTTGGAACAGGAAAAAGTTTTTTAATTAAAGTAATCACAGGTTTTCTCCAGAAAAGAACTGACTCACATTTGTCTTGTGTTGTCACTGCTCCAACTGGGTTGGCGGCACACAATATTAAAGGAATTACTTTACATCGTTTATTAATGCTACCAGTAGAGCATGATAACAAATTAAAATACCACAAGCTATCTGGAGAAGCTTCTTATGAAGTTTCAAGATTCTTGAGGGAAATGAAGCTTCTCATTATAGATGAGGTAAGCATGGTCTCAAACTTAATGCTTACCTTTGTGCATTTAAAAATGCAGCAAATTCTTAAAACAGAGTATGACGTACTATTCGGAGGAAAACACGTCATAGTTTTTGGAGATCTTCTACAACTTACTCCTGTAAAAGGACAGCCAGTGTTTAAAACACTGGTGCATGAAGATACTAGAAAGTCTTTGGGGAGTATTGGCAATGTAAACATATGGTCATATTTTCAATATTAGGAACTTACTACAAATATGCGACAAGCAAATGATGTTGATTATGGAACTTTTCTTCACGAAATGGAAAATTGACCGAACATGGTAAATAAGCTTTATAGACACAATTACTTTCCAATTTGTTTCCAAATGCAAATATTGTCCCAGAGAAAATATACATGAGAATTGCAGAAAACAAATCTGTAATCTGCTTAATGCCAACACTGCGTGAATGTTCTATATTCAATGAAGAAATGTTAAAGTTGGAAAATGAAGAAATTATAAAATTGGAAGCAATGATAAAATAAAACATGAAGGAATCTTTTATTTTTAGTGAAAACTTGAAGAGGAAATTGGATTCTTTAGAGAAATGGATAAGTAAAACTGCTGGTTTAGAAAATCATTTTTATGCATGTGTAAATTGTAGGGTAGTTTTGCAACGTAATTTGAATGTGCAAAAAGGTATAACAAATGGAACAATGGGTAACATTGTTGATTTTGTTAATTAGGTAAACAGAGCTGGCATTGAATTTTTGAAAATCAAATTTGATGAAATTGCTGAAGTACAACAAGTTAGTCATTGTGCAGTTCGTTTTTTGCTTGTAAAAGATGTGTATGTCTGCAGAAAACAGTTTCCTGTTTGTTTGGCATATGCAGTGACCATTCATAAATCTCAAGGTTTAAGTGTAGATTATGCTTTAGTAAATATTGGAAGTACAGTGTTTAAAGAAGGTATGGCATATGTTGCTTTTTCTCGAGTCAGAACTTTATCTGGATTGTACTTGATTGATTTTGGTGAGACAAAAGTTTCTGCAGATGCAAACTGTGTGAAAGAGTATAACAGGTTAAGAAGAGAATAAGCACCCAATTTAGGTCAATATCCAGTGATTGAAAAGCGTGTGGTAGGGGGAAAAAGAAGATTTGAGAATATCTGTTCTGAAACTGTAGAGAAAGAAAAAAGCAAGATGAAGTTGCGCCTCCAAGCAAAAAGACAAAGGACAGTGTTGAAGAGAATGTTGGTCATCGGTTTAAAAATAGTTCTGGTGCCAACTGCTATGCTAATGTAGTTGTTAATGTTGTTCTTGTTCTTGAAAGTTTGCAACAGCAAATTGTTGAAAACCGGGACGAAAGATTCTGTTCATTGTTGAATTCTGTTTATGAGAAATGTAGTAGTGATTAAAGTAAAATACCAAGTGTTTCTGATATTCGAAATGTTTTAGACATATGTTCTGGTTCTAGTCAATTTACTCAGAATATTCAGCAAGATTGTCAGGAATTTCTAATATTTATGCTTGGTGTTTTGTAAGTTGAAGGTATAGATATAGAAAACCTTTTTGGCCTTTCTTATAAATGGCAACATGATTGTCAACATTGTTTGTTTACATGTAGCCCTAACATAGACACTGAAAGATTCATATATCTGACTTTACCTGACTGTGAATCAGTGTCTTTTAACAATCTAATTAGAGGAGCAAGTCAAAACATGGAGGGTAGCCACTGTAAATCAGAAATGTCATCAACATTATTTATACAAAGATATGGACAGTATGTTATTTTAATGCTGCAACGTTGTAGAACTGATGGAACAAAATTGAAAACTTTAATTAAAAATGTTGTAGCTGGTCAATGTTCAATATCAGAAAGAACTTTTATAGCTGTTGTGCTTATTTTTCATGATGGACCTTCTACCACATCTGGACATTACATTGTTTATTTAAAATGTATGAAAGGTTGGATACAGTGTAATGATACTCAATTAGTTTTTAAGCAACGTTTGCCCAAAGAGTTACCACAATCTTACCTAATATTTTTAAAGACAAAATTGTAAGATACAAATTTGCCCTTTAGGATTACTGCTGTTAAGGTACATTAGTCTGGTGTTATAGAGTATTTTGTAAGTGAGGGTGAGGAGCTTGAAGGTGATCCTTTTGTTGATATTGAAGCAGTGTAGGTGTATCAGGTAGTGGGTGATGTGGGTACAGCCGGGGACATTGATGATCAGTCATGTAGTTGTCTTTTGGATTTGTAGTAGTTGTTGTAGGTGTTTGGCTAGAATTCATGTGTAGAGTGTTTTATCACAATGTAGTCTGCTGCTGATGAAGGCCTGTGACACTGTTCTTCCTATTTTGGGAAGGATCCACTTGTAAATGTGGTGGAACATGTGGAGGGTGTTATAGCAGTACAAGGACACGGTGTAGACTTGCTAACACATGGAGAGGGAGCAGTTGAGGTTGAATCCTATGTTGTGCACATGGTTAGTAGGTGTTGGTACTATTCACACTGTAGTCAGGTAGCAGGAGTTGTCTGAGGCTGATGGAGTGGGTCTGAGGATGAGTACCTTCATCTTCTGCCAGTTTGTGTTTACAGTGCTACTCTTTATGTAGTTAGTGACGTCCTTCATTGCGTCGTGGAGGTTGCTTTTCGTGGTATGTGGCTTCATGGTGAGGAAGAGGATGAGCTGGGTGTTCTTTGTGTAGGAGATGTTGTTGAAGTTGTGATGGTGGCTACTTGTGTTAGGGTGGCCATGTAGATGTTGAACAGTGTCGGACTGATGGATGAGTCCTGGGGAACCCGTAGATGATGTTGGTGGTTTTGGATCAGAAGGCTGGGAGGCGGACGTTCAGGATTACTATGGAACAACTTCCAAATAAAGGACTTGATGCATACTATTTGGCCGTAAGGAAAAGTGTATGAAACCATTAAGGACTTTTTGCTGTGTATTTTGTCAGCATCTATTTGTAAGTAACATTATTTACAGTGTAAGAAAATTTATCAGAATGTATTGTTATTTTATGATTGTTTGAGATAGGTTATATTTACGTAAGAAATTGCTCTTAGAAAAAAACATTTAGGATATGTTTTATTTCTATTTTTTATATTGGTTTTGAGAATGTTGACTGGTTTTTTTTTTAAGTTATCCTTATGGATTATCTTTTTTTTGCCTGCTGTTATGTGATGAGTACTATTGAACTCACTGTAGTGAAATTCAATATATTCTGAGAACAGCAAAAAAGGCAAATGAAATGTTTTACAAATTATTTTGTGTTGTAAAATCTATCTAGTAACTGTGTTTTTTTGTATCTTTCACAGGTGACAATTTTATAATATATACTTTTTTATTTATTTATTATGCTTAAGGTAAGTACAAGTAACTGACTCAACCGCGGCCAGTGAAGGAAGTTGTGGTGAGGGACGCAAGTGGGGCGAGGGAGGGGCAGGATGCGGGGTCATAAACACCGGAATGTGGATGATTGCAGGTAAGTAAACAATTAAATTAATAAAAATTAATTTCGTGTCCTACGCCTAGCATCGCAAAATGCGATGCAGGGCACGAAACGAAGTGGCACATTATCATCAAAAGGCGATACATTATCGCCGCTTTTATCGGCAGAAAAAATTTAGATAATACGGCAATAAAATTAGGGCCTTGGAAATTCCTATGGCAGCCCAGGTTCTGGTGTTAATTTGGGCTGTTATGGGAATTCACAAGGGCCTATTATCAAGCCCTTTATCGCTGCTTTATCGGCAGTTTTCCTGGCGATAAAACCGGTGATAATCTTAATAATGTCTTTGTGTTGATGAACACGCGTTGTAATGGCTGTGACTTACGTCTTTCAAATTAGTTTTTAGGTATACGTGTGACCAAGTCTGATAATATCAGAGTTTAAGGACAAACACCGTGGTGTCTCTGCCTCGAAATCTCATCGATCACAAAGAAAATAGGAGGACGATAAAATGAAAGTAACAGATATAATAAAAACTAAGGTTAAAATCTACTAAAATGGTGGTGGACGGAGTACCTCATCAACTTTTGGCGCCTCGACACTACGTTCCAAATAAATGTAGATAAAATACGATTATTAACATATAACAAAAGTACAACAGCGGATGACACACACGACCCAGGAAAACAAAGCACCAAATTTAATACCTGAAATAAAGAAAGCTTTATTTGTTGAACTTAAAAAAAAAGAAAAAAATGGCGGCTTCGAAACGAGGCTGCGCATGCGTAGAGAGTGCAACTGCTACACAAATAAAGGAAAGCTTTACATACTATCATAGAAATGAAGGGGCATATTATCAACAAAAGGCTATATATTACCGCCGCTTTTATCGCCAGCAACTGCCGGTTAAGCGGCTATAATGGGCTTCATAATAGGCCCTTGTAAATTCCCCTAGCAGCTCAGGTTCTACTATTAACATGGGCTGCTACGGCAATTCACAACGGCATATTATGAAGACCATTATCGCCGCTTTATCGGCAGTCTCCTGCCGATTTATTTATTTTATTTATTTATTTATTTATAAAATTTCTATAGCGCACAAATACCTTCCGGTGTCTCGGCGCTGGAGTTTACAGATTGCAAGGGGTTCCTATTGAAAGTTTACTGATTAAAAAGCCAGGTTTTAAGGTGCATTCGGAATGTTAGTAGTGATGGACTTAGTTTGATATAGGGGGGGAGCAGGTTCCATAGTTTAGAAGCAGCAACCACAAAGCGTTTGTCTCCCCATGTCGCTTTTTTTGTGCGTGGGATTTGGAGCTGTTGGGCTGCAGATGAGCGTAATGTTCGACTAGGTGTGTAAACCCTAATTGCCTTTTTAAAGAATTCTGGTCCAATGTTGTTCAATGCCTTGTATGTGATACACACGGACTTACACTTTGTACGGCTTCTAACCGGCAACCAATGTAGTTGACGAATGATGGGAGAGATAGATGAATATTTAGGTGTGCCGGTTAGAATCTTTGCGGCAGCATTTTGAACAAGCTGTAATTTGTTCAAAACTTGCTCCTGCGCGTTCAACAGTAGGCCATTGCAATAGTCCACCTTAGACAATACCAAGGTGGACATTAGGGTCTTGCCTGCATTTGGGGGAAGAAAAGGAATCAATTTCTTTACCATTCTTAGGGTAAAAAAGGAGGCTGAGACCACTGCGTTAGCATGGCTGACAAAAGCTAGCTTGTTGTCAAATAGAACTCCTAGATTTCTAACTTTGGACATTGGTGATGAGGGTGTTCCCAGCTCCGAAGGCCACCAGACTGGGGACCAAGACGGGGCCAGCTCACCAAATACCATGACCTCAGTCTTGTCAGAATTTAGCTTTAAACAATTCTGATCCATCCAGGTACTGATGGCTCTCATGCCCTCTTGGAAGTTAGCGGCCACTGCTCCTCCATTTTTGTGGATCACCAGGACCAGCTGGGTGTCATCATCATATGAGGTCAGTCCAATGCCAAATGACTTGATCACCCTCGCCAAGTCCGATACATAGATGTTAAAAAGTGTCGGACTTAGCGAGGAGCCCTGGGGGACTCCACAAGGCAGAGTGAAATCAGGAGAGTAATAGCTCCCCGATAAAAGCGGTGATAATGTATCGCCTTATGTTGTTGATAATATAGCCAAAAATTTGTTTTATTAATTTAATTGTTTACTTGCCTACAATCATCCAGATTCTGTTCTTTATCACCCCCCACCCATCCCCTCCCCCGCCCCGCCTATCCCACCGCAACTCCCACCAGGGGCCGCGTCTGGGCTTGATAATACGCCCTTGTTAATTCCCATAGAAGTCCATGTTAACACAAGAACATGGGCTTCTATGGGAATTAACAAGGGCGTATTATCAGGACCATTTTCGCCATTTTATCATCACTTTCCTGCCCATAAAACAACGATAATTTTAACGCCGGTCCTTGATGATATACCCGTCAGTGCCATATCCTCAGTAAAGGGCGATACATTATCGCCGTTTATATCGGCAGAAAACTGCCGCTAATGTGCCGATAATGGGCTTGATAATAGTCCCTTGTAAATTCCCATAGCAGCCCAAGTTCTAGTGTCAACATGAGCTTCTATGGCAATTTACAAGGATATATTATCAAGCCCATTATCACTGCTTTATCGGCAGTTTCCTGCCGATAAAAACAGCGATAATGTATCGCCTTTTCTTGATAATATGGCACATTGCTCTTTTTTTGACCAGTAACCTTAGCTGCATATCATCAACCACCGTTGTTAAAATTATCACCATTTTATTGGCAGGAAACTACTGATACAACGACGATAATGAGCTTGATAATACGGCCTTCCTATTTCCCATAGAAGCCCATGTTAACACTAGAACATAGGCTTCTATGGGAATTTACAAGGACATATTATGAAGCCCACCCTCCCAACATTAATAAAAAACTCCAGAAAATGCAGGTTCCTGTTGCTGGAAGGTCATTTTACATATCACTGCCCCAGAAATGTGGCGTTCCCCGAGACGTGTACAGGGAGAGAGAGAGCTTGAGCTCAAAAGATATATATTTTTTTTAAAAGACCCGAGGGTTGCCGCTCACCGAGACTGCAGGGAGTAGGAACATAACCCCCCCGCATACTTCAAAATAAAACCAGAGGACTGCCATTCCCCAGTGCTTGAGGCACCTTAAAAGCCCCGATTATCCAGAAAAATTGTCCCCATATTTTGACCCCCTGGACAAAATGAATGAAACAAACTTCTACTTTTTTTCACCTTTTCACCTTTTCCACTGCGTACAAATACTGCACGAGTACCACGTCATTTTTTATTTTAAAAAAAATAAAAATTGAGCCTAAAGATTCATGTACCACCCCCTGACCAAGACTATAGGGTCAGAATGTTTCTACCCTGACCCCTTTCCTTATTTCTCAACTTTCTTTTACTGTTTTCTTGTGACTCTGCTCTCCCAACAAACAAGATGGCTGCCAACATTTCCTGGTTTGGAGTATTGACAGCCAATCAGCAGCCAGCTTCTGCTCGTAATTGTACATATTTCCATACACGTACGCCGAGATTTTTCTTTAAAAAATAAAAAAATAAAAATAGAGCCTAAACATCGATATACAACCCACTGAGCAAGCCTAGAGGGTCAGAATGTCTCTTGCCTACCCCCTTCCCTTATTTCTTAACTTTGTTTTACTGTTTTCTTGTGACTCGGTTCTAGCGAGGTACTAGATGGCCGCCAACACTTCCTGGTTTCGAGTGTTGACAGACAATTTACAGCCAATCAGCATGCAGCTCGCGCTCGTAATTGAACAGATTTCCGTACGCGTGCTGAACTCCGTCTCTAGATATCGCTATGATTTTACTTGCAATTTTCTCAGAAACTACTGAACGGATTTATACCTATGGAAAATTGCATGGGGAAAACACGTTTTGGGACCCCCCTTTTTTCTCAGCCCCCACTTGACGAATCACCCCCAAACTTCCAGGGTAGGAGCGGAACCGAGCAGGCCATTCTCTTGGAGAAATTAACCAAGATTCGTCAACCAGCGCCAACGTTAATCCAAATAGAATGTTATGGATTTCCTAAGGAAACTAGGTCCTAACTATAACTACCTACTGGCGACCGCCAGTAGGTAATATATATATATATACATATATATATATATATATATATACATATATATATATATATATATACATATATATATATATATATATATATATATATATATATATATATATATATAGAGAGAGAGAGAGAGAGAGAGAGAGAGAGAGAGAGAAGAGAGAGAGAGAGAGAGAGAGAGAGAGAGTGAGAGAGTGAGTGAGAGGCTTAATAGACCCACTCCCTTATATTTATAAGGCTAAAAAAAAATACGGGCCTGCAAATAATCTTGCATTTTTATACTCTAGCCAATTCATTTTTTTTTTTACATTTTCTTGATTTGTATTTTCCAAAGTATTACAATTACAGGATGAGATATTTATGCATAATCTCCATAATGTACACATGTATTATATTCTAGCCAATTCAATTCAGTACGATTTGGATAAAACTAAACTGCTTCTTGGTGCAGAATTCGCATTCACATTCTACTTATAAAATTGGCCCCCTCTCTCTTTGTCTACTTGATATGCATAACTCTCGGGCTACAAAACGTGTTTTACCAAGAAAATAATGGTCAGTAAAACAACTCAAACAGTTAACGGAAATGTTAAATATCATTCACAAATATTTCTACTGAAGGATCATGCCTTTTTTCTCTGTCTTTATTTGTCCTTGCAAATGTATTGTGTTTTCCCCAAGCACACCGTTTCAGAACAAGAGCTGTCAGAGTTGTAATGCGTTAAGCTAAACTTACGTTATTTGAAACAAAACCTCTAAAAAAGTTTCTCTGCTTGTCTTCCAACTCTCCTTGTCAATTTATATTCACATTTTTGCCCATCAGGAAGAGAAACTCGAAAAACAAACTCCTCCATGTCATTAAGAGCCTAGAATGAAGGAAAAGTGCACCAGACTGGCTGTAGGAGGGAAAGCAAAAGAATACATTTATTGAATGACTAACAGCAAAACAAGACACATTACAAACCATCCAGTCTAAAAGTTAATGCAAAGTAAAAGATAGTATGGTACTGAAACTAGTAATGGCCTTCACAAGCAGCTTAGGAAGTTTTCTCGTTTTTGCAAAATGGCATTTTCAGAATGTGGCGAAATATGTTCTGAATATACCGCCTGTATTAGAGTGATGCTGAAGGGTCGTCTTCCCACCGTACTGACGGTACTTCTATCTCATTTAGTGTTGAGACTACTTCCACTGACATGCACCAACTGATGGCCAAAGTAAGGGCTATCAATTGAAAGTTTTGCCATTTATCCATCAGCCCAGCTTTACTACTTCCTGCAGGCCCGAAAGCAGGATACCAAGCGGCCACGAGCACAGAGCCATTTAGGACGCAACTAGGAGCCCTTCTGAGTTATCCGTCAGTCCATTAATACTGCCATTCTTTCCTGATATTACGTGACGTCACAACGTGGATCGGCGTGCGTGTCAGATCGACACAAGGTCCTGGACAGTGTTAAATATTAATTTGGGGGTAACACCTAAACGAGGAGGAGAACTTGGACAGTCTCTTCATTATTGACAAATTCTGCGATTATCATTGGATTTGGATCTCGATACCTACCATCCGTGACAGAATTATAATGGTGCAGAGGTTCAAAGTGGTTTATTACATGAAGACAGCCCTGAGGAAGTCGTGGGTTAACTCCCTGGATGACGAAACACATATTGGCTGGACCTTTAAAGAAGATAATAAAAGACCAAGAACATTTACACTGGCATTTACATTGATGATTTGTATCTCAATATTTCAATAATATGTGCTCGGGCATCAAGTTGTTCCTGATTTAGAGTTTGTTGTGACTGGTAGCGCTGCTGTTTTTTCACTGGTTCTCTGCCTACCCACTGGGGTGCATGCTCATATCTATTTACATGCTGGGGGTTCAATTGATGAAAGTCCATCTGAGTTCATGCCAGGTACGGTCACCCGCAATGTCTAATAGGCAAAAGCAGTTTTCAGAGAAAGGACCGCCAGTTTGTCAGCTGGGCCAATCACAATGTGCTGTGACGTGACTTTGGCAGTAAAACATCCACACTTGAGTTGGTGGATTGAACCCATTTTAAGGCAGAAACTGGCATTTCTTCTCCTGCACACTTACTGTATGTCATTGGAGATAGCAGCTGCTGCCCTACCGTTAATGTGGAACTTCTGCTGGTTACCATACCTTTCCTAGATAATCAAGATTAAGCAAGACAAGAACAGTGTTAGAAACACAACTTTCTTATAGACAGGGATTCCTGATTGTGTACGGGTTCTATCTCTTTGAGCAGATCTCATCAAGATAAAGAGAAATTATCACAACACGCTGTTTTTGAGGAAATCTACCGTGATGTACTGTTTTATGATTTCCAATTAACGTTTAAGACCTGAAGAAGTCTCATTGTCAGAGACGAAACGCGTTAGCTGGCTAAGAAGGAAATCCATTTGTGTCCTTGGATTTTTTGGGTGTTGAAATACCACAATAAAGAACTTGAATAAGACAATCATGCAAGAATCTGGACTTTTTTTTACAAGATTGTGCACTTTTATATGTATTGTGGACATTGGAAACTACAAAGAAAATACTTCTTGGATGGGTGCTAATCTCTTATCATTTATTATTATGATGAATGCCTTCCCTAAATTCAAATGAGCATCACATTCTATGTTTAACAGCGTATGCACTTAAAAAATAGACATTACAAAAATATGTTGAATTTCCTGCCATCATGATAAGAATAAATATGTCCTTCACATTTTAGTCAGAAATATTTCTAGGAATGAAACAATTGCAATGGAAAATTAATGCCAGGGCAAACCTGTTGAAAAGAAAACTAGAGATGTATTTAAAACAATGAGATACATATCACAAAATAATAAGTAATACAATGCCAGTCAATGATATTTGAAATATCATGAACAGTTTCCTGCCGATAAAAACAGCGATAATGTATCGCCTTTTCTTGATAATATGGCACATTGCTCTTTTTTTGACAAGTAACCTTAGCTGCATATCATCAACCACCGGTGTTAAAATTATCACCATTTTATTGGCAGGAAACTACTGATACAACAACGATAATGAGCTTGATAATACGGCCTTCCTATTTCCCATAGAAGCCCATGTTAACACTGGAACATAGGCTTCTATGGGAATTTACAAGGACATATTATCAAGCCCACCCTCCCAACATTAATAAAAAACTCCAAAAAATGCAGGTACCTGTTGCTGGAAGGTCATTTTACATATCACTGCCCCAGAAATGTGGCGTTCCCCGAGACGTGTACAGGGAGAGAGTGAGCTTGAGCTCAAAACATATACATTTTTTTAAAAAGGCCCGAGGGTTGCTGCTCACCGAGACTGCAGGGAGTAGGACCATAACACCCCCCCCCCGCATACTTCAAAATAAAACCAGAGGACTGCCATTCCCCAGTGCTTGAGGCACCTTACAAGCCCCGATTATGCAGAAAAATTGTCCCCATAATTTGACCCCCGGGACAAAATGAATGAAAGAAACTTCTACTTTTTTTTCACCTTTTCCACTGCGTACAAATACTGCACGAGTACCCGTAATTTTTCATTTAAAAAAAAAAAAATTGAACCTAAAGATTCATGTACCACCCCCTGACCAAGACTATAGGGTCAGAATGTTTCTACCCTGACCCCTTTCCTTATTTCTCAACTTTCTTTTACTGTTTTCTTGTGACTCTGCTCTCCCAACAAACAAGATGGCTGCCAACATTTCCAGGGTTGGAGTATTGACAGCCAATCAGCAGTCAGCTTCTGCTCGTAATTGTACATATTTCCATACACGTACGCCAAGATTTTTCTTTAAAAAATAAAAAAATAAAAATAGAGCCTAAACATCGATATACGACCCCCTGAGCAAGCCTAGAGGGTCAGAATGTCTCTTGCCTACCCCCTTCCCTTATTTCTTAACTTTGCTTTACTATTTTCTTGTGACTCGGTTCTAGCGGGGTACTAGATGGCCGCCAACACTTCCTGGTTTCGAGTGTTGCAAGACAATTTACAGCCAATCAGCATGCAGCTTGCGCTCGTAATAGAACAGATTTCCGTACGTGTGCTGAACTCCGTCTCTAGATATCGCTATGATTTTACTCACTATTGAACGGATTTATACCTATGGAAAATTGCATGGGGAAAACACGTTTTGGGACCCCCCTTTTTTCTCAGCCCCCACTTGACGAATCACCCCCAAACTTCCAGGGTAGGAGCGGAACCGAGCAGGCCATTCTCTTGGAGAAATTAACGAAGATTCGTCCACCAGCGACAACTTTAATCCAAATAGAATGTTATGGATTTCCTATGGAAACTAGGTCCTAACTATAACTACCTACTGGCGACCGCCAGTAGGTAATAGATATATATGTATATATATATATATATATATATATATATATATATATATATATTCACTGAAAAAATCATTGGTTATAGACCATATATAGTTAGGAATTAGCATTTACAAAACCTTAATTTACTCGCAAAAAAACATAGAAATTCGCATATATAGTTAAATGCAAAAACTATATATCGCGCACCCGCAATCCACTGCTGATGATGTCACATATTACATCATTCATGACATGGTCAGTGACATCCCTGATGACATCACTGATGACATCATCCAGTGACTGTATGTTTCTGTAAAGTTAAAATATGTCTTACATATTGAAGAATGAGTGGATGTATAAGTGTCTGGATGAAGGATTTAGTAGGTGCATGACTGACTGTATGAGAGAGTGATTAAATGTGTCTCACTGAGTGCATGGGTTAGTGACTAAACTGTCTTAATTTGTGCATCATTATATCTGTTGTTCTATGAACTGCTGCATGTGTTGATCAGTAGCTATATGAGTAACTATATGGGTTATTGCCCAAGTATTTGTATGGGAGAGTGAGTGTGTGTGTGGGGGTGGCTGGGAGGTGTGTGACTCTGTGCATACATGTGTGAACAGTTGATTCACTAGATCTATGGGTTCAAAACTGCATGTGGAAACAGCTGTATGGGTGGTTGACTGTGTACGAGTGTATTGGTGAGTGAATGGATATCTCAGTGCTACATGTCAAAGTAAGTACATATGTAAAACACAATACATGTGAGAGTTCACATATATAAATTACTGTGTATAAGAACCAGTGAATGTGTGAGTGGCTGAATGGATCATTGAAAACTTGTATCAGGGATTGTATAAAAGAGTAAATATGTGTTAGTATATGTTTGAATAAGTAAGGTGTGTATAACTGTATAGTTGAGGAAATGGAGGTGTGATTGATTCAGTGCATGACTGACTAGGTGTGTGAGTAACTCCATGGATGAGTGACAGTCTGTGAGTGTCTGTTTACTCTGAGTGTATCTAAGGTTATATTAGAGTCTGAAGAGGTTGATCGTATTATCACATGATTGATGTCATCAGTGATTTTGTCAGTGATGTCATTTGAGTTGTCATCAGTGATGTCATTTGAGTTGTCATCAGTGATGTCATCAGTGATGTCACTGACCTTGTCATGAATGATGTAATATGTGACATCATCAGCAGTGGATTGCGGGTGCGCGATATATAGTTATTGCATTTAACTATATATGCGAATTTCTATGGTTTTGTGTAAGTAAATTAAGGTTTTGTAAATGCTAATTCCTAACTATATATGGTCTATAATCAATGGTTTTTTCAGTGAATTTTCAAGGTTTTGTAAATGCTAATTCCTAACTATATATGGTCTATAACCTATGTTTTTTTCAGTGAATTTCAATGGTTTTTTAATAGCAAATATCAAAAGCTGTCAAATGTCAAGTACGTGATAGGTAAAAACATTTTCGTGTTTATGCACGCTGATGTGCTTTGAACGCTGCCCCCCCCCCCTCTCCCCACCCCCCCACTTTTCTCTTAGGAGTACTCTCTCTTTGCAGATAGTGAAGGGTAGTTAACGCAGGTCTTGGCCCCCGTTGTAATCCGTCGTGCCTGCTTCTCTCTCCATTTGATTGATTGTTATCCAAGCATTTACTGTTTTAGAATTGGTTCTCTTTGGTTCATTCTCTATTTACAAACAAGCACAGAGTCGCAATACTCTGTTTAGTCTTTGCAGATAGTGAAAAATCGTTTAAAAAAACAAAAGGAATCTAGCAAAATCAGTAGGCCACTAATGGGATCTCTTTTTGACCTCGCTAAAATAGAAACATTAAGAACAACCCCCCCCTCCTGAGAAATACGAAACTAGTGAGATGAACTGAGCTCCACACCATGATGGCTGCAAGACAGCTCGGCTCCGCCACCCACTCCACCCAAAAATAACGACAAACCCTATGCAAATATTATAAATATATACAACACACCAGCAAAGTAACAGGGTAAAACATTTTATTAAATAACTATTTACATAACTATTTTATACTTTTTGTTGCCCGATCCGGCTAGCTCAATCGATCGAGCATGAGACTCATGCACTCTGATCTCCTTGGCCTCAGTCAAGCATTAATAGTAAGATTTTCATACATGAGTGTACTTTTTGCCTTTTGGTGACTCTTCCATTCTGAACATTTTTCCACAATCCGTTTGACCTGAAACGATTACACAAATAAAAATTTTGTGAGTTTTAAATTTCCGGAGAAGTATAATTCACCAATAGCTTTCTCTGTAGATCTTTTTCCATTAACAATCCCAGTTCCATCACCCGCCCAGGATATCACTACTATTAGTTGTCATTGTTGTTTCTGTTTTCTGATAGTGAAGGATAGGTAATGCAGACTTTTATCCCCCGTTGTAATCTGTCATGCCCATCTACTCCCCACTGATTGAGAAACTAGTTCCACCCGGACCATTTATTAGAGGTACATCATCTGTCTCAACCGGAGAGTACCCCTAATAAAGAAGACATATGGAAAATACAAAGTCATCACTGTATCCTGTTGAACAGAAACTTTAGCATGAAACACTCTTGAAAAGGAAGGGAAAGAAATCGAACAAAATCAGTAGGCCACTGATGAGTTTTTGACTTCGCTAGAAATAAGAAACATGAAAGTGGTGAGAAAAGCCAAGCTTGACGTTACGGCAGCCACGAGGTAGCTAACCTCCGCCACCCCCCCACTGCTTCAAGCATGTCTGTCCCACCGCCCACCACGCCCAATAACGGGAACATGAAATATATACAAATCAGCAGATACCTACCCCCATTCCGGAAACAGGTCCACGGTTACGCCCATCCGGAAGACGAGGCCTCGACACGTGCAGGGCGGGGCCCGACTAGCCGCCATCAGCCGGAGAAGTCGTGGGATGGTCGGCCCGGAATGTACTGGTCCTCCCATTCTCTTCTGGCGCCCTGCAGGCCACGGGGGGGATGTCTTGCCTCTGCCTCCGACCCCCCCCCTCTTATCACCTGGTCCGGACATCACGGATATCAACGCCAGGTGTCGGCGTCGGGTGCGCTGGGAGGGAGAGGCGGCGCGAACGAGCCTCTCCCACCCCCCCAGGTGGGGGCCCCTCAAATGCACCCCCAACGCTCCACTCACCCAACAAAAGGGTTCCTCCACTCTTACGATGCAGCGGCGCTCCACTGACCCGACAAAACGTCTCGTCCACTATTGCGAGGCAATGATGCTCCGCTCACCCAGCGGGGGTCTCGTTTACTTTTGCGGTACAACGACGCTTTTGAGTTCAGCTAGAAAATGATTCCTGCCTCCAGAAACGTTCTCCTCAACTTTGAAGATTCTATAAGAGCCACGGGGGCCCCCGACCCCCGATGGGGAATGACTGCCATGATTACCCACGGAACGACCACGACGTAGCCGAGGGACGTCGGCGCGCTCATGCCGGTGCCGGCCTTAGTCTTAAAATCACCAAAATCCTGCAAGACTACCAACTTGATCAGTTCCGGTGGGACACCAGTATGACCCGGTAGGAGAGATTGTTGCCTCCCACCCCACTTTGACTGATGGTTCATGCGCCAGTCCCCTCTGCTACCCTTCAACGAAAACTTTTGGACTGCCAAAAGAGGTCCCGGTCCAACCACGAGTTGGTGGAGACATTTTGACTATACTTGGACCTTCCTGACCTCACCCAAAATGGCGCCGGTACAAATGAAACTCTCAACTCCTTGTTGTGCCCCGATTGCTCAGCCTTGATATCATGAGATATGTATGCAGTTTTTAGCACATGAATTGATGTGGGATAAGACTGATTATATGTTCGGACAATGAATTGATCCGGGATGGGTATTGATTATACGTTCGAACAATGAATTGACATGGGACGGGTACTGATTACACGTTCGAACAATGAATTGATATTAGGTTCTAATGCATCATTGATTACTGTATTTATTATTGAAGGTTCGAATTGTCGACACTTTTGGTACTTGCTCACAATGAATTATCGATATGATTTTGTTGCACTTATCGCACTTTTTACTATGAAATCAACGACCACTGACTCTGTTATGTTTTCCACAAATAAATACCCCCCCCATTTACAGTTCCAGCCTGCTCCGTGGCCGGCTCACGGGGTGGGCATCAACATTTTTATTAAAGGTTTTTGAAAAAGCAAACGTAGTTGTAACGCGTAGATTGGTAAGTTTCGAATAAATGGCCACTGTTTCCGATTTTTTTTTTTTTTTTTTAAAAAGCAGGTGAAATGAAGTAGCTCAATTAGTTAAGGGTTAAAAAGTATAGTATGCAGAAACATTGAAAATATTAATGGTCCAGGTTTGTTGTATGTGTTTTTCATTTTTGTACAGCATAAAGCAATCGATAAAGATCCTGGTATTTAGCCTCTACTTTATATGCTACCTGTATCAGGGAAGTTGTTTTAAATGCCCCTAAGCCACCCCGACGGAATGTCACCTGGCCCTCCTAGTACGAACGAAAACGACCCCATACCACTGTAGGTTATCTCTCTTCCTCAAAAATGACAAAAATTACTTTCTAGGACGTTTTGGACATTGATGATTTTCATATGATCTATTTATTAAAGTAATACTCATCTCTCCGCATGAAATTAATTTTCCACATGCTACACAAGTCAATCTCATCTGCCCAAAGTTCTTTTGCAGATTTGGGACCGTTTCCCTTGCCTCTGACTCACTTATTGCTAAGTCATTGGTGGATGTTTTTGCCGGCCGGGGGTTATCCACCAAATCTCGAAGTTGTGCTTTAGAATAATTAAGAGGGTGCCACCTCTTCATGTGCCGATGCATGGTATGATTACCATAGCTATATTTTTTTTCGGTCCCTCTCGAGAGTTTTTTTTTTTGCAGATGAGGCAGGTAACGAACCTGGCATTAACTTTCTTTTCATGAGAAGGAAAAGAAAAAAATTGCCAGATAAAATTCACTTTCACATGGGACGTTCTTGGCATTTCTTTCAGAAACTTTTACATCACTGTGTCATTTCTTTGTCTATCCTGGTTAAAGCAATGTCATGTTTAATATGAGCACTTCCACATAGGATTGGGTGTATTGTTATAAGGCATGCTTTAAAAGTGATTTAATGAAATGAGCGACATTTCACTGAGTGAGTTCAGCAACACTTATATATGAAAACATTGGTGGTAAATGATATTAAATGTTACATGGTGTTCTTTGCAGGAGTTTAAGTCCTTTGTTGCAGTGGCAATTCTGCCTCAGGATTAGGGGGCCAGGGGGCTGAGTGGTACTTGTATGATATGTAAAGTGAAATGACAGGCTCTCCTCATGAAAAATAAAACTCTGTTCTTGTGTTCCTGCTTCCAGCGCCCGTCTCTTTATTTGGTAACCGTTCAAGATGGGAACTAAGTGGCGTCTTGTGCCAGCAGCCTGGGCATCGGTTGTAATCTGGGCTAAATTTTCCTCAGCACGGGGTGTGATTCTCAGGGAAGAGCAGCGCTTATGGGAGGAGGTTTATGGCCCATACATGAGAGAGAGAGCGTGGGTGACCAGTGCATGGGGGAGATGCTTGTGAGGGGGGGGAGCCATGCTGAGGATCGGCGGCGTGCAGAGAGTGGGTCTGGTCAAGGCATCTAAAATGGCTGCCGTGCACGACAAAAGTGTGGCATTGGAAAAAAAACAAGATGGCGCAGACAATGTTTATCAATACGGATTAATTTATAACAATTATTTTTAACAATATATTTACTCGCAGTGTAAAAATGGCGGTCAACACTTCCTGATTTCCTTCGAATCGAACGTTAACAGAAATCACGCAGCAAAAAAAAAAAAAAAAACGCTCACGCGCAACCGCTGGAAGACAAGTATCAACATATATGAGCCTCCTCAAAAACCCTCAGAAAATATAGGGGGTCAGGATACGTCTCCCATACCCCCTTATACCCAATACTCACATTGCTTTTCCTCCATCTTGTAATTTAATTAAATCGAAACACAAAATGGCGAATTCCTGTTTCGCTACCAGTTTGCGACCCGGTTCGCGAACCGAGAAGCGCTTCTACCGCGAAAAATCAATTTTTTTTTATTTGCCCCACGGGACCCTTTAATAACCCCAACATCATTCCTAGGGGGTCAAGAGGAGTCTACCTTGCCCCCTTTCATTAAATTCCTCCTTCATTTTTCTCCTCCTCTTGTCTCTCGATCCTACCGAGAGACAAGATGGCGGCCGCACCGGACTGTTTAGAATGTTGACAGACACCGGAGAGCCAATCAGCTTCGCTTCGCAAAGCTCTGTTACGCGAAAAGTATGCGATCTGGAGTGCTATCCGGGACGCTGTCACAGATATATCTGTTTTTTTAAACGTTCATTTCTCAAAATCCACTGGAGCACATATATTGAGACCCAGCAAAGGCACATCAGGCTAACAGTCCCTACAATTTTGCCAAGTTTCGTGCATATCCATTCAGCCGTTCGAGCTAAAAGTGAGGCCAAACGCCCTATGGAAAAATGAATGGGAAAAACGCGTTTTAGGACCCCCCTTTTTTCTCGGCCCCCCCTTGGCGAAACCCCCCCAAATTTTAAGGGGCTTCTCAGAAACAAAATGTGCCGTTTTCCTGAAAATTTCCCCTGATTCCGTCCTCAAACGCCAAAGTTATTAGACATAGAATTTTCAAAAGTTCCATAGGGAAAAAATCCTAACTATATATACCTACTTGCGACCGCCAGTAGGTAATATATATATATATATATATATATATATATATATATATATATATATATATATATATATATACATATAGAGAGAGAGAGAGAGAGAGCGAGAAAGAGAGAGAGAGAGAGAGAGAGAGTGTGAGTGAGAGGCTTAATAGACCCACTCCCTTATATTTATAAGGCTAAAAAAAATACGGGCCTGCAAATAATCTTGCATTTTTATACTCTAGCCAATTCATTTTTTTTTTACATTTTCTTGATTTGTATTTTCCAAAGTATTACAATTACAGGATGAGATATTTATGCATAATCTCCATAATGTACACATGTATTATATTCTAGCCAATTCAATTCAGTACGATTTGGATAAAACTAAACTGCTTCTTGGTGCAGAATTCGCATTCACATTCTACTTATAAAATTGGCCCCCTCTCTCTTTGTCTACTTGATATTCATAACTTTCAGGCTACAAAACGTGTTTTACCAAGAAAATAATGGTCAGTAAAACAATTTGAACAGTTAACGGAAAAGTTAAATATCATTCACAAATATTTCTACTGAAGGATCATGCCTTTTTTCTCTGTCTTTATTTGTCCTTGCAAATGTATTGTGTTTTCCCCAAGCACACCTTTTCAGAACCAGAGCTGTCAGAGTTGTAATGCGTTAAGCTAAACTTACGGTATTTGAAACAAAACCTCTAAAAAAGTTTCTCTGCTAAGTCTTGTCTTCCTACTCTCCTAGGCATTTTGTATTCAAATTTTTTGCCCATCAGTAAGAGAAACTCGAAAAACAAACTCCTCCATGTCATTAAGAGCCTAGAATGAAGGAAAAGTGCACCAGACTGGCTGTAGGAGAGAAAGCGAAAGAATACATTTATTGAATGACTAACAGCAAATCAAGACACATTACAAACCATCCAGTCTAAAAGTTAATGCAAAGTAAAAGATAGTATGGTACTGAAACTAGTAATGGCCTTCACAAGCAGCTTAGGAAGTTTTCTCGTTTTTGCAAATTGGCATTTTAAGACTGTGGCGAAATATGTTCTGAATATACCGCCTGCATTAGAGTGATGCTGAAGGGGTCGACTTCCCACCATACTGACGGTACTTCTGTCTCATTTAGTGTTGAGGCTACTTCCACTGACATACACCAACCGATGGCCAGAGAAAGGGCTATCAATTGAAAGTTTTGCCATTTATCCATCTGCCACATTAAGAGCCCAGCTTTACTACTGGATCCCAAGCGGCCATTTTGGACGCAGACAGGAGCCCTCCTGAGTTATCCGTCGGTCCATAAATAGTGCCGTTCTTTCCTGATATTACGTGACGTCACGACGCGGATCGGCGTGCGTGTCAGATCCACACAAGGCACTGGACACAGTGTTAAATATTAATTTGGGGGTAACACCTAAATGAGGAGGAAAACTTGGACAGTCTCTTCATTTTTGAAAAATTCTGCGATTATCATTGGATTTGGATTTCGCTACCTACCATCCGGGACAGAATTATAACTGGTGCAGAGGTTCAAAGTGGTTTATTTCATGAAGACAGCCCTGAGGAAGTCGTGGGTTAACTCCCTGGATGACGAAACAAATATTGGCTGGACCTTTAAAGAAGATAATAAAAGACCAAGAACATTTACACTGGCATTTACATTGATGATTTGTATCTCAATATGTCAATAATGTGTGCTCGGGCATCAAGTTCTTCCTGATTTAGAGTTTGCCGTGCCTAGTAGCGCTGCTGTTCTTTCATTGGTTCTCTGCCTTCCCACTGGGGTGCATGCTCATCTCTATTTACATGCCATGCTGGGGGTTCGATTGATGAAAGTCCATCTGAGTGCATGCCAGGTACGGTCACACGAAATGTCTAATAGGCAAAAGCAGTTGTCAGAGAAAGGACCGCCAGTTTGTCAGCTGGGCCAATCACAATGTGCTGTGACGTGACTTTGGCAGTAAAACATCCACACCTGAGTTGGTGGATTGAACCCATTTTAAGGCAGAAACTGACATTTCTTCTCCTTCACACTTACTGTATGTCATTGGACACAATTTTCCAAGTCCTGTCGCTGCAGCTTGACCATGATGCAAATCAACATTGTCGTCGCTGTTACCAAGGTAAGCTTCTACATTACCTGTTATCTTTTCTCTTGGCTGTACAGGTTTGCCCTGGATGCCTGCATTTTTAAATCACTCACACAAGCAATAGCATACCAATGTGAATTGCGTTTGTCTATAATGTTGAAGTGAAAGAAATGCAAAGAAACACACCTGTATGACCGCATTGAAATTATAAATCTGGTGCAAGCTGCCTTCTTAAAAAGGGACACTTCTACAAAAAAGGATGCAAATTCAAAAATCAAAAAGTCACCATACAGGTGTGTTATATAAATGTAATAAGTGCAATATAATGTGATGATGTGGTCTTTGTTATTTCTCTTGAGGCGGAAGCCGGGAGCCACCTTGCTGCTATATTTTAACCCCATTTGGAACTACTTGTGATTTTAAACTTGTGTGTTTACCTACTGCAGCGCCGCCATCGCCCACGAGATGATTTGCGACGCACCTCGTAACAAGCCACGCCCCCTTGCACTATAAAGCGCCGTGCTGAACCAGGAGCAGGCGTCTTTGTTATTTCTCTTGAGGCGGAAGCCGGGAGCCGCCTTGCTGCTATATTTTAACCCCATTTGGCACTACCTGTGATTTTAAACTTGTGTGTTTACCTACTGCAGCGCCGCCATCGCCCACGAGACGATTGGCCACGCCCCTCGTAACAAGCCATGCCCCCTTGCACTATAAAGCGCCGTGCTGAACCACGAGCAGGCGTCTTTGTTATTTCTCCTGAGGCGGAAGCCGGGAGCCACTTTGCTGCTATATTTTAACCCCATTTGGCACTACTTGTGATTTTAAACTTGTGTGTTTACCTACTGCCGCGCCGCCATCGCCCACAAGACGATTGGCCACGCCCCTCGTAACAAGCCACGCCCCCTTGCACTATAAAGCGCCGTGCTGAACCACGAGCAGGCGTCTTTGGTATTTCTCTTGAGGCGGAAGCCGGGAGCCACCTTGCTGCTATATTTTAACCCCATTTGGCACTACCTGTGATTTTAAACTTGTGTGTTTACCTACTGCAGCGCCGCCATCGCCCACGAGACGATTGGCCATGCCCCTCGTAACAAGCCACACCCCGTTGCACTATAAAGCGCCGTGCTGAACCACGAGCAGGCGTCTTTGTTATTTCTCCTGAGGCGGAAGCCGGGAGCCACCTTGCTGCTATATTTTAACCCCATTTGGCACTACTTGTGATTTTAAACTTGTGTGTTTACCTACTGCCGCGCCGCCATCGCCCACGAGACGATTGGCCACGCCCCTCATAACAAGCAACGCCCCCTTGCACTATAAAGCGCCGTGCTGAACCACGAGCAGGCGTCTTTGTTATTTCTCTTGAGGCGGAAGCCGGGAGCCACCTTGCTGCTATATTTTAACCCCATTTGGCACTACTTGTGATTTTAAACTTGTGTGTTTGCCTACTGCAGTGCCGCCGTCGCCCCCGAAATGATTGGCCACGCCCCTCGTAACAAGCCACGCCCCCTTGCACTATAAAACGCGGTGCTGAACCACGAGCAGGCGTCTTTGTTATTTCTCCTGAGGCGGAAGCCGGGAGCCACCTTGCTGCTATATTTTAACCCCATTTGGCACTACTTGTGTTTTTAAATTTGTGTGTTTACCTACTGCTGCGCCGCCATTGCCCATGAGACGATTGGCCACGCCCCTCATAACAAGCCACGCCCCCTTGCACTATAAAGCGCCATGCTGAACCACGAGCAGGCGTCTTTGTTATTTCTCTTGAGGCGGAAGCCGGGAGCCACCTTGCTGCTATATTTTAACCCCATTTGGCACTACTTGTGATTTTAAACTTGTGTGTTTACCTACTGCAATGCCGCCATTGCCCACGAGACGATTGGCCATGCCCCTCGTAACAAGCCACACCCCCTTGCACTATAAAGCGCCGTGCTGAACCACGAGCAGGCGTCTTTGTTATTTCTCCTGAGGCGGAAGCCGGGAGCCACCTTGCTGCTATATTTTAACCCCATTTGGCACTACTTGTGATTTTGAACTTGTGTGTTTACCTACTGCAGCGCCGCCATCGCCCACGAGACGATTGGCCACGCCCCTCGTAACAAGCCACGCCCCTACCTCCTCTCTTCCTAATAAGAATGCTCATCACCTGGAAGCGCAGCCGACGAGCGCAGCGGGCGCGCCCTCAGCACGCCGAAGGCGCGCCTAAGGCAAGCCCGTCTGCGCCCATCCGCGACCAGGACACGACGAGCGCGGGCCACTCTGCTCAACTTCCCACAAGGCCTAGTGTCTCCCCCCCGCTTTACACTCATGAGACCTTGCTCAATCTGTGAGGGTATGCGCACGAAGGTCATCTCTCTCTCACTGACACCGCCTTTCCACTGCATGACTTCGCTATTAGGGGTCTGCATTTGGGAGGACTTCTTAATGTCAGATCATTGCCAAAGCATGCTGAAGAAATTCAATTACTAATTGACACCCATCACTTAGATGTTCTTTTTCTAACCGAGACGTGGACCCACGCAGACTGTGAAATCGAACTAGACTGGGCTTGTCCACAGGATTTTTAAATCTTGCATCTCCTTAGACCTAAAGGCCGCGGTGTTGGAGTAGGCATTATCTATAGAGCCTCGTGGCTCATTACCATCTTATATTAACAACAAAGGAGTGACTGTGATAACAAAAAAGAACTAGTGAGGTGTAGTGATGATCCGCTGTGTGCCGCAAATGCGATCAATACTCACACACGTGCGTGCACACAGCGAATACTCTCCCTATGTACGCCCAGTTAGGTCCTCCTCTAGGGAAGAAACCTAGTGGGCTTGTAGAAGGGAGGGAAATAACCTTACTTATTGGAAGGACCCTCACTCACCACTAGTTGGTGACATGCTTCATCATTGGGTCGCCGCTGGGGTGACCGAATGTCTCCCCAGCGTGCTACGACGCCTGGTTACAGCGGAGCAGGATGTGGTGAGTGTAACAGTGCCCAAATTAGGAGGTGACTAAACGTGAATGTGTGAGTGTTTAAAAAAATGCAAAAGTTGTGCCTTTACAAAAAGCTTTAATAATGGCCAACTTGCATTAGATAAAAACAAAGTGGGCCGACTCCCCATGTTCTAAGTTAAGGAACCGGAGTCCTTAATAGGATCAAGAATTGGTTAACATGTTTCTGCTGTTACATTGCATTTAGCTCAGCATTCGTCAGAACCTAAGCAAAAGTCCTCCGGTGGTGTGCGCGCGCTAAGGCATACCCTCCCGGGAGGCTCTAAATGTGAAAAATATATATACAGTGTTCAATGATCGGATAATTTCCGTCAATAACCCTCTACAAATTCAGTAGGGATATGAAAAAATCCCGTAGGGAGAGAGAAGACAGACAAAAAACATACATAAGGAGCTATTACATGGTTCATCTCAGAGATGCAGTTTTTATATGTGCAGGTACAGGCGTAATACTGAATTAATATGACACCAACTGTGAGGTGCTGCCCCAGACTCTGGTTATGGGTGCACCCCTGTTGACTAGAATGACCGTTCACATAATAGGACCGGTGTCAAGTAATTACTTGGCTGTGAAGTCATGGTAAAAATGTGCTAATCGTTTCTCACTCGTGAAACGTTAGGTAAAGAGTGCAGTGCTTCAAAGGCGTTGTGTATTAGTCTTTCACACAGGATAGAATCACCAAACATGGAGTTAGCAGGGAACTCCCCTCTAAAGACGGGAGAGATATAGAGCAAACAACGTTCTCATGCAAATTCTCGAAGACTCACTTCATATTAGGCATGATCACGCCCCTTCGGAAAAGACAGTGTGGGACATCTTCACGCGATGTACATCTAGTGTAAGAAAAAGAGGGGGGCCCGCTGGGGGTCAGTGCGGGTCAGGTAATTTGAGGTTCGAAGGATCGTGGGGGGAGCGGCAGAAAGAACTTACTTGGACAAACGCAGCTCCCCTCAGTATACCTGCTCTCTCGGCTGCTGTCTTCCGGAAGTCCCGGAGCTTGGGAGGGGTTGGCTTAAAAGCAAGTTTACTGATTGGTTGGGCGGGCCCTCATTGGTCAGTGACATGATAGGCAGAAAGAGTACCCAAATGCAATGAAGGTGCACGTACCCGGGAAATGATTGTGGATACTGGATTGCATCCTAGTTTTAATCCAGATGTATCGCCGGTTGAAGTGCCCTCAATAATAATACAATTAGTCAGATTATTATTGCTATACAGGTAGGAAAGAAGCGAGCCCTGTGACGCGCTAGACATCTACAAACTCTTCCGACCCAAGACAGCCAGTAGTTGGCTGGACGGGCCCTCGTGGGAGAATGACGTTGAGGGCTGAGTGACACGCCCAGATGTCTAGCTAGTACGGGGGCCCGGCAAGGGGATTGCAAATGCCGGTTCGAGCCCCCATTCGGGCGTAGATGTAATACAAGTTAGTTGGCCCAAAATAATAATACAATTAGTCAGATTATTATTGCTACACAGATAGGAAAGAAACAAGCCCTGTGACGCGCTAGACGTCTACAGACTCTTCCGACCCGGGGCGGCCTGTGATTGGCTGGGCGGGCCCTCGTGTGAGAGTGATGTTGAGGGCTGAGTGACACGCCCCGATGCCTAGCAAGTACGGGGACCCGGCAGGGGGATTGTAAATGTCGGTTCGAACCCCCGTTCGGGCATAGATATGATACGAGTTACTTGGCCCAAAGTAATTCAAAAAAGCTCGGCTTTTTGCTGCTGCATAGGTAAAGGTAGAGTGACACATTTCGAACCCTGGGTGACGCGCCTCAGACATCTCAGACCCGAAACTAAGTTCCAAAAAAAAAAAAAAAAAAAGAACAAATTGGAGAATTAGTAGCTAGACCCACCCTGATTGTTGGTGTTACCAGAGGGCTATATGCTATTGCATGGATGAAAGTAGAGTAAATAGTTTCAAACCCTGGGTGACCCGGAACAAAGTGGGAATTAGAAGTTAGACCCACCCTGATTAGTGGTATTTCCAGAGGGACACTAACTCACAGATTTCATCTCTCAAGTCATTTGTTGGGTCCACTGCCAGGGGGATGTAATTAACGACATTACTAAGAAGTCGTTGACACTCCGTTTCGTAGCACTTCAACCGCCGATACATCTGGATTAAAACTAGGATGCAATCCAGTATCCACAATCATTTCCCGGGTACGTGCACCTTCATTGCATTTGGGTACTCTTTCTGCCTATCATGTCACTGACCAATGAGGGCCCGCCCAACCAATCAGTAAACTTGCTTTTAAACCAACCCCTCCCCAGCTCCGGCACTTCCGGAAGACAGCAGCCGAGAGAGCAGGTATACTGAGGGGAGCCGCGTTTGTTCAAGTAAGTTCTTTCTGCCGCTCCTCCAGCGATCCTTCGAACCTCAAATTACCTGACCCGCACTGACCCCCAGCGGGCCCCCCTCTTTTTCTTACACTAGATGTACATCGCGTGAAGATGTCCCACGCTGTCTTTTCCGAAGGGGCGTGATCATGCCTAATATGAAGTGAGTCTTCGAGAATTTGCATGAGAACGTTGTTTGCTCTATATCTCTCCCGTCTTTAGAGGGGAGTTCCCTGCTAACTCCATGTTTGGTGATTCTATCCTGTGTGAAAGACTAATACACAACGTCTTTGAAGCACTGCACTCTTTACCTAACGTTTCACGAGTGAGAAACGATTAGCACATTTTTACCAAGACTTCACAGCCAAGTAATTACTTGACACCGGTCCTATTATGTGAACGGTCATTCTAGTCAACAGGGGTGCACCCATAACCAGAGTCTGGGGCAGCACCTCACAGTTGGTGTGATATTAATTCAGTATTACGCCTGTACCTGCACATATAAAAACTGCATCTCTGAGATGAACCATGTAATATCTCCTTATGTATGTTTTTTGTCTTCTCTCTCCCTACAGGATTTTTTCATATCCCTACTGAATTTGTAGAGAGTTATTGACGGAAATTATCCGATCATTGAACACTGTATATATATTTTTCACATTTAGAGCCTCCCGGGAGGGTACGCCTTAGCGTGCGCACACCACCGGAGGACTTTTGCTTAGTTCCTGAAGAATGCTGAGCTAAATGCAATGTGTTAGACCTGACATCATTGGCTTGAGTCTCTCCTCCATTTTTTCTGTTTGCCTCTACTGTGTTACGATGTTTTGCTGGTATATGCTTTGGGCGCCATGTCACTGCTGATCAGTGCCATAGCGCAAGTGCTCCCTCTGTTAAAATGATGTATCTATTGTATCCATGTTTGGCTTATTTGGTTTACTGTCAGTCCCCAGTCTAGTGCACCAGGAGTGCCAGGGCTTGTAAATACAAATGCCGCTCGTGGGCTTGCAGCACGTGTTGTGCCACCCACAGGAGCGGCCTTGTAAACGAATGTCTATGGGTCGGTCATTGCGAGACCCACGTGCAGTCCTGCACTGTCACGTCGGCTGCGCAGGTATACCTACTTGCCAGCCCCTCCAACCTTCCCTTAGCTTCATGTTAGTCACCCCTATGGTAGGCCCATGGGCAGGGTGCATTGTAAGTGTAAGGTAGGACAAGCCTGACCAAGTTGGCATGTCCTGATAGTGAAGTGCCGCCATCTTAGGGCTTCACTATTGCGAGGTAGCCTGCTCTCCATTGGATAGAATGGGCCGCCGGGATTATTAACGCTATAATCCTAGCTGGCTTGGGGAGCATGGTGCAATGTCGAGTTTGGTATCCCTGAACTCGGGGTTTAATTACGCATCCGTTGGTGTGGATGGTCTTTGGACTCTGGGTTCGAAAATAGCACTTTTAGAAAGTGTCTATTTTCTTGTCTAACCATATCTGGTCTCTGCTGGTCTTGCGTGTGTGTGACAGGAGCTGGGTGGCTCCAAGAGGTCTGGATGAGTCAGTGTGGGATGAGTGGGACATTACGTTGAGAGTAGGGGGAGAGTAGTTGTTGATAGCCTGCCTTGCCTGATACAATGCTGGCTCCACCTCCTGCCGAGCGACTGATGGCTCTGTACCTGCCATGGACGATCCTAGCCCCACCTCCTGCCAGGAGGGCGATAGCTCTGCTCCTGCCAGTGTCAATGCTGGCTCCACCTCCTGCGGGGCGTCTGAGGACCCGGCCCGGCTCAATGAATAGGCCAGGTGCTACTGCCTAGCTCCACCCACCCCAGACCCAGGATGTTGGGAAATCCCCGGCATAGACAAAGGGATCAAAGACGAAAAGGGGTATAAGAGGAGGACCCCTGAACTAGGAAATCAGATCACTTCTGACAAGGAACCCTGTAACCAAGGACAAGAAGCCTGTTGATCTAAAGGACTGCCTACCCCTTCTGCCAGTGTGCTGTTGTTGGGGAAATCCTGCAGTGCTTCTTTATTTTTGCCAAGGAACCAGGAGAGAGGAACTGTGTGTGTACTCTCACGCTTGCTAAGAAAATCTCCAAGGACTGTAAGAGTGCCAGTCTCCTGCCGAAGTCACAGGGCTAAAGGACTTCACCTGCTACAAAGTGCTATCTGCTGGAAGTGTGAATCCAGCATCTGTGAAAGAACCAGCAACCACGACGATCGGACGCTGGGCCCAACCGACGCCAGCAGCAACGCCAGTGAGTAGGAGTACGGCTCTAACTCCAGAGGACCTCGTGTCTGCCCCGCTGCTGATCGCATCAACCGTGTGCCCTTCGACGCCGTGAGCGCTGCTCACTCTGTGCAACTGCATCATCGACAACGCCTGCTGAGGCCTGATCGACACCGGAGACGCGACGCCGGATTGCTCGACACCGCTGATCATCGTGTGCTTCATTTTCCTAAGGTACTGTGTTGTTGGGGGTCCGTGTGACTCCAGGCCCGACGCAGCGCTCCTCGCGGTCGACGCCGAACCTGTGGATTATCTCTGCCCAGCGTTGTGTAGCTCCCGTGTGAGTTACCCTGTTGCTAAAGAACTGTGTTTCCAAGAAGAAGATTTGCTTGATATAAAAGACTCTTGTGCTAAAGAAGAAACTACCTTTGAACTATCCTTTTTCCTTTCCGAACGTATTTATTCCGATTGTGTACAGTTTTGCCGTTATTTTGGTCTTGTGCTAAGCCTTATATAAAAATACTTATTTTTATAATACTACGGTGTTGTATCCATTTGTAGTGTATTCACTGTATTACTGTATGTGGTCATAATTGCTTAACACACAGCCTCTGAGATAAGCCTGTTCTGCTCTGCCAAGCTACCAAGGGGGTGAGCAGGGGTTATCGAAGGGTGTGATCCCCTTGCCCTGACTAGAAAAGGAGTGTCCCTATTTGTCAGAAGTGTATACCTCTGCCAACTAGAGACAGCCGGTTCTAACACAATGTAACAACAGAAACATGTTGACCAATTCTTGATCCTATTAAGGACTCCGGTTCCTTAACTTAGAACCTGGGGAGTCCGCCCACTTTGTTTTTATCTAATGCAAGTTGGCCATTATTAAAGATTTTTGTAAAGGCACAACTTTTGCATTTTTTAATACACTCACACATTCACGTTTAGTCACCTCCTAATTTGGGCACTGTTGCACTCACCACATCCTGCTCCGCTGTAACCAGGCGTCGTAGCACGCTGGGGAGACATTCGGTCACCCCAGCGGGGACCCAATGATGAAGCATGTCACCAACTAGTTGTGAGTGAGGGTCCTTCCAATAAGTAAGGTGTTTTCCCTCCCTTCTACACCGGGTGACCTACAAGCCCACTAGGTTTCTTCCCTAGAGGAGGACCTAACTGGGCGTACATAGGGAGAGTATTCGCTGTGTGCACGCACGTGTGTGAGTATTGATCGCATTTGCGGCACACAGCAGATCATCACTACACCTCACTAGTTCTTTTTTGTTATCACAGTCACTCCTTTGTTGTTAATATAGATTAATTGGGGTATATGAGTGCCTATTTACGCCCTACCTCTCTTGTTGATATTGATCATTACCATCTTAGACATGGATCCGGTCGCTGGGACCGAGCTCCTCGGCCTCTCTATTAATAGACACACAGGAGCTACCTTCACGGTAATTATCTGTTACCGACCTCCGGGGACTTTCAGCTCCCAACAACAACAATCGCTACTTACCTCCTTCACCAACATGGTGACTTCCCACAACAAGCTAATCATCTTAGGTGATTTTAACCTTTGGCTGAATGGTACTTTAGACACTGGACTGCACAATCTACTGCTCTCTTGTGAAAGCGTGGGACTCCAACAACTGGTCAAGGTACCCACTCATAAAGCAGGGCATCGACTCGGCCTCATCTTCTCTACCCCTCAGCTAGTACACCTGAATGATATCCTGCCCATGGGCTGGACTGATCATTCTCTTCTTAAATTTTATATTACTAGTAAGGGGGCTAGAATGCCGGCACACAGCACCTCCTCGGAATTCATGTACAGAGATTGGAAAGCTCTGGGAAGGGTGAGAACTACTGGTGCCGTGTTCCAAGTAGAAGACAGTTTCTCCCCCAATAATCCAGTGGAGGACAACTACGAGGCTCTCTGCACCAGGATATCCTCAACTACTGACACCCATGTTCCCTTAAAAAGATGCAAGCTTAAGGGTAGAGCATCAGCCCCGTGGTTCGACGACTCTCTGAAGGCCCTTAAATTAGCATGCAAACAAGCTGAGAGGAAATGGAGGCAAGGATACTCCAATACTAACAAGCTACTCTGGAAAAACAAATTCATGGAATATAAATCTGCAATTATTAAATGTAAATCTACTTACTTCTGTTCCACTATAGTTACAGCCTCCAACAGCTCCAAAAGCATTTTCCAGATCCTTAACAGCCTCACCCACCCTGATTGTGCCAAAAAAACAATCCCTCCCACACAAGCACTCTGCGACAATCTTGCACTGTTTTTTAAAGACAAAATTGAGACTATTATCCATAACCTGAGCACCTCCCCCTCACTGGGCTGTCTCAATGGCCCTGGGGTTGACACTACTGACTACGATACGGTGAGCCCAGGGTGCCAACCTGTGGACTGCTTGCGGGAATTCCCCCCCATTTTGGAGGCGGATTTCGCTTGTCTCTCTAAACATCTGGAGCAGAATCACTTCCTGGACGAAATACAATTTGGTTTTCGTCCGGCCCATGGCACTGTAACAGCTCTTCTCACTGCCATGGAGGACCTCTGTATGCACGCAGACAGGGGCCAGGCAGCAGCCCTGATCCTGCTGGACCTGTCTGCCGCATTCGATACGGTTAATCACGTGATTCTATTGAAGAGACTAAGAGAGGCAGGGGTTGACGGCACCGCCCTGCTCTGGTTTCATTCCTTCCTGCGGAATAGGAAGCAGGCTGTGTCCCTTCCCCCGTTTCAATCTGCCTTCTCCCCAGTACCCCATGGGGTGCCTCAAGACTCGTCCATCAGCCCTATTTTATTTAACGTCTACCTTAAACCTTTGATCACGTTAATAAAATCCCATATGCTAAAAGCCATAAACTATGCTGATGACACTCAGCTCATCCTCTCTTGGGAGGGTGAAGAATCGATCCCTCTGGAATCGTTTCACGACTGTCTGAGAGATACAGCTGGTTGGCTGCACAAAAATTCCCTGCAGTTTAACACCTCCAAAACTGAGGTTCTGTTCTGTGCCGGAAGCCGGATCCCACGCCTGTTCCCAGCCGAATTTTGGCCCCCTGAAGCCCCGGAAAAGCCACAGCCGGTTACCACCGTCCGCAATCTGGGTGTCATGATGGACAACAAACTCAGCATGGAAACTCAGGTTGCGAAAACAGTATCCACCTGCTCGGCCCTCCTGCGCTCTCTACGCAAGATCATGCCACTTCTCCCCTCACAGGCCCGGTGCGTTAATAGTCAGGTGTACTATTCTTAGTCACCTGGACTATTGCAATGCGCTGCTGCTCGAGGCCCCAGCTGTACTGCTAGACCGACTCCAAAGAGTTCAAACTGCCGCTGCCAAACTGGCCCTCGGCTGGACTAGGAGATCTTCGGCCACTGCGGCTTTGGCCGAGCTTCACTGGCTCCCTATGAAACAGCGAGTGGCTTTTAAATCACTCTGTCTTGTTTTTAAAGCACTGCATGGAGTCTGGCCTAGCTCCCTGCAATCCATGTTCACCTGGTACATCCCAACCAGAGCCCTCCGCTCCTCCACAGCCTGTCTTGTCACAGTACCAAGATTCAACAAGGTCAGGACTGGGGGGAGATCTTTTAGAGTTGCAGCCGCAAAACTTTGGAATAGCCTGACCCTTGATATTCGCCAAACAACTGAACTTCTCCCTTTCAGGAAGCGGATCAAAACCTGGCTTTTCCCCAAATGTTAAACCCTGGTTACCCTACTGTTGTTCCCCCACTGCCTTCCACCTTAGGAGTTATTTCCAGCGCCAGGATACCTACTAGGTGACAGCTGCGCTATACAAATGTTTTAAATAAATAAAATAAATAAATACATTTAGAACTTACCAGATAAGGTGTAACAGTTACTATACTAATTACCTGTTAAATCAATGTCAGTCCGAAATTTGAATCAACCAACATATTTAACCGTGTAATATTTTCCCTTGTCTAATGCAAGTCCTGTATTGTACCTAATTTCGATTATCACAATATGTAATAATGTGTAATGCATATGTGTTCATACTTATCAGTAATCAAGGTGAAACAAAAACACATGTAGTAATACATCTGAAAATAATTTTAATCATCAATTTGTTGGTGCAAGTGTCCATTATCATGATGAATACCTTCCCTAAATTCAAATGAGCATCACATTCTATGTTTACCAGTGTATGCATTTAAAAAATAGACATTACAAACATATGTTGAATTTCCTGCCATCATGATAACAATAAATATGTCTTTCACATTTTAGTCAGAAACATTTCTATGAATTAAACAATTGCAATGGAAAATTAAAGCCAGGGCAAACCTGTTGAAAAGAAAACTAGAGATATATTTAAAACAATGAGATACATATCACAAAATAATAAGTAATACAATGCCAGTCAATGATATTCGAAAAATCATCAACACCGTTGTGCTGTGGCACAACGCCTATCTCCTAATTCACTGCCGAAGGGTACTTACTCAGGAGTGGGCATCTAATGCCGCAGTTCAGGCAGATCTTACTTGGGGTGGGGAGGTTACATTTGGGAGGGATGGGTATTGGTTTAGGTGGGGTGGCTTTGCATTTGGGATGGGTAGATTTAGTTTAAGGGTGTTGTGCTTTATAGGGGGTTATGGCAAGGTCAAACAACAAACTCTCATGAGAAAAATGGGAAGGTTGCTCAGCACGGAGTTGGGTTTGGGAGGTAGAGGGAGAGGTAGCGGCAGTAGCAGTTGTGTTTTGTGGGTGTGAATGCTAATGTATGTGAGTGTGTGGAAGGGTGTGCTTTGGAGGTGTACGGTGTGGTGGATGTGGTAGTGCATGTTGTTGTTGTGATGGGTCTGGTGTCTATGGGTGCGCTGAAGTTGATTTGGTGCATGTGTATGTGTGGTAGGTGTGGTAAGCGTGGGTGTGCTGGTGGTGTAGTGCATGTGAGGGTAGTGGTGGGTGCAGTATCTGAGGGTGTGCAGGTGGTGGTGCATGTCAATATGGAGGTGTGTGTGACTAGGTTTTTTGCTGTCTCTCTGTTTATGTGTATGTGTGCTGGTGTGTAAGTTGGAGAGGGTGTATGCAAAGGCACATGGTACAGGGCTGCTGAGAATTGGGAATTAGGGCAGGGAAGTGACAGGAGGTGAGGCTTAAGGTTGGGATGGTTGGAAGGCTGCAGGCAGTGAGCAGACCTAGAAAAGACTGCTGTAGGCTAGACATACCATTATGAATTCCTTCCAGGTAAGCTACCATGTGTAGCATATTGTAGCTAAGCCTCTTCATGGCATGCAGGAGTGCAGCCTGCCTACAGAGATGCCTACAGAGATGCTGCTGAGGAGGTCAATAGCCTCCTCACTCAGCTAAGGGGGCAGGGGTTGAGAAGAATGTGGCAAAAGAGACCCCAGCCCTTTTTGGGGGGGTGGGGTTCGCCAACATGGGGGGATCAAGTGGGAGGGTGGAGATGCATATCTGCATGGCTGACAAGGATGTAGATGTAACAGGAGCAGTAGTCTCTGCCACCACGAAGGACTGGTTGCTTGGAGAAGCCTCCAAAGAAGATGATGAGCTGGTGGCCTCCTTGCCAGTTTCTTCACCCTCTGTTGCACCATGTCCCTCTGTGTTGGTGGTTTCACCAGCTGAGACACAGAGGCCAGTTGCTACCCAGCCTATGTGGCCACTGTCTCCTATGCCTGCTCCGGATGATGTTGAAAAGACATATACAATGGTTTTATTGCAGCTGTGTGAATAGAACTGATCAATAACTTTTTTCCTTGTTTTCATATTGCACCTGCCAAAAGGTCCACTCTTTGGCTCTTTACACCATCAACTCATTCATGTAGGGAACTTTTTCTGAAATAATTTGTCACAGTTTTGTAAATCTGCATGATAGCGCCGGAATTACATATGAACTGGTCTCTTAACGTATCAATTTTTCTATAGAAACTGTTGGACACCTCTGAGTGGTTGGCCTTTGTTCTCAAGAATAGTGAACTCATGTCACAATAAGGATATACAACAAAATACCTTTGGACACTGTGTGTGCAAGGTAAATAAAACTACATTAATAACATACACTAAAAAGTAAAATAATCAGTGTGCATCAACAGATACTGCAATGGTGTACCAATATTGATAAAACTGAAAGCATGTCTCCTTAGTTTGGCCCATTCACAATGGTAACACCTCAAGTTACTCAAGTTTAGTATAAATGTCCAACATATTATATGGATTCAGTACTAGAGTAGCTTATCAATGTATCACATACTATGGGCCAGATACCGATGTGGAGTAGAAATCCTCTGACCAGCATTCAGAGAGATTCTGCCCAACATGGTAGGTTTAAAGTCTGACAGCTCAATTAGGATGACAGCTGTCAGAGTTAAACCTTCTGGGGAAACTGATGTGGCTTTGATGGACTTAAGGAGCTTGTTGGTCCATTGGAATGTCTGAAAAATCCTGAATGACAGCGGCTCTGCCGTCGGGATTATGATGTCAGTTTCCGACAACCACTCCATGTCTGACTTTCTGACATGGAAAGGCTCTTGGAAAGCAACATTTGGGGCCCATAGCAGGGCCCCCCTCTTCCCTGGCCCTCAGCATTTGGCCCTGTGCCCCCTAAACATCCCAGCACCATGTTGGAGTCACCTCACAGTGAGGTGCCTGCCACACAGTGCAAGGATGTTTCAAAACATCCATTTGTCAATGGCTGCTTATGCAGCAGGCCTTTTTGGCCAAGTCAGAACCACCGACCTAAGGTCAAGTGGTTCCTTTCTGCAATTGTTTAGTCCACCCAGCATCATAATAAGGCCCTTTGTATATACCTATGTTGTTGAAGAAATGAAGACATATTGATATTGTGGATTTACAAATGACTCCAGTAGCATCTGTAGTTTTCAAAGGTCTAGCAATGCACGTAATTCGTGCAGCTTCTTAAGGTCATACTGTGCACTGACCAGGAACAGATAGAGCAGGGTGAGTAAGGCTGTTGCTGGAGCATGTCATTATCATGTGGACAACTCGATATACAACAGAGTGGTACCCAGAGACAGTAAGAAGCTAACTCAAAAGTGATTTTTGTGCCATGTGCCAACATTGTGTAGTCCAGCTTGCCAGATAGTTGCTGCTCTTCTTATTCATTGGCACAATTTGTCAGGCAGTGCCTTATTGTCCTTGGTACAGTGTTGCACGAGGCTGGTACGGTGCATTTAAGGTCACATTCTCTTACTTCCCCATTACTCTGCCCACACGCAGAACTCCACAGAATTGGGTGGAGTTCTTTGGCAACTCTGGGATTCGGTGGAGGGAAACTTTGTGAACTTGTCCGTATTGAAGTAACATAATTTTACTAAATTTTCTGTGATGTGAGCAATTTTATATCCGTTCACATAATAGGACCGGTGTCAAGTAATTACTTGGCTGTGAAGTCATGGTAAAAATGTGCTAATCGTTTCTCACTCGTGAAACGTTAGGTAAAGAGTGCAGTGCTTCAAAGACGTTGTGTATTAGTCTTTCACACAGGATAGAATCACCAAACATGGAGTTAGCAGGGAACTCCCCTCTAAAGACGGGAGAGATATAGAGCAAACAACGTTCTCATGCAAATTCTCGAAGACTCACTTCATATTAGGCATGATCACGCCCCTTCGGAAAAGACAGCGTGGGACATCTTCACGCGATGTACATCTAGTGTAAGAAAAAGAGGGGGGCCCGCTGGGGGTCAGTGCGGGTCAGGTAATTTGAGGTTCAAAGGATCGCGGGGGGAGCGGCAGAAAGAACTTACTTGGACAAACGCAGCTCCCCTCAGTATACCTGCTCTCTTGGCTGCTGTCTTCCGGAAGTCCCGGAGCTGGGGAGGGGTTGGTTTAAAAGCAAGTTTACTGATTGGTTGGGCGGGCCCTCATTGGTCAGTGACATGATAGGCAGAAAGAGTACCCAAATGCAATGAAGGTGCACGTACCCGGGAAATGATTGTGGATACTGGATTGCATCCTAGTTTTAATCCAGATGTATCGCCGGTTGAAGTGCCCTCAATAATAATACAATTAGTCAGATTATTATTGCTATACAGGTAGGAAAGAAGCGAGCCCTGTGACGCGCTAGACATCTACAAAGTCTTCCGACCCGAGACAGCCAGTAGTTGGCTGGACGGGCCCTCGTGGGAGAATGACGTTGAGGGCTGAGTGACACGCCCAGATGTCTAGCTAGTACGGGGGCCCGGCAAGGGGATTGCAAATGCCGGTTCGAGCCCCCATTCGGGCGTAGATGTAATACAAGTTAGTTGGCCCAAAATAATAATACAATTAGTCAGATTATTATTGCTACACAGATAGGAAAGAAACGAGCCCTGTGACGCGCTAGACGTCTACAGACTCTTCCGACCCGGGGCGGCCTGTGATTGGCTGGGCGGACCCTCGTGTGAGAGTGATGTTGAGGGCTGAGTGACACGCCCAGATGCCTAGCAAGTACGGGGACCCGGCAGGGGGATTGTAAATGTCGGTTCGAACCCCCGTTCGGGCATAGATGTGATACGAGTTACTTGGCCCAAAGTAATTCAAAAAAGCTGGGCTTTTTGCTGCTGCATAGGTAAAGGTAGAGTGACACATTTCGAACCCTGGGTGACGCGCTCAGACATCTCAGACCCAAAACTAAGTTCCAAAAAAAAATAATAATAATTGGAGAATTAGTAGCTAGACCCACCCTGATTGTTGGTGTTACCAGAGGGCTATATGATATTGCATGGGTGAAGGTAGAGTAACTAGTTTCAAACCCTGGGTGACGCGCTTCGACGTCTCAGACCTGGAACAAAGTGGGAATTAACGACATTACTAAGAAGTCGTTAACACTCCGTTTCGTAGTCTTTTTTATTTAAGATTACGATCCCTCCCCCCTTGTCCGCACTTTTGATGATGATGTACTTGTTCTTTTTTAGGGACTGGATGGCCTTATATTCCTCAGCGGTTAGGTTCTAAAAAGGGGTGGGTTCTTGTAACTGTTCCACTTTTTTGAACACGGCTTGTTCAAAGGCCAAGATCTCTGGTGTGACAGTATGTGGGGGTGGTGTGAAAGTTGATTTGAGTCTGAAATCGGTATCACTTTCAATCTCCTCCGTTTGGTCATTTTCAGCCGTGTTCAAAGAAGTGGAACAGTTACAAGAACCCACCCCTTTTAAGAACCTAACCGCTGAGGAATCCATTCCTTAAAAAATAACAAGGACATCATCATCAAAAGTGCAAACAAGGGGGGAGGGATCGTAATCCTAAATAAAAAAGACTACGAAACGGAGTGTCAAAGACTTCTTAGTAATGTCGTTAATTACATCCCCCTGGCAGTGGACCCAACAAATGACTTGAGAGATGAAATCTGTGAGTTAGTGTCCCTCTGGAAATACCACTAATCAGGGTGGGTCTAACTTCTAATTCCCACTTTGTTCCGGGTCACCCAGGGTTTGAAACTAGTTACTCTACTTTCATCCAAGCAATAGCATTTAGCCCTCTGGTAACACCAACAATCAGGGTGGGTCTAGCTACTAATTCTCCAATTTGTTCTTTTTTTTTGGAACTTAGTTTCGGGTCTGAGATGTCTGAGCGCGTCACCCAGGGTTCGAAATGTGTCACTCTACCTTTACCTAGGCAGCAGCAAAAAGCCGAGCTGTTTTGAATTACTTTGGGCTAAGTAACTCGTATCATATCTATGCCCGAACGGTGGCTCGAACCGACATTTACAATCCCCCTGCCGGGTCCGTACTTGCTAGGCATCTGGGCGTGTCACTCAGCCCTCAACGTCACTCTCACATGAGGGCCCGCCCAGCCAATCACAGGCCGCCCTGGGTCGGAAGAGTCTGTAGACGTCTAGCGCGTCACAGGGCTCGTTTCTTTCCTATCTGTGTAGCAATAATAATCTGACTAATTGTATTATTATTTTGGGCCAACTAACTTGTATTACATCTACGCCCGAATGGGGGCTCGAACCTGCATTTGCAATCCCCTTGCCGGGCCCCCATACTAGCTTGACATCTGGGCGTGTCACTCAGCCCTCAACGTCATTCTCCCACGAGGGCCCGTCCAGCCAACTACTAGCTGTCTCGGGTCGGAAGAGTTTGTAGATGTCTAGTGCGTCACAGGGCTCGCTTCTTTCCTACCTGTATAGCAATAATAATCTGACTAATTGTATTAATATTGAGGGCACTTCAACCGGCGATACATCTGGATTAAAACTAGGATGCAATCCAGTATCCACAATCATTTCCCGGGTACGTGCACCTTCATTGCATTTGGGTACTCTTTCTGCCTATCATGTCACTGACCAATGAGGGCCCGCCCAACCAATCAGTAAACTTGCTTTTAAACCAACCCCTCCCCAGCTCCGGCACTTCCGGAAGACAGCAGCCGAGAGAGCAGGTATACTGAGGGGAGCCGCGTTTGTCCAAGTAAGTTCTTTCTGCCGCTCCCCCAGCGATCCTTCGAACCTCAAATTACCTGACCCGCACTGACCCCCAGCGGACCCCCTCTTTTTCTTACACTAGATGTACATCGCGTGAAGATGTCCCACGCTGTCTTTTCCGAAGGGGCGTGATCATGCCTAATATGAAGTGAGTCTTCGAGAATTTGCATGAGAACGTTGTTTGCTCTATATCTCTCCCGTCTTTAGAGGGGAGTTCCCTGCTGACTCCATGTTTGGTGATTCTATCCTGTGTGAAAGACTAATACACAACGTCTTTGAAGCACTGCACTCTTTACCTAACGTTTCACGAGTGAGAAACGATTAGCACATTTTTACCAAGACTTCACAGCCAAGTAATTACTTGACACCGGTCCTATTATGTGAACGGTCAGTCTAGTCAACAGGGGTGCACCCATAACCAGAGTCTGGGGCAGCACCTCACAGTTGGTGTGATATTAATTCAGTATTACGCCTGTACCTGCACATATAAAAACTGCATCTCTGAGATGAACCATGTAATATCTCCTTATGTGTGTTTTTTGTCTGTCTTCTCTCTCCCTACAGGATTTTTTTATATCCCTACTGAATTTGTAGAGAGTTATTGACGGAAATTATCCGATCATTGAACACTGTATATACATTTTTCACATTTAGAGCCTCCCGGGAGGGTACGCCTTAGCGCGCGCACACCACCGGAGGACTTTTGCTTAGTTCCTGAAGAATGCTGAGCTAAATGCAATGCAACAGCAGAAACATGTTGACCAATTCTTGATCCTATTAAGGACTCCGGTTCCTTAACTTAGAACCTGGGGAGTCCGCCCACTTTGTTTTTATCTAATGCAAGCTGGCCATTATTAAAGATTTTTGTAAAGGCACAACTTTTGCATTTTTTAATACACTCACACGTTCATGTTTAGTCACCTCCTAATTTGGACACTGTTGCACTCACCACATCATGCTCCGCTGTAACCAGGCGTCGTAGCACGCTGGGGAGACATTCGGTCACCCCAGCAGGGACCCAATGATGAAGCATGTCACCAACTAGTGGTGAGTGAGGGTCCTTCCAATAAGTAAGGTTATTTCCCTCCCTTCTACACCGGGTGACCTACAAGCCCACTAGGTTTCTTCCCTAGAGGAGGACCTAACTGGGCGTACATAGGGAGAGTATTCGCTGTGTGCACGCACGTGTGTGAGTATTGATCGCATTTGCGGCACGCAGCGGATCATCACTACACCTCACTAGTTCTTTTTTGTTATCACAGTCACTCCTTTGTTGTTAATATAGATTAATTTGGGTGTAGGAGTGCCTATTTACGCCCTACCTCTCTTGTTGATATTGATCATTACCATCTTAGACATGGATCCGGTCGCTGGGACCGAGCTCCTCGGCCTCTCTATTAATAGACACACAGGAGCTACCTTCACATTAATTATCTGTTACCGACCTCCGGGGACTTTCAGCTCCCAACAACAACAATCGCTACTTACCTCCTTCACCAACATGGTGACTTCCCACAACAAGCTAATCATCTTAGGTGATTTCAACCTTTGGCTGAATGGTACTTTAGACACTGGACTGCACAATCTACTGCTCTCTTGTGAAAGCGTGGGACTCCAACAACTGGTCAAGGTACCCACTCATAAAGCAGGGCATCGACTCGGCCTCATCTTCTCTACCCCTCAGCTAGTACACCTGAATGATATCCTGCCCATGGGCTGGACTGATCATTCTCTTCTTAAATTCTATATTACTAGTAAGGGGGCTAGAATGCCGGCACACAGCACCTCCTCGGAATTCATGTACAGAGATTGGAAAGCTCTGGGAAGGGTGAGAACTACTGGTGCCGTGTTCCAAGTAGAAGACAGTTTCTCCCCCAATAATCCAGTGGAGGACAACTACGAAGCTCTCTGCACCAGGATATCCTCAACTACTGACACCCATGTTCCCTTAAAAAGATGCAAGCTTAAGGGTAGAGCATCAGCCCTGTGGTTCGACGACTCTCTGAAGGCCCTTAAATTAGCATGCAAACAAGCTGAGAGGAAATGGAGGCAAGGATACTCCAATACTAACAAGCTACTCTGGAAAAACAAACTCATGGAATATAAATCTGCAATTATTAAATGTAAATCTACTTACTTCTGTTCCACTATAGTTACAGCCTCCAACAGCTCCAAAAGCATTTTCCAGATCCTTAATAGCCTCACCCACCCTGATAGTGCCAAAAAAACAATCCCTCCCACACAAGCACTCTGCGACAATCTCGCACTGTTTTTTAAGGACAAAATTGAGACTATTATCCATAACCTGAGCACCTCCCCCTCACTGGGCTGTCTCAATGGCCCTGGGGTTGACACTACTGACTACGATACGGTGAGCCTAGGGTGCCAACCTGTGGACTGCTTGCGGGAATTCCCCCCCATTTTGGAGGCGGATTTCGACAGCTTGGCTCGTGGGATTTCTTCGGGTTCCCCTCTCGACCCTTTGCCCCCTAAGACCTGGAAAGCTTTCGGAGAGGAACTCTTCTGCACTCTCTGCAGGATCTGCAATCAATCCCTGCGCTGCGGATTTGTTGCGACTCCCTGGAAGCAGGCCCTTATTACACCTCTGCTGAAGAAACCCTCCTTGAACCCCGAGTGTTTACTGAACTATCGGCCTATCTCCCTGCTACCATTCCCGGCGAAAATTGCTGAGCGCTGGGTGAGCGCTTGTCTCTCTAAACATCTGGAGCAGAATCACTTCCTGGACGAAATACAATTTGGTTTTCGTCCGGGCCATGGCACTGTAACAGCTCTTCTCACTGCCATGGAGGAACTCCGTATGCACGCAGACAGGGGCCAGGCAGCAGCCCTGATCCTGCTGGACCTGTCTGCCGCATTCGATACGGTTAATCACGTGATTCTATTGAAGAGACTAAGAGAGGCAGGGGTTGACGGCACCGCCCTGCTCTGGTTTCATTCCTTCCTGCGGAATAGGAAGCAGGCTGTGTCCCTTCCCCCGTTTCAATCTGCCTTCTCCCCAGTACCCCATGGGGTGCCTCAAGACTCGTCCATCAGCCCTATTTTATTTACCTTAAACCTTTGATCACGTTAATAAAATCCCATATGCTAAAAGCCATAAACTATGCTGATGACACTCAGCTCATCCTCTCTTGGGAGGGTGAAGAATCGATCCCTCTGGAATCGTTTCACGACTGTCTGAGAGATACAGCTGGTTGGCTGCACAAAAATTCCCTGCAGTTTAACACCTCCAAAACTGAGGTTCTGTTCTGTGCCGGAAGCCGGATCCCACGCCTGTTCCCAGCCGAATTTTGGCCCCCTGAAGCCCCGGAAAAGCCACAGCCGGTTACCACCGTCCGCAATCTGGGTGTCATGATGGACAACAAACTCAGCATGGAAACTCAGGTTGCAAAAACAGTATCCACCTGCTCGGCCCTCCTGTGCTCTCTACGCAAGATCATGCCACTTCTCCCCTCACAGGCCCGGGCGTTAATAGTCAGGTGTACTATTCTTAGTCGCCTGGACTATTGCAATGCGCTGCTGCTCGAGGCCCCAGCTGTACTGCTAGACCGACTCCAAAGAGTTCAAACTGCCGCTGCCAAACTGGCCCTCGGCTGGACTAGGAGATTTTTGGCCACTGCGGCTTTGGCCGAGCTTCACTGGCTCCCTATGAAACAGCGAGTGGCTTTTAAATCACTCTGTCTTGTTTTTAAAGCACTGCATGGAGTCTGGCCTAGCTCCCTGCAATCCATGTTCACCTGGTACATCCCAACCAGAGCCCTCCGCTCCTCCACAGCCTGTCTTGTCACAGTACCAAGATTCAACAAGGTCAAGACTGGGGGGAGATCTTTTAGATTTGCAGCCGCAAAACTTTGGAATAGCCTGCCCCTTGATATTCGCCAAACAACTGAACTTCTCCCTTTCAGGAAGCGGATCAAAACCTGGCTTTTCCCCAAATGTTAAACCCTGGTTACCCTACTGTTGTTCCCCCACTGCCTTCCACCTTAGGAGTTATTTCCAGCGCCAGGATACCTGCTAGGTGACAGCCGCGCTATACAAATGTTTTAAATAAATAAAATAAATAAATACATTTAGAACTTACCAGATACGGTGTAACAGTTACTATACTAATTACCTGTTAAATCAATGTCAGTCCGAAATTTGAATCAACCAACATATTTAACCGTGTAATATTTTCCCTTGTCTAATGCAAGTCCTGTATTGTACCTAATTTCGATTATCACAATATGTAATAATGTATAATGCATATGTGTTCATACTTATCAGTAATCAAGGTGAAACAAAAACACATGTAGTAATACATCTGAAAATAATTTTAATCATCAATTTGTTGGTGCAAGTGTCCATTATCATGATGAATACCTTCCCTAAATTCAAATGAGCATCACATTCTATGTTTACCAGTGTATGCATTTAAAAAATAGACATTACAAACATATGTTGAATTTCCTGCCATCATGATAACAATAAATTTGTCTTTCACATTTTAGTCAGAAACATTTCTAGGAATTAAACAATTGCAATGGAAAATTAAAGCCAGGGCAAACCTGTTGAAAAGAAAACTAGAGATGTATTTAAAACAATGAGATACATATCACAAAATAATAAGTAATACAATGCCAGTCAATGATATTCGAAAAATCATCAACACCGTTGTGCTGTGGCACAACGCCTATCTCCTAATTCACTGCCGAAGGGTACTTACTCAGGAGTGGGCATCTAATGCCGCAGTTCAGGCAGATCTTACTTGGGGTGGGGAGGTTACATTTGGGAGGGATAGGTATTGGTTTAGGTGGGGTGGCTTTGCATTTGGGATGGGTAGATTTAGTTTAAGGGTGTTGTGCTTTATAGGGGGTTATGGCAAGGTCAAACAACAAACTCTCTTGAGAAAAATGGGAAGGTTGCTCAGCACGGAGTTGGGTTTGGGAGGTAGAGTGAGAGGTAGCGGCAGTAGCAGTTGTGTTTTGTGGGTGTGAATGCTAATGTATGTGAGTGTGTGGAAGGGTGTGCTTTGGAGGTGTACGGTGTGGTGGATGTGGTAGTGCATGTTGTTGTTGTGATGGGTCTGGTGTCTATGGGTGCGCTGAAGTTGATTTGGTGCATGTGTATGTGTGGTAGGTGTGGTAAGCGTGGGTGTGCTGGTGGTGTAGTGCATGTGAGGGTAGTGGTGGGTGCAGTATCTGAGGGTGTGTAGGTGGTGGTGCATGTCAATATGGAGGTGTGTGTGACTAGGTTTTTTGCTGTCTCTCTGTTTATGTGTATGTGTGCTGGTGTGTAAGTTGGAGTGGGTGTATGCAAAGGCACATGGTACAGGGCTGCTGAGAATTGGGAATTAGGGCAGGGAAGTGACAGGAGGTGAGGCTTAAGGTTGGGAGGGTTGGAAGGCTGCAGGCAGTGAGCAGACCTAGAAAAGACTGCTGTAGGCTAGACATACCATTATGAATTCCTTCCAGGTAAGCTACCATGTGTAGCATATTGTAGCTAAGCCTCTTCATGGCATGCAGGAGTGCAGCCTGCCTACAGAGATGCCTACAGAGATGCTGCTGAGGAGGTCAATAGCCTCCTCACTCAGCTAAGGGGGCAGGGGTTGAGAAGAATGTGGCAAAAGAGACCCCAGCCCTTTTTGGGGGGAGGGGGGTTCGCCAACATGGGGGGATCAAGTGGGAGGGTGGAGATGCATATCTGCATGGCTGACAAGGATGTAGATGTAACAGGAGCAGTAGTCTCTGCCACCACGAAGGACTGGTTGCTTGGAGAAGCCTCCAAAGAAGATGATGAGCTGGTGGCCTCCTTGCCAGTTTCTTCACCCTCTGTTGCACCATGTCCCTCGGTGTTGGTGGTTTCACCAGCTGAGACACAGAGGCCAGTTGCTACCCAGCCTATGTGGCCACTGTCTCCTATGCCTGCTCCGGATGATGTTGAAAAGACATATACAATGGTTTTGTTGCAGCTGTGTGAATAGAACTGATCAATAACTTTTTTCCTTGTTTTCATATTGCACCTGCCAAAAGGTCCACTCTTTGGCTCTTTACACCATCAACTCATTCATGTTGGGAACTTCTTCTGAAATCATTTGTCACAGTTTTGTAAATCTGCATGATAGCGCCGGAATTACATATGAACTGGTCTCTTAACGTATCAATTTTTCTATAGAAACTGTTGGACACCTCTGAGTGGTTGGCCTTTGTTCTCAAGAATAGTGAACTTATGTCACAATAAGGATATACAACAAAATACCTTTGGACACTGTGTGTGCAAGGTAAATAAAACTACATTAATAACATACACTAAAAAGTAAAATAATCAGTGTGCATCAACAGATACTGCAATGGTGTACCAATATTGATAAAACTGAAAGCATGTCTCCTTAGTTTGGCCCATTCACAATGGTAACACCTCAAGTTACTCAAGTTTAGTATAAATGTCCAACATATTATATGGATTCAGTACTAGAGTAGCTTATCAATGTATCACATACTATGGGCCAGATACCGATGTGGAGTAGAAATCCTCTGACCAGCATTCAGAGAGATTCTGCCCAACATGGTAGGTTTAAAGTCTGACAGCTCAATTAGGATGACAGCTGTCAGAGTTAAACCTTCTGGGGAAACTGATGTGGTTTTGATGGACTTAAGGAGCTTGTTGGTCCATTGGAATGTCTGAAAAATCCTGAATGACAGCGGCTCTGCAGTCGGGATTATGATGTCAGTTTCCGACAACCACTCCATGTCTGACTTTCTGACATGGAAAGGCTCTTGGAAAGCAACATTTGGGGCCCATAGCAGGGCCCCCCTCTTCCCTGGCCCTCAGCATTTGGCCCTGTGCCCCCTAAACATCCCAGCACCATGTTGGAGTCACCTCACAGTGAGGTGCCTGCCACACAGTGCAAGGATGTTTCAAAACATCCATTTGTCAATGGCTGCTTATGCTGCAGGCCTTTTTGGCCAAGTCAGAACCACCGACCTAAGGTCAAGTGGTTCCTTTCTGCAATTGTTTAGTCCACCCAGCATCATAATAAGGCCCTTTGTATATACCTATGCTGTTGAAGAAATGAAGACATATTGATATTGTGGATTTACAAATGACTCCAGTAGCATCTGTAGTTTTCAAAGGTCTAGCAATGCACGTAATTCGTGCAGCTTCTTAAGGTCATACTGTGCACTGACCAGGAACAGATAGAGCAGGGTGAGTAAGGCTGTTGCTGGAGCATGTCATTATCATGTGGACAACTCGATATACAACAGAGTGGTACCCAGAGACAGTAAGAAGTTAACTCAAAAGTGATTTTTGTGCCATGTGCCAACATTGTGTAGTCCAGCTTGCCAGATAGTTGCTGCTCTTCTTATTCATTGGCACAATTTGTCAGGCAGTGCCTTATTGTCCTTGGTACAGTGTTGCACGAGGCTGGTACGGTGCATTTAAGGTCACTTTCTCTTACTTCCCCATTACTCTGCCCACACGCAGAACTCCACAGAATTGGGTGGAGTTCTTTGGCAACTCTGGGATTCGGTGGAGGGAAACTTTGTGAACTTCGCCCACCCCTATGCTGCACAATTCTGTCGGTTTTTCTACAAAAATGGTATGCCTATCACAAGTATTTGTTCAAAAACACACTGGCTGTAAGAAATCATGCAAATATGTCATTTTTAACATGTATGAAACAGTATATTTGATGCAAAACATAATTGGGTAATGTGTAGACTCCAAAATGTAGCCATTCATTCTGATAAGACTAGTTGTTTTGGCTCACATGCTCTCTTGTTTGTGTAAAACCCCAACTTACCAATGTGAAGTTTGGAACATTAATTCTTTTATAAGTGCATAGTATGCTATGTCACATATAATTGTCTACCATTACATCATCCACAATAGTGAAGGAACATCACACCTGGCACAACAAATATTAGCGGCCTCTTTGGTACAACTGGCCCTCGTGACATAAAAAAACCTGTTGTATATTTGTAGTTTAGGCAGCCATATGTCTGCTCAAAACAGTACATTGGTAGTGAACAGGAATCAGGTGGGATCCTTTCCAACAAATTAATAGGCAAAGCATATTATCATACACATTGTGCAACATGTACACCTACAAGCACTCTTCTTGTGCGTTGCAAATAGGTCGTCCTTAATGCTGATGAATAAAATATATGTGTTGTAACAAAAAATTAGACATGTAAAATTTGAAACTCAAATAAGTACTTACCCCCTCGTTGCTACTGTTGTGCTTTCAACTGCCCATTAAGTTGGGGATAAGGATTCCATTAGGGGGATCAGGATGCAGGGCATGTGCTTCCCATGTTGGGAGAACTGCCCCAGCTGGACTTAGGTTGACTTTCTGGTCCAGTGTTGTAGGTCCTCCTATCTCTTCCTGAAAGGAAGGCTGTGCCGATTGTGGACCCCCATGGTTCGCACCTTCCTGGCAATGGCCTTCCAGAGATCCTGCTTCTGATGGACATTGGCCTGTATGAATACAAGAATTGAAAGCAAATAATAATGTTTTTGTGACTTTTTGTTTGTCCGTATTGAAGTAACATAACTTTACTAAATTTTCTGTGATGTGAGCAATTTTATATCCGTGTAAAACATTGTGAAATACTGAAGGCTAAACAACATGTGCATTGTTACCAGACACTTTCACAGCCAGCTTCTTTGACTTGATGCCTAAAGTCCATAGAACCAGATACTATGGTTTAAAACACATACTATGATGAAGGGCACTATGAAAGGGCCACCTTGTGTGTCAGTGAGAGTGTGCTCTTTGGAGAAGTATGAACATGCATATACATGAATGGTATATAATTGTACAGGTGGTAGAGACCTTTTGCCATATGTGGCATTGTTACATGGATGGCACAAACATGCAATTGTATGTCCTTTTGAATAGGGAGAATTTAAAAGTGCAGAGAAATATTATACAAAAAACTTCATATCATTGAACATTTTCCTCCTTTTGAAAATTCTCACATGTTAAAAGGGGCTGTATCTTGTATAAATACTTATGACAGTGTGAATACTGGCCATTGATAATAAGGAGCCTATAGTTTTGAAATGACACGCTTGAAAATAGGAATAAGATGAAATGAAGTGTTTGCTCAAGAAGTTATGTAAATCTCAACATTTCAATTGTCATTCAGTTAATAGCATTCCAGGGGCATATTTTTGATCACACCTCCAAATATTTTGAGTTGACATGGAAACATTTTTAGGAGACATATACCTCAGTGCCTCAGTTGTTTACCGCTGTGCCTATGTCCCAGCCTGGCCCATGATTCTGACTGAGCACTTCTCATTATCAGGTCCTGCTATCTGCAGTGTGTTGATCATGATGTCAAATGAATACAGCCTTCCCATAACCTTAATGCAAAAAAATGACATTGTACCCAACTGTCTGGGACCCCTGATCTACGCTGATTGATTTGTGGGAATATACACATAGCAAATATAATTTGTATTTGGTTTGTACAGAAGACATATATATGCACAGTTGTAAAAACAATATATTGGGTTTTCTAATTTAGATGATGTGAGATTTCTACATTTCACATGTAATTCAAACTTTTACACAGATATATCTCTACATACACACCAAATAGAACCTAGGGCTTTACACATGTAACACAGGTAGGACATCTGGGTCCCGTCTCTTTGTCACCTTCACCACCCAAGCTGCCTTTAAGCCCCTGGAGAAGCTGTACGGATGTTGAATTTCGCATCGGATGCTCCGGTGCATTGGACCCTGATCTCAGATCCCCGGAGCTTGTCCCAGCTTGGGCAAAAACAACGCACGAAGCGGACCGGGCTGTGGAGCGGGGGTATGATTGAAGGGCCTCAGCCTGCGTACTACGCCTGGACGACGCAACAGATGCGGGCCTAGCATCTGTACAATGGGCCATTAGGGAGCCTCTGGATGGACCATCAAGGAATGCCTAGGTGCTCATAAAATGAAGTGGAAGGCAGCAGGAATCACATCAGTGCAAAATCGACTTGGAGAGGACCCTCCCCAGGACTAGGTACCAAGATGGCGACTGCCCTTCGTGAAGTTGAGCTGTGCACAACATCACCCAGGAACAAAGATTCAGAATCTGAAGACCGGAGGCAGCCCCACTCCGCTTTGCCCTATTAGAGCCCCGGAGGAACATGCCTGAAGGTATGGCAATGCCTGCTAATGCAGATACCGAGCCAGAAGAATAGGTGCCGCTCGGCCTGCATAGAAAGCCTGAAAGACATAACTTGGGACTGCCGCGCTCTTACCTGCAAGGCTTAAACCCCAAGGGATAGTCCTACGGTCTGAGCCAGAGGGAAACTGAACACACGTGAGTCATAACAAATTTGAATGCAGACAACGCGACCCATCAGAGTTGCGAATGAGTTATCCCTGAATAGATCTCATGACCAATGCTCAAAGGAAGAGATTCACCTGGACTAAAACCTTGTAGACCTATAACAACAGGAGGCTGCCAAAGGTGAAATCATAGATCTGGCTGAGGGGGCCATACTCACCTTCAGAAACCTGCATAGGAACTAGAGGGCAGAGCAGCAAGTCAAGCTTCACATATGTGAAGCGGGCAGAAATAAAGCAATCCTGAAGGTGAGATCCGCAGATTTGTGCAATACCTGGGGCTAAGGGAGCAGAGCCATATCCTTCCCCAAGAAGACAGCATTAATGCGGTTGTTGTCATCAGAGGCATCCACTGAACCAAAAAGATACCACAACCCATACCTACCGCAATATAGCAGATAACAAGGGCTCCTACACCTTGAAACCATGGCAGAGAATGGAAGAAAGGCAAACACAAGAGCACATCTACTACACAGCTCTCCTGCAGCTCAGAAATACTAAAAACGGCACTAAAAGATAGCCTCAGCCCGCATAAATAAAGTTTGCACTATTAAGGACATGCCTGCTGCAACAGGGGGATGAACTACACTCCCCGGAAACATCTTGCTACTCTGACGAATCAGCACCAGACAACCAAACACCCTAATTTTCCTTGAGTCCCTGTTTTCCTCATTGAGAGACGACCTCCAAGAACTTTAAAAAGAGCTCTCGCAGGATATCAGGGAAGCCGGAAAATAAATTGACTCCCTGGGAGACCGTGTAGCAACCTTCGAGGAACAAGGAGACAGCAACGAAGGGGAACTGCACTCCATGCAAGAAGAGGACCTACAACTACAGGAACAGCAACTTGACCTACAGACCCATGCTGAGGATCTTAAAAATAGATCGAGGCATAGTAACATACTCATTCTTGGAATAAAATCCAAGACCTAGAGAAATTACATCCACACATATGTAGGTGACCTCTTCTGATACATACTTGGAACAACCCATGCTCACAAGATCACGACAGAGCGTGCACATCGAGTGCGGAGGGCCCGCCCTCCTGGAACTCCCCCAGCAGACATTCTGGTATGCCTACACGACTTTCCTATGAAAAGAATACATCCTCTGCAAGACACGTGAGAAACATCCATTGAACTTCTGTGGCGAGACTCCAACCCACTCACTCTTACTTCTCCTGAGGCACAGCCGGGAGCAACGATCTGTAGCTTAATTTTAAACTGATTTGTTGTGTTTTTAAAATTTGTTGACCTACCTACCCTTGGCACATCCTATCTTTATCAGCCAGAGACTCCCCCGCACAGCGGATCTAGCGCTGCAGCGGGAGCGGTGCTTGCTGTTTTGTTTGCCGCCATTTCCGCGTTCCAGTGGGACACGCCCACCTGCGCTGGCCATGTCCCCTTCACCTAGGTTACTTATAGCGCTGACTACGAGCGCCGCACATCACTCTTACTTCTCCTGAGGCACAGCCGGGAGCAACGATCTGTAGCTTAATTTTAAAACTGTAATTTGTTGTGTTTTTAAAATTTGTTGACCTACCTACCCTGGCACATCCTATCTTTATCAGCCAGAGACTCCCCCGCACAGCGGATCTAGCGCTGCAGCGGGAGCGGTGCTTGGTGTTTTGTTTGCCGCCATTTCCGCGTTCCAGTGGGACACGCCCACCTGTGCTGGCCACGCCCCCTTCCAACCCTCTTCTCCACCTGTATATAGTATGTGTCCCCACCGGAAGCGCAGCGGACGAGCGCAGCGGGCGCGACGATTGCGCGCCGAAGGCGCGCCTGAGGCAAGCCCGTCTGCGCCCGTCCGCGGCCGGCTGGGGCCAGGGGCCCGTCACTCTGCCCAATTTACATCTTATTCCTCCAGCGATCTGATTTCTTTACACACACCATGGCCGCTGGATTCTACCAGTTACCTGAAACTACAACAACTAGGCATTTTCCAAGCCCGTAGTACTTTCCCTGAGTTCAGAACCCTCCCGTCTTCCCTTACCCCCGAGCACATAGTCACCTCCCCTCCCCCTAAATCCTTGTTCGCTCAGGCACCTGCTAATATGGAATTAGCAATCATATACCTTAACACTCGGTCGTTAGTCAGCCATCAACTTGACATATGCCACCTCCTGGATTCAGACCGACCTGATATTCTACTCTTAACGGAGACCTGGCTGAATGAGGATTCCTCCCCTGACATCTTGGCAGCTATCCCACCTGGGTACTATATTCTCCAAGCCAACCGACCAGCTGGGAAACCTGGTGGCGGCGTCGCCGTCATTATCAAACTCTCCCTTAGGTTCACCTCCCTCTCCCTACTTGCCATCCCCCAGGTCGATTACCTGGTAATCAGATTTGAATCCTCGGTGTCTCCCCTCACCTGCGTTCTGGTATATCGCCCTCCCCAACCCATGCCCAATTTTCCCTCGCTCTTTGGCGACCTACTCTCCCAGCTCACAATCAACAACTCCAAACTCCTGGTTCTGGGAGATTTCAACTATTGGCCGTCAGACGTACATCAAAGCTCCCACTCCCTGGCCTTCACCGACCTACTAAGTGGGCTCAATGGCCTTCAACACGTCCACACGGCCACTCACTCTAAGGGCCACATCCTAGATCAAGTGTGGACCTACAATCTTGGAATTAAATCGCTTACGATCTCACCTTGCCACTGGTCGGACCACTCCTTAATCTCTTTTTCTCTCCTGGTCCCTCCACCGCCCCCCGTAGCCGAGGCCCTAGCCTCCTGGCCCGTAACTGGAACAAAGCAGACCTCGATCTATTTCTTACCTCCTTAACATCCTCGGCCCTGCCTAGTCCTGGCTCCATAGACTCCCAAGAAGCCGCACTTGTCAAATGGCTAGAGTCCGCCAGTGACAAGGTTGCCCCCCTCAAGTTAATTAGAACTAAGAGTCCTCATGACGCACATCAATGGTTCTCGGACAGCCTTAAATCTTTAAAACTGGGACTCCGCCAAGCCGAGCGCCGCTGGCGTAGAAACTACGACCCCTCAGAAAAACTACAATTCTTAAAACTTTCTGGAGAATACAAACAGGCAATCTCAGTCGCCAAAACTGCTCACTTCTCCACAAAAATTCTTAACTCCGCGCAAAAATCCAAAGAAATTTTTGCCATTGTGGAGGAGCTCTCACATCCGGACAGGGTGACCCTTAAACCCCTCCCATCCCAGGCTCTATGTGACTCCCTTAATCTATTCTTTACAGACAAAATCAGCAAAATCAAAAATAGTATCTCCTCTGGATCCCCGGCGATGTCCCTTACAGAGGTTATTCCCTCCTCTAATCCCCATTCCCTGACCCAGCTTCCCCCCATACTAGAAGGAGACTTTCTCTCCCTGCTTAATAAAGTTTCATCTGGCTCCCCCACGGACTGCTGCCCTCCTGCGATTCTCCCTGCTGCCTTCTCGGCTTGCCCTGCCCCTCCACTGGCCCTCCTGAACAACTCTCTCCTGCTCGGTGAGGTCCCCAGCCAGTTTAAGAACGCCGAGGTGGTTCCCATACTAAAAAAAACCAACGCCGACCCAGCGGTTATGGGTAACTTCCGTCCCATCTCCCTTCCCCCTTACCTGAGTAAGGTACTTGAGACACATGTGACCAGCGTCCTCAGTTCTTTTATTGAAGAGTCCAACTTCCTAGACTCCCAGCAAGCTGTGTTTAGACTGGCCCATTCGACGGAGGCGGTCATCCTCTCTGTCATGGAGGAACTCTGTAGAGGCGCCCACTATAATATTAGTCAAGCTCTGATTCTCCTAGATCTATCGGCGGCCTTTGACACAGTCGACCACACCATCTTGGTCAACCATGTCAAAGAGGCGGGCATCAGTGGGTCGGCCCTCAGCTGGGTTCGCTCCTTCCTGACGAATCGCCACCAATCTGTCCGACTCTCCCAGTTTTCGGCTGACAAGATGAAGCTCACTTGCGGCGTTCCGCAGGGTTCGTCCTTGTCACCACTCCTATTTAATTTGTATCTCACCCCCCTGATACGCTCCCTCCGGGGAAGGAATGTCACTGCATTTAACTATGCAGATGACATTCAGCTTGTCTTCAACCTTGATTCCTCGGACGAAGCGATCCAAGACTTTCAGTCCCCCCTCTGTCACATCAGTAATTGGATGGGTGCTCACCATCTTAAACTTAACCCCGACAAGACGGAGCTTGTTCTTGTCGGAGGCCCATCCAACCCCTGGAACTCTACTTTTTGGCCCCCTTCCCTCGGCCCCTCTCCTTGCCCTGCCGACAAGGTGAAAAGCTTGGGAGTTTACATCTCCCATGATCTCTCAATGAAGCACCAGGTCAGTGCCCCTGTGTCCTCCTGCTTTTTCCAGCTCAGGAAGATCCGGAAAATAGCTCATTTCCTGACCACCGAGGCCCTTACTCTGGCACTGCTGGCATTAGTCATCTCCCGGATTGACTATGCCAACGCCCTGTATGCAGGCATCCCACAATATCAAATTAAAAGACTACAGCTGATACAGAATCAGGCAGCCCGCCTGATCTACCATCAACCCAAACACCTCCACGTCCATCCCCTGCTTAAAGCCCTGCACTGGCTCCCTGTTTCGGAGCGTTGCAAGTTCAAACTAGGTTGTTTGACCCATAAATCTCTGGCCGGCATCGGTCCTTCCTTCATCTCTTCTCTCTTGCACCCCTACGCTCCCCCTAGGCACCTTCAATCCTCTCACCATGCGCTCCTCCAGACGCCTAGGTTCAGGCGCAAAAAACACGGAGGTCTCAGATTTTCTTTCCTGGCTCCCTCATTCTGGAACTCACTTTTTTGGAACTTAGACTCTCTCCCTCTTACCCTCACTTTAGGTCTCTCCTCAAAACTCACCTCTTCCACAGCATCTATACATAAGCACTCTTTTCCTCCCCTTCTGTGCCTCTCCCCAAGTAAGTGAACAGTGCCAAGAAACCGTCCGGTGTAAATCGCGCTCTATAAGAATTTTTTACATTACATTTTACATTACAACCCTTTTCCAAGACCAAGCAGCAATCACAATTCAAAAATGCTGTGAATTCAGACCAGTCACCCAGCATTTGCTTGACACAGGAATAATTTACTATTGGGACACCTCGTCTAAATCATTTTCCACCAGGGAGGCAAGCTCTGTAAACTCCGCTCCCTCACCGAAAACTGCCAGATCCTCGGTGTGGACTTGAAATTAGACGACCCATTGTCGTCCACATCATCAGCCTACACAGGACTGTGATGTAACCAGAACAACAACCGCCGAAAGAAAAATGGCCTGGTGTGTTGGGAACCAACTGAGATCGCAGAGGACCAGCTGGCAGCTCTCCGCTCAATCCTGGAAGACAAGACCTGGCTAGAACAGGTAAATCCAGACCGCTCCCGCCCCCTCACTGCTCCCGCCCCCACCCCTACTCATGGCGACTGCTGCAGAGGAGCGAGTGTGAAGCCTTGACCCTCGTTCAAAGTTCAGCACTCCAGCCCCCCTGAGCAGCCTCGCCTTACCCCAACGCCTCTGTGAGCCTCCTGGTCCCTGGTTCGACTCTGCAGCCCGATACGCGGTACTACTTCTGCCTTCGCACTTGGGGTGGGTGCTCCTTGTAGCCTTGACCTCTCTGTGTGTCCTCTTCCCTTCTGTGCCCCGTTTCTCCTTTGTGGCATTGTTTAATTCTTCCAGGCTTCCTCGCTGTTTTCCCGCGGTTATTTCTGCCTCTGCTGCACTCGCGGCCCCGCCCACAGATCCAGCCCTCTCTCGCCCCCACCCCTACTTATGGCTTCTGCCGCGTGGTCGCGCCAATGGTGCGTCGGAGGCGTGCCAGAGGCAAGCCCGTTTGCGCCCGTCCACGCCTGGACCACGCCCAGCGCCAGAACCCCTGGACCCTGTGAACACCACAACGCCAGACGCCAATACGACGCCAGCACCCTCCATGCATTCAAAGCCGGTAGAGACAACACCTGCTTTCAGGCCGCCCCAAAACGCTCCCACCGACCCTTCTCCTGCAACACCTGCCACTTCACCTGTGGCAGAGCCACCAAACCCCCAAGGAACAAACCCAACCACCTCCTCTGCATACACCTCAACACCCGCTCCGTGCGCAAACACCCCGTCAAGCTCTGGGACCTGTTCAACACTCCCGCCCCTGATGTCGCCTTCCTGACTGAAACCTGGTGGAACGACTGCTCGGCACCCGACATCGCCATAGTTATCCCGGACGGCTACAAGATCACCCGCAGGGACTACGCCAACAGGATCGGAGGAAGTATAGCCATCGTCCACAAGTCCACCCTCAAGTTCTCCACCCACGCAGACGAGACTCTTAGGACCGCCGAACACCTGCACTTTCGTATCCACACCGACCCCAACACCACCCTCAGAGAAACACTCATCTACAGAACCCCTGGACCCCGGGCACCGTTCAGTGACTCCATCCACGACCTCATCAGCACCCACGCACTCGCCTCCATGGACTACATCCTCCTCGAGGACCTGAACTTCCACCTCGAGAACAACAACTACGCCAACTCCGCCACCCTGATCGACAACCCCGCCAACCTCGGCCTTAAACGACTCATCACCGCACCCACCCACAGCGCCAGCCACACCCTGGACCCAGACTTCTCCACTAGCACCCACGTCGCCTTCAACCACATCACCGAGCTTCACTGGACCGACCACCACTGCATCTCCTACACCTACTAGAAACCAACCACACACCACTACACCTAACAGCTACACCGCCGCTGCTGGAATAAAGTCACTGAGGATCAACTGACCACCACCCTTGCCCAGAACCCACGAACCCAGACGCCGCCGCCCGCAACCTCAGACAGTGGATCGATGACTGTGCCAACACCCTCACACCACTCAAGAAACCCTCCATCAACCACGCCAGCAAGAATGCCACCTGGTTCATTGATGACCTCCAGACCTCCAAACATGCCTGCCGGAAACTGGAGAAGAAATGGCTCCACGAAAGCACACCAGTCAGCCACGCAGCCCACAAGGACGCCATCCACAAACATCACCACCTCATCAGACTTGCCAAGAGATCGCCCTTCAAAAACCACCTGGATAACAATGCACACAACAGCAAAGAGCTCTTCAGCATCGTAAAGGAACTCTCCAACCCGAGCGCCAACGCCAATGACATACCGCCCTCACAAGAACTGTGCGACTCACTGGCCTCCTTCTTCCACTGAAATATTGCTGACATCCACAACAGCTTCAACACCACGACCACGCCTGACTTCACCCCTACAAACACCACCCGCACCATCTGCCTGACCTCCTGGAACAACGTCAGCGATGACGAGACCCACAAGGTCATGAACTCCATCCACTCTGGATCTCCGTCAGACCCATGCCCAAACCACGTGTACAACAAAGCCGACCTAGCCATAGAAACCCAGCTACAAAAGGTCATCAACATCTCCTTCAAAACTGCGAAATTCCCGGAAACCTGGAAGCACGCCTAAATCAGCGCCCTCCTCAAGAAGCCCAAGGCCCCAAGGACCTCAAGAACTTCTGGCCCATCTCCCTGCTTACGTTCCCAGCGAAGGTCATCGCACAACTGGCCCGCCACCTCGTAGACACCAACATCCTGGACCCGTCCCAGTCTGAATTCAGACGAAACCACAGCACCAAGACAGCCCTGATCGCCGCAACAGACGACATCAGACACCCAACTGGACAACGGCGAAACATCAGCCCTCATCCTCCTGGACCTGTCAGCCGCCTTCGACACGGTCTGCCAGTGCACACTAAAGACACGCCTCCAAGAAGCCGGAACCCTAGAGAAGGCCCTCGACTGGACCTCGTCCTACCTCTCCGTCAGAATACAGAGAGTCTGCCTCCCACCCTTCCGATCCGAAGCCATCAACATCATCTGTGGCGTACCCCAGGGCACATCCCTCATCCCGACGTTGTTCAACATATTCATGGCCCCCGTCGCACGATTCACCCGCCAGCACAACCTCAACATCATCACCTATGCCGATGACACCCAGCTCATCCTCTCCCTCACCAAGGACCCGCACACCGCCAAAACCAACCTCCACAAGGGAATGAGGGCCATCTCTGACTGGATGAGAAGCAGTCGTCTGAAACTGAACTCGGACAAGACGAAGGTCCTCATCCTCGAACCAACCTCCTCAGCCCAGGACAACTTGTGGTGGCCGACCACACTGGGAACAGCTCCGACACCAACCAACCACGCACGCAACCTAGGATTCGTCCTCAACTCCTCCCTGTCCATGTCAAAACAGGTCAACACCATCGCCTCCTCCTGCTACAACACCCCCTGCATGCTCTGAAGGATCTACAAGTGGCTTCCGACCGAAAGAAGAAGAACAGTGACACAGGCCCTTGTCAGCAGCAGGCTAGACTACGGCAACGCACTCTATGCAGGAATCCCAGCCAAACACCTGCGCCGACTACAACGTATCCAAAACCCTCAACGTGCCCCGCCGCAGCCACTTCACCCCTTACCTGACCGACCTACTCTGGCTCCCGGTCGACAAGAGGATCACCTTCAAGCTCCTCACCCACACACACATAGCCCTCCACAACACCGGACCATTCTACCTGAACTGCAGACTCAACTTCCATACCCCCACCCGCAAGCCTCACCCCCGCCACTGTCCCCTGCATCCAACAAAAGACCTCCGGTGGCAGATCCTTCTCCTAGCTCACCGCCAAAACCTGAAACTGCCTCCCTACCCACTTACGGCAGACCGAGGATCTACTCACCTTCAGAAGACTCCTCAAGTCCTCGCTCTTCAAGCAGTAGAGGCACCCCCCCTCCCCTCAGCGCCTTGAGACCCTCACAGGTAAGTAGCGCGCTTTACAAGTTCCTTGATTGATTGATTGATTGATTGAATCACAGAACTCCTGCAGGGATGAGTGTATTTTGCACATGCGTCTTGGGGGACTGGACCACAGGCCACATTTTGAACCCAACTTTCTTCCCTGCTTTTCAGACATGAAGGACACAGGTCTGCCACAGGGACTATGTTATGAACTCTGCCCATCTTAGTTTTATATATTAGTTGGGGTTTCTTTCTTTTGGGAGTTATACAATGGATCACCCTGCTTACACACTATACCTCATCCAACATGTGCAGCCACGCAGCCGACCACCTCACCCATATCGTGATGGCGCAAATGAATGCTATACCTCCCTTCCAAATGTAGATGCCAGACAACACCTTGAAAATATTGACGTAAAATGTGAAGGGACTAAACAGTCCTATCAAATGTAAAGCAATATTATCCTACCTAGATAATTCTGGTGCAGACATATATTTGCTCCAAGAGACTCACCTTTTATCCCAAAAATGCTACCAGCTCCGATCACAAGCCTTCCCACAACAAGTCTTTTCCTCCACTTCATACAAAACAGCAGGATTAGCTATATTAGTAGAACGATCCTTTAAGGGGACAAATGGGCCCAAAGCAGCAGAATTAAGAGGTAGACTAATCTCATATCTGGTTACATTAGGAAAGACAACCTTCATAATAGGATCTCTATATGCTCCCAATGATGGCCAAGAACTGTTCTTAAGAAAGGCACTCAAAGAGGCCCTAACTGCAACAGACACAGAGGTCCTCCTAGGGGGTGAACTTAACCTAGTATTTAACTCAGATCTAGATAGATCTGCACTACGACATGTACAGACCTGGGCACATACTAAAAGCGGGCTCATGTAGATTAATTATCTGGGACTCTGGGATGTCTGGCGATCTTTTCATACAGAGGAACAGGAATAAACATTTACACTTATCCACATAAAACGCATGCCAGATTAGACTAGTTCCTAGCTACAAAAACTATACACAGTTTAACACAAGACAAATACATTATTCCACAGTAATCTCTAGCCATTCAGTGGTAACACTCTCCATGAGAATAGATCCAACCAAGGCCTCACACCGAACATGGTGCGTGTGAAACATTTTTACACCATCCAGAAGTAGTCTCCCAAATCCAAATCCAAAAAGCCATCCCCAGCTACTCAGAAATTAAGGATGCCCAAATGTCTCTATCGCAACCCTATGGGAGGCACTAAAGGCTGTGATAAGAGGTGAATTCATCTCTATCTCAGACCCAGATATTACGCAACACAAGGAAAAAAGAGACAGCCTCACTACCCAGGTTAAAGAATTTGAGTGCATTCACCGCTGCATGGGCGTCCCATTAGTAGGCACCAATGTAGCTTGTTCAGGCATATTTTGTTGCTTAAAATTTGATTTCAAACTATTCACGGGTATATTAGCATACAGATTGGGTCCACTTCTCCCTGCAATCATAGATCCAGACAAAGCTGGATTCATTTCACACAGGCATACAGGAAACAATACAAAATGCATCTTGCACATCATCGAAAAGCTACAAGGACGTCCACAGCCACTATGCATCTAGCCATAGATTCCAAAAAAGGCCTTTGATAGAGTAAACTGGCCATTCCTTGAACAAGCCATAACACACTTTGGCCTTGGTGACAGTGCGAGTAAATGGTTATATCTCAGACTTCTTCCAGATAGGTGGAGGCACGAGACAAGGCTGCCCAAGGTAATGGTGTGATGCAGTGGTCAGGGCAGGTGACTCCGGAGCACAAAGCTCACCGCTCGATCCTTGTCTCTGGCTTCAGCTCAGCTCAGCACTATGTGACTCTGGGCAATGGCTCACTTAATCTCCACGACGGCCCCCAGCGACTTGAGACCCACAGGGGTGAGTAGTTTGTGCTTTACAAGGTCCCTTCTTTTATTCCCTTTATGTATGGAAACGCTAGCTCAGAGAATAAGAGATAACCTCAAGATCACTGGAGCAGTCGTTGGGGGGAACATCATAAATTAGGCTTCTACGCAGACAATATTGTATTGACCCTGGTGAATCCAGAACACGCTCTACCCGCCTTCATAGCCAAAATGGAGGCCTAAAGTGGGGCTTCTAGTTTTAGTATAAATATGGAAAAATCACTTGCACTGGGCCTGTAAATACCCCCAGAACTAACCACAAAACTGCAAACACATTTCCACATTCAATGGGTATCCATCCGGTTCCCCTACCTGGGATTAAGTTAGCCCCGACTCTACACCAGATCTCAACAATAAACTACCAAAATCTTCTAAAACAACTCAGACATGAGATGTCTGGTTGGAAACACCACAATATTTCCTGTGTGGCATGAACAGCCTCGGTCAAAATGACCATACTCTGCAAAATTCTCTACATCTTCCAGACACTGCCCCTAGCCCCTCCTAAGGTACTATTGACCAAGCTACAAGCTGAAATCTCACAGTTCATATGATCCGGGAATCAAACTTATATGCAGAATGAATTATGCTTTAACCCCACCCCCCAAATGTGGAGACCTAGGTATTCATGTCCTCCAAAAGTACTACCAAGAAACTCAGATACGATACCTGTGAAGTGGTATCAACCAGAGGCAGAGAAACACTGGCTCTTTCAAGATAGAGCAGTTGCAGGGACATCTCTGTTGAAGGTCCCCTTCCTTAAAAAAGCAAATAGTCCCTGAAACGTATACCTTTCCCCAATCATACGAGTAAGTATGGACACATGGGACCAAATAAGTACCAAACATGGCTTGACCTCTTTTTCCTCACCACTAACTCCTCTATTTAATAATCCAGACCTCACCCCTGGCTTAGACCCAAAGACGTTCACTGAATGTCAGGCCATGGGACACATGATAGACGATACTGTAGTAATAGCATTCCAACAGCAACACAACAACTTTGGTCTCCCAGAATCACAACACCTACACTATCTTCAACTCCGCCACTGGCTCCTAGCAACAAACCATCAATACAGAGACCCCTCACAGTTTATGAGCACTGGTTCATCTCCTGCTCTACAGGCAAACGTCTCATCTTAGTGATTTATATGTTCCTAATACAGACTCTTACTCATATACACAACACTGGTCAACATAGATGGGAGCAGGAACTATGGAGGCAGTTAACTGAGAAAGAATGGATTGACATACATCAGAGAGCTCTACATACTGCCAGTATCACCTCCCTCACTGACACATTGGTAAAAATCACCACATACTGGTACCTTACACCGACCAGACTACATCAGATGTACCTACACTGTAGCGACAGATGCTGCCAAAACTGCGGTGAACAAGCGACTCTAATACACATATTAAATAATGTCCAGGAGACTAGACTTCGCAAAACGTGGAGTGGAGCGGAGGAGCACGAGACTCAAAAGCAGCGAGGAGCAAGAGGCGCAGGAGAGCTCTGGTTTTACACCTCTTTTACATCTTTTTATTATTTATGCTCATTGTTAAGTGCTCCCCCTTGAAAGAACCCATTGAGTCTGTGCCCGATCCCTGAGTACCGGGAAGCACCAGGAAGCTCCAGTGGAGCTGGGAAAACTAGGCACAGACAATCGAGGCTCCTCAGTTCAGTGACGGCATCTACAGCCTCACTTTTCCCCAGGTAAAGCACAACGCCAGCACAACTTTTGCACCACGGGGGAACTACATTCCCAGCCTGCTCCCTGGGCCACAGCAGCAGACAGCAATACGCGCCAGGAGGCGCATTATGATCCTCGCGTCTCCCGCTTTGCGCGGGTGGGTGGGCCTGTCCTTGCTCGTCAGTGACCGGAAGAGGTTGGGCTGGGCCACCCCTCTTAAACTTACAATGGGTAAATGGAAAGAATTATGTAGCCAAGACCAGGGGGGGCTAAAAGCAAAAATGCCAAGAAAGTCTGCAACTATTATATCATACCAAACTTCGGCGGTGGGAGCCTTAAACAAGGAAATCACTAACGCGGAAATGGAATTGGGTCTAGGTACGAGCCAAGATCCAGATGAAGGTATCGTTACACCCCACCTTTTGGCAAAAATTCCCATTCCCTTGGAACCCATGTTATTGTTAACGACTCCATTAGTCGCGCAGGGTGCCCTAACTCATGATGTCGCTCAGACTGTTGGGATGGACAATGCTACGGAAGATCCTATGCCTGTACAGGAAATGTCTCAAAAAGGGCAGTCCCTGGGACTTACTGGGAAAAAGAGATCTACCAGAAAAACGTGTAATCAGGATAAAGGTCTGAAAAAAAGAAACTTTATCCAAGGGAATGCTGTGAGTAAAAATATAGACTTGGCAGTCCCGAATGTGGTGGAGCAGATTTTCACCTCTCATTTGGAATCCTCTCTGACCAGCATAGCTAAAGACATTATTGATAATCTGAACACTTGTGTTGCTGGTATCTTGAAAAAATGTGAGCGTATTGACTCCTTTTTTACAGCTTTGAGAGCCTTGCATGTTCCTCCTAATTCAGTTATGCTTCCTAAAGCCCAATTAGAGACCAGGCTACTTTCTGGACCTGACAACATGGGTGGTCAGTTAATTTCTCCATCACATGTAAGAGCAGACTCAGGTATTATGGAGAGAGTTGGAAGATATCAGGGACCCCTTGGGAGTGGGGGTGGGGAACTCCAGCCGTCGTGACAGGAATCCTGTGAGTATAATGGGTAATGCTCAGACCCTGGCTACCAGGGAGCCCCCTCCTCACATGAGAGGCTTGCAAAACCCAATTGCTGTAGTCTTAATCTGCCCCCAGAAGCGACCCCACTGGTAGCGGTCCTCTTAAGGTACCACCACTTGGTCTTGAAGAGGATGAATCCACCCCAGCCCTGCTATTGAAAACCAAAAAATGGTGTGAACATTACTGTTCTGGAAATACTGAGATCTCCTCTAGCATTACAATGGCTAGAGAGGTGGGGTTGGTAGGTAAACAACGTTATGTATATCAATCAATTCCTTTATTAGGTTTTCAAGATAATACAAAAACAATAAAAGTACAGTTTTAAAACATTAGTTAAAAAAATTTCAGTCAATGAAGTACATTACAACAATAAAAGTTGCCAAAGTTGAGAGACCGTGTTCGAAGACAACTAATACATGATTAAAACACGAATGGAGAACATCTTATTCACGCACAGAGTGTACAGCACCAATCTCTATTATAGGTTTTTTCTGTGCCTAACACTGAGTTTCAGAAATTCAGCATATTTTTTGTGAAACACTCCGCATCCAGGAATTGCAGAGCGAGGTATGCTGGGCAACATTGTCTCATCCCCAAATTTTTAGGATATGTATTATCCATCCTTTCCTCAACTCTTTATAAAATGTACAGAGAAAAACCATGTGCATTGATGTTTGAAATGATGCATCATCGCAGGGGCAGATTGGCAACGTTTTGGCCCAGTCGTTCATTTTGGGGAAGGTTATCAAGTGATGGAATATATTCAACCTAAAATTAAACATTAGATAAGGTTGTATTGTTAAAGTAGTTTGAATCATGAGGTTATTTTGTACTGAACATTTATTTGTATCAATAGCTAACCTAACTGGCTCCAAATTACTCATGCACTTTTTAAAAAAAAATTCCTAGGAATCTTAGCTATCAATAAATGATTTTAATAATAATTTGACAAGCCCAGACCAGATAAGAAAATTTTCACATACATGAGCCACCCAATATTGTGTACATTTTCAAGGCCAAGACAGTCCTTCAGAAGCTCCTGGTTAAATAATGTTTTAGGTGATGACCAAATACGATGCCATAGTAAAGTGGGTTAAGCTTTTACTATGTCAGTAATATACAGTATTTCTAATTCTGAGTGGCAGTTAAATGTCGATGTACCTTGTGGAACTGCCAACAAATACCTTCAAAAGGCATTCTCAATTTTCTGGAGTGCATCAACCCCTCCATAACCCCAAACTACAGCCCCGTATATCGCTGTACTGATACATTTGGCTTGTTATATCTGGAGCATCTCCACCGGTGGCCTCTTACCTAACCTCTGAGCAAAGTTAACCAGTGCTGTGGTAGTCCTCGTAAAAAGCAATTTCCTGGGTTTTATTCCTTGTCTCCAAGAGCCCTCATCATCAATTAAAATGCCTAAATAAGGATACGTTGTAGTAGGCTCTAACATTACATTTTCAATAAAATGTCCTACAGTTTATTTCTCCCTATCCCACAGCTCATTACAATTGTTTTTTTGATGTTTATTTTTAAATCTAAGTTGGCCATGAAATTGTAGTACCTATTAAGGGCACGTTAAATCCTAGTGATGCCCGGGCCATAATTACGGCATTGTCTGCATAGAGTAGGGTGGGTATTATACACTTCTGTAGCTGAGGTAGGTCCTGGCATCCCTCCAACATGGCCTTTTCAAGGCCATTTGTATAGAGTGTAAAAAGGAAGGGTGCCAGGAAACAACCCTGCCTAACCCCCCTCTCCACATTGAACAGTACATTAAGCTCCCGGTCTATGCCAAACCGCACCCTGGCCATAGCATTCGCATATAGTTCTCTTAAAAAATTAACTAAGGAGATCTCTACACCTATCACTTCTTGTCTTCTCCAAAGTTTAGCGTGACTTACGCAATCAAATGCAGCGGTTAGATCTACATAGGCCATATATAGCTTCCCCCTCTTTGCATTCACATACTTTCCCATTAAAAGAGTCAAGTTAAGGCCTTGCTCCATGATACCCAAACCTTCCCTGAACCCGAATTGGAGATCAGACAGAACTTTATTATCATCTACCCATTGCTGTAAGCGGTTAGGAACGATACGACCTGCCACTTTGCCCAATGAATCTAATAAGGAAATAGGGAGGTAGCTGGCCAGGTTATACACTTTTCTAAGCTGTCTGATTTCATGTCCATCACTCTCTTTTTTGTGTAGGGTAAGTTTTAACTCAGCATATGCTTTTGTGCAGTTCTTGTTCGATAAGCACCGCTGGTAAAGGACATCAAATGACTTTGCTTTCCAAGACTACATGAAAGCAATCCATTATGATTTTGAAATGGTAATTAATTGTGGGGCACGGCAGTGGACGCTGTTGTTAATATGACCGGTAGAACTATATCTGCCAGAATGCAGTTGGTGAACACGCCCATTGGGGCAGGATACTTAAACATTGCAGGTGCGTGGTGAACTCTGCTGCTATTCCTCATTTTGCCTGTGTCAGTGAGCAAGGGCTATAAGAGCCCGAAACGCATTTGCTGAAAATTAATTTTGAAAGGGCAATGCTGTGATGATGCTGAATAGGGGAAACATCCTTTACAACGCAACTTTTACAACGCAGTGCCTTTACGATGCAACTTTTACAACGCAAACCATTACAACGCATTGCGCTGGGGGGTGCTCTAGGATAGGGAATAAGTTTCATTTACTATCCAACACCTTCCCTAGTGTCCACGGGGACTGGAGTTGGAATAGTAAATTAAACTATTGACTATCCAGCACCCCAAAGCACTATGCATTGTAAAGGTTTTCGATGGAAATACCGCGTTGTAAAGGCATGCGTGGTAAAAGTATGCGCTGTAACGTCATACATCCGCTGAATAGACTCTGAAGAAATATGTGTTGTCCACCAATAAAGAGGTATAGAAAGCACGACATGTGGGAGCCTCATGCGTGAGAGCAAACATCTTTTGGAATACATATATATATGTATAGATATGTATATGTATATATATGTATATATATATATATATATATATATATATATATATATATATATATATATATATATATATATATTCACTAAAACAACCATAGGTTATAGACCATATATAGTTAGGGATTAGCATTTACAAAACCTTATTTTACTCACACAAAACCATTGAAATTCGCATATATAGTTAGTTGCACTAACTATATATCGCGCACCCGCAATCCACTGCTGATGATGTCACATATTACATCATTCATGACATGGTCAGTGACATAACTGATGACATCACTGATGACATCATCCAGTGACTGTATGTTTCTGTAAAGTTAAAATATATCTTACATATTGAAGAATGAGTGGATGTATAAGTGTCTGGATGAAGGATTTAGTAGGTGCATGACTGACTGTATGAGAGAGTGATTAAATGTGTCTCACTGAGTGCATGGGTTAGTGACTAAACTGTCTTAATTTGTGCATCATTATATCTGTTGTTCTGTAAAGTGCTGCATATGTTGATCAGTAGCTATATGAGTAACTATATGGGTTATTCATTGGTTGTCCAAGTATTTGTATGGGAGAGTGAGTGTGTGTGTGTCTGGGAGGTGTGTGACTATGTGCATAGATGTGTAAACAGTTAATTCACTAGATGTATGGGTTCAAAACTGCATGTGGAAACAGCTGTATGGGTGGTTGACTGTGTGCATGAGTGTATTGGTGAGTGAATGGATATCTCAGTACTACATTTCAAAGTAAGTACATATGTAAAACACAGTACATGAGAGAGTTGACATATATAAATTACTGTGCATAAGAGCCAGTGAATGTGTGAGTGGCTGTATGGATCATTGTGAACTTGTATCAGGGATTGTATAAGAGAGTAAATATGTGTTAGTATATGTTTGAATAAGTAAGGTGTGTATAACTGTATAGTTGAGGAAATGGAGGTGTGATTGATTCTTTGCATGACTGACTAGGTGTGTGAGTAACTCCATGGATGAGTGACAGTATGTGAGTGTCTGTTTACACTGATTGTATGTAAGGTTATATTAGAGTCTGAAGAGGTTCGTTGTATTATCACATAAATGATATCATCAGTGATGTGATCAGTAATATCAAATGAGATGTCATCAGTGATGTCATTTTAGATGTCATCAGTGATGTCATCAGTGATGTCATTTGAGATGTCATCAGTGATGTCATCAGTGATGTCACTGACCATGTCATGAATGATGTAATATGTGACATCATCAGCAGTGGATTGCGGGTGCGCGATATATAGTTAGTGCAACTAACTATATATGCGAATTTCAATGGTTTTGTGGGAGTAAAATAAGGTTTTGTAAATGCTAATCCCTAACTATATATGGTCTATAACCTATGTTTTTTTCAGTGAATTTTCAAGGTTTTATAAATGCTAATACCTAACAATATATGTTCTATAACCTATGGTTTTTTCAGTGAATTTCAATGTTTTTTTATAGCAAATAACAAAATCTGTAAAATGTATTATTCTTTTAAATGAAAAATATATTTTATATGTTTTTAATATAATTTTGTTATGCATCTGCCAAACCCTGACCTCCTAATAGTGCACTGTGGTGGAAATGATTGTGGGACTATGACTGGGGTTGGTCTGGAAATGCTTTTAAAGGACACCTTTCATCAATTGATGACACTTTTTCCCCAAACTGCCTTGGTATATTCCAATATATGCCAAAGACAGAAATGGAAGTGGTCCAACCAATTTTTTCCACAATTTGAGAAAGCACGGAAACATGTGAATAAATCTGTTTCTGCATACATGAGAGACTTTAGAATGGGTTTAATATACAACAATAACTTGTGTTACAACATGCAAGACATCTACAGAGGAGATGGTGTGCACTTCTCCGATGAGGGGAATAGAATATTCCTCCTAAATTTAAAACTGTGCATTGGAACCTACTTGTAGGTACCTAAATTAGCCGCAGAACCCAATAGCTCTTTTCAGAGCTACCCTACCTCTGATCATTCAAAACGTTTTTCTTTTTGTAACTTTTTTCACTATTTTTCACCAAAGTACGCTCCCCGGTTCGCTTACCGGTGCGCGTACCGGGTGCTCCCCCCGCGAATTATGTTTTTTTTGCCTATATGAGCGTCCTAAGCCCCCCTCAGAAAACCTAGAGGGTCAGAAAGTGTCTACCGTGCCCCCTTCTACCCATTCCGAACATTGTTTCCCCTCCATCTCGTGTCTCAATTCTACCGATACACAAAATGGAGGACTCCCGTAACGCTGCCGGTACGCGTACCGGGGCGCGCACCGGTGAGCGCTCGCTAAAAAAAGGTGGGAAAGTAATTTACAGAAAAACCACTGGAGACACTTTCATCAAATATAGAATAGGCCCTACTACATAGCAGTCCCTACCATTTACCCAAATTTGATGGAATTCCATTGAGAAAATTATGCTGTAGGCCTGACTAAATATCCTGAGGTAAATTACATGACAAAAACACATATGAAGTGTTAGAATTGACAACCAATTAAAATGTTACTTTCATTTTCTATTATTATTTCAAGACATTTGATTGGTTATGTACCTGAATATATATAAAGAAAGAGAGAGATAGACAGCCATTTTGACTGCTACTTCCTGAAGTACATTTCAAGAGCATTTTCACTGTCAACTTTAACTTCTTTTTCAAAGGTAAGATATAATTTAAAAAATTTGAAAGGAGAACTATGGTATGCACTTTAAATTAATTTAGGAAAACGTTTTCAGATAGTTACATACAGTCCCTCTATAAGAGTTAGTCATTGAGAAAGACTTAATTATTTAAAATATTGATTGAGTTAGGCTTCTGTGGTATAATAATGGATTTACTTAGGCTTCATCATAGGCACTTTTTAATAGTTCTACTTCCTGCCTGAAACCATGCACTGCCCAAAGATTACTTCACTGTTAAAAACTCACAAGTACCTGTCTGAACCTAAACCCAACAGTGCCCTATCTCCACTGATATATTTATTTTTTATGCAATTTACAGCAAGAAAATGGAAGCACAGCAAAAAGAAAATACAATTTCATTTGAAATTAAGATTGAAAGCATTCCAAACCAAGAAAAAGAAGAACTAGACTTTATGGATGAATCAGTAGACCAAGAATTATTAAAATGTGCTGAAGAATGTGATTCTTGGAATGAAAAGGAGGACATTCCTGATGATTTAATGTTAAAAATTCTCTTAGATTTTGAAAAATCAGAACAATAAATTTAAATTTTAAAAGATAAAATTGTTTGAGACATTATTCTTTTTAATATGAAAATTATGAAATAGTACTCAAAAAGATAAAATATAAACTGAGACTTAAAATATACTGTGCAACTTTTTTGTGTTACATAGTAAGTTTGCTCATAGTTACTTCCTTTCTCCCACTATATTATCTCCAATGTGTATTTAACATCTCTTTATCATCTCCTGCCTCCATGTTCTTTCTGCGTTCCTCACAGACTATGCTATGAATTCCATATACCACAATAACTTCTGAAACAACATGCAAGATATCTACAAAGGAAACGGTGTATATTTATTTTTAGACTCTGCATTGGTACCTACATGTTGGTACTTAAATAAAAAAATTAAAAAAAATACAACAAAAAGAACAATCAATAAACATACAATATTTGAACATTCTTTCATTCTTTTTTCCCTATATTACGCTCCCCGGACCGCTTCCCGGTGCGCGTACCGGGCACTCCACTGGCAAAAAAAACGATAATAATTATTTTTTTTTTGCCCCGCGGGGCCCTTTTAAAGCCCCCTCATCAAACCTAGGGGGTCAGGGAGGATGTACTCTGCCCCCTTATGCTCATTTCCCCCTTTGTTTTTGCCATCTCTTGTGTCTCGATCCTACCGAGACACAAGATGGCGGCCGCTCCGGACTGTTTAGAATTTTCACAGTCACCGAGGAGGCAATCCGCTTCTCCTCGCGAAGTTCCGTTACGCGTCAGGTACGCGAACCGGGGCGCTAACCGGGACGCTGTCACAGATATATATATTTTCTTGAACGTTAATTTCTCAAAATCCACTGGAGCACATATCTTGAGACCTAGCAAAGGCACATCGGGCTACCAGTCCCTACAATTTTGCCAAGTTTCGTGTAAATCCATTCAGCCGTTCGAGCTAAAAGTGAGTCCAACCGCACTATGGAAAAATGAATGGGAAAAATGCGTTTTGGGACCCCCCTTTTTTCTCGGCCCCCCCTTGACGAAACCCCCCCAAATTTTCATGGGCTGGTCAGAAACAAAATTTTCCATTTTCCTGAAAATTTCAGCCAATTCCGTCCACAAACACCAAAGTTATTCGACATAGAATTTTCAGAAATCCCATAGGGAAAAAATCCTAACTATATATGCCTACTGGGACCGCCAGTAGGTAATATATATATATATATATATATATATATATATATATATATATATATATATATATATATATATATGTGTGTTACCCAAGACGTCTCCTCCAGCAGAAAGAAACTTAGGCAGCACACGGGGCTCGTGGAACATCCACCTTTATTTTCTATTCAGACCATGGGCATGACGCGCTTCGGGGGTTTTTCCTTTATCAAATGCTCCCCTGGTCGAATTGTGTCTCTGTTGCTTGCAGTTCCACAAACTTTTTCAATATGTATGTATATATATGTGTATACATACAAAAAATCCAAAACAGCTCTCCCTGCTGCTTCCGTCTGCTTCCACATTTCGGGGCAGGTGCATGGCTGCAGGGGAGCAGGGCCCGCGTTCGAAATAGGCATGAATCTTTGAAGTAATATTGAACAAATTAGAGCTGGTACTCCAAGAGTAGTTACACCAATAATGTTATTCCACTGGATGACGCGTTTCAACCAACATGGTCGTTGTCCTAGCCAAATTCCTTTAAAAACAGTGACCAACCCAATAATCAAGTTACATACTAAAAAAACTGGGGTAATATCTCCTGGTTGCTAAGACTTTTGTAGATACGGATATAAAAGAAGTGTGCTATACAATCCATTAAAGAATTTCATCATAATTCTTGCAACTAGTTTAAATTAGGACACCATTCCTTAACATATTAAAAATAATAGTAACGCAATAATCTGTCAAGTGTCATCGTATCCAAACGTATTCAAACATAAATGTCATCATAGCTGTAAATACCAAATACATTCCTGCAAGTAATCACACAATTCTTTAGCTTATGATAAAACTAAGGGTGGGCGTAAAATCCGTTTTGCGGGCGAATTTGCGGATTTTCCACGATTTCGCGATCCGCGAATCTCGCGAAATCGCGGTAAAATCCGCGAATCAGCAGGGACGAATTTTCAGCCAAGCAAGGGTTACAGCAGCAGGTGCAAAAGTTGAACCTAATTTCTTTGTAACCTTTTACAAAATGGTTACAAACAAATTACCTTCAACTTGGACACCTGCTGCTAATTGCTTCCTGGCGCCTCGTTGCCTACTTGCAACTATTCTCTGACCCTGCTCTGACCCTTGAAGCAGGGTCAGAGAATAGTTACAAGTAGGCAACGAGGCACCTGTCCAAGGAATTAAACCTCATCAGGAAGCACTTACAGATATAAAAAACAGGAAGAAGGGAGAGGATGGCAAATAAACCCATTTTGAGTTCTCAGGAGGGGTTAAACTAAAAGAGACCTTTACAGCACAATTTTCATATGCATTTTGCTAAAAATAAAAAGCTGTATGTTCTGTAGGGGCAACTCAGGAATCTGGCCCTTCAGAGATCCGGCCTCTCTTTCTTTCTCTCGTTCTCTCTCTCCCTCTCTCTTCCCCTCTCTTTCTCTTTCTTTCTATCTATCTATCTATCTATCTATCTATCTATCTATCTATCTATCTATCTATCTATCTATCTATCTATCTCTTTCTCCCTCTCCCATAAACAACTGCATGGGTCACTTCGCTATGCAAGCGGCTCGCGAAGACCCAAAAATCCCTGCGAACACGCAAAAAACCCCACGAACACGCAAAAAAACAAAAATCCGCAAATTTGCGAATTTTGCGGATCGCGAATTTGCAAATCCGCAAATTCGCGGATCGCGAATTCGCAAAATTTGCTCATGCTTAGATAGCACAATAATTTGTTAAGAAGCATCAAATCCAAAAGCAATCAAACAAAAATGTCACAAGTGGGTAAACAATCACCTAATCATCCTAATATGTTAATTGATTAAGTCACTTCTTTGTAAACAAAAGACATTGGGGGATATTAGCAACAACCTGCGATAATTATCGTAAAACGCAATTAGTGAGTTTCTTTATCGTCGCCTATCGCCAGGTATTATTGCAGAGATAACACGCTATTAGCAACGTTTATCTCTAATGTGATAAAATATCCAGCGATAGCGGCTAAATGCGTGAATATCGCTGGAAATCCAGCGATATTCACACATTAACGCCATGGTGGGCTTAGCCTGACAATCCACCTCCCATTGAAGAAACAGGTAGGTCATGTTTTAGCAGGTGTTAAATTGTAGCGATAATCGCCTTTAGCATGACTCTTTTCATTGTTGCCCCAGCGTTGCTTATAGGGGGAAGTTGTGTTAGTGACTTTTTTCAGTCGCGTTTAGTTGGGAACGCCTACCTTGCATGTCATTAGCGATAATTATCGCTGGCATGCAAGGCAACAGGAAAACTGGCCGCTATCCATAGCAAGATGTCGTTAACGCCTGTTAGCAACGGCTTGCGGATAGGGCGATAAAAAAAAATCGCTGCTTTGGCGGCAAAAAGTGCCGCTACAGCGGCAATAAGACCCTTGGTAATATGCCCCATTGTTCCAAAATCCTTACCCCAGAAACAGTGCCTTAAATGAAAGAACAAAAGTGAAAAAAATATGAAAACAACAACAACCATACTGTATTGCCTTGGTATTTGTCATAGACAAAACAATCCACTAAGTTACAAGTTGCGTGACTCATTAACATCCAAGAATCGGACCTAATAAATCGATATATTCCAGTGTGGGCAGTTTCTCAAGAAAGCCATATGGTAAAAAGCAACACAAAAAGTGATAATTCTCATTATTGCTGTACAAAATAAAAGTGTCTTAAAAATAAAGGTCTGAAAAATAACCAGCAAATGCCGCCTAATAAGGAGACATCTAACATCATTGCCACATGCCAATGAGAAGAAAGTGATCATAATTAGCGAGAATGAAGCTGACAGCAGAGGGAGACAGGAGAATATAGAAGAGAAGAAAACAGCAAGTACACCTCGCCATTCTTGCTGGGACCAAAACCAGATAACCAGTCAGTAAATTCCAAATGTACATGCCTCTCTTCATCCGGGTTGAGGCATCCAGGGTAACGACTTTTCAGCAGAATGACACATTCCGATTCAAGTTACCGCAAAATGCTTTCTATGTCTTTGCCTCATCTGCTCAGTGTCACCCTGTCAATTCCAAAAAAGGAAATCTCATCACTCTCTGTGTCATGCTGTTTGTTTCAATGACGTGTACATGGATAACTTGGGTCCTCATTTCTGACAGTTCCAAGATGTTCTAAAATTATTTTCTTGACTGGGAAGATGGTACTCCCCACGTATTGTAAACCACAATGGTACACAGAACATAAATTACATGTTCACTGTTGCAATTAAAAGCTTTCTTGATCTTCAACTCCCTACCTGTAGGAAGTGTATATGTCCTGTTTTGGCTGTGTGTGCAAGCCCTGCAGTTCCCACACTTATAGAACCCTTGCTGTTCCCTAAGCCATGCCCCAGTATTGCCTGATGCTCATTTTGATAGCTATGCCCCTACATGTCTTTGAGGGACCTGCTTTTGCTCTATGTTATTTGCGGGCGCAGACTCACAAGATGCCCGATCACCTGATCAGATTTAATCATGCCCCAGTGTTTATTGACTATCCATCTTACTGAGTCTGACTCACAGTTAAAAGTGTTGACCAATCTGACGAAGTTTTCCCTCTCCTATTTGGGGTGGGGATGCAATAACTTCTCTCTTTCACTTCAGGCTCCCTTCGTGCAGGCAATCTTAATGACCTTCAATGGGTAGCCGCTTGACCTGAATCTGGTTACCATCTTTCCCTTCACTGCTTTGAAAGACTCAGCAGTGCTATTGTTTCTCTTCGCCCTGAGAATCTCCCCCTCGGGGATGCTCCATTTCAAACTTGAAGGGTGGTGGCTGTGGGCATGAAAAATAATATTCCCAGAAGTCTCCTTTCTGAAAAGACTGGTGTGTAAAAACACCATCCTTTACCATTACAAGAATGTCAAGAAACTCCATGACAAACTTTTGTATCTTCCAAGTGAAGTTCAAGTTCAGATGGTTGGAGTTGATCCACTCAAGGAATGGATCAAGTGGTTTCTGTAGTCCATCCCATATTATAAATAGGTCCTCATGTACTGTGTCCAGAATGCTAGATGTTGTGTCCTTTTATTGTTAATCTCAGTCCAAATGTGTTGTGCCTCCCACCAGCCATGCCCAAACTGGAGACAAAAGAACTCTCAATCGCACTCTCTGTTAACTGTCTATACCATTTGTCCCAAAAAAAAGTTGTTATTGCTTAGACAAGCATTCAACATTTCTAGAAGCATCATGGAATGGTCTTACATTGCAATAGATGTGTACCTGAAAAAGAATTTGCAGGCCTCTATGCCTATCTCATGCTTAATTAAAGTGTACAGGGACACCACATCTATGTTGACCAAAATGTAACTTTTCTTTTAGGTAATGTCCCGTATGTTTGTCAGAAAATCTGTGCTGTCCCTGCAGTATGCTGGGAGACTAAGCAAATAGGGGCACAGGAAAAAATCTAAATTTATTGAGGTGTTCTCTAGAAGGCTATTGTTTGCCGATGTAATGGGTCTGCCTGGAGGTTCTTTTTTGTTTGTGAACCTTGGACAGCATGTAAAAACATGGTTCTGTAGGGAATTTCACCATCAGAAATTGAAACTCATCCAAACTCAATAAACCTCTGCCATGGCACTCAGATAATAGTGTGTGATAAGGTAAGATGGTCTGTTTATGTAAGGCAATTGAAAAGTTCTCATAACAACCTGACATGGATAAGTGCCTTCTAGCCTCCTTGTTGTATTTATTAATGTCCCACAAAGCCACACAGCCTAGTATTGATGCAGGCACATTTTTGTGCAGCAAGGGAAACCTTCCTGCACAAAAACAATCCTAAGCAGCACACATGGAAAGAGACAAAACAATGAGAAATAAAGATATTTTTCTTTGACACTCCTCACTGGGGAAGGTGCAGCATTTTGATGCATTCCCAGGTTTACAAATCCTTTTAAATCTATGAATGTGTCATCATTCATGGGTGGATGATTGGGGATGCGCATGATCCACCTATAGAACGCCTTCTCAACGCAACGTAATGCAGGGCGACATAACGTTGAGTTTAGTACACCTTCCAAAGCTAAGGAAAGGAGTTTTGTGTGACTTAGTACATTCCTGTTAACCCCTTCGACGCTGTTGATGAGCTCAGCTTGTCATGAAGTACACCTCTCGTACGCTCATGACGAGCTGAGCTCGTCATGAACCGCAGGATTTGCGAATCTTTAGCGCACAGCGGGAAAATGCGCCGCACCAATGGTGTTCAGGACATGTGATAACTTGAGTCCTGCTAGGACAACGCATGCCCTTCCTAATCTAGACCTTAGTACTAACGTTTTTAGCAAGCATTGTTTGTTTTTACAAACCAAATTGATGGTGAGACGTTGAATTATTCAGAAATTAGGTAACAAAAAAAGCATCATTCGTCTAACAACCTGAAGACTGAAAAATAGTCTTCATGTTGCAGTAGCTCAAACATATAGGAAGTCTTTATGTGTAGAATAAAGTCAAACAGGACTTATATTACTTCAATATTTAATACATTATGTGCATATTGTACAAGACTGTTTCTTGAGAACAAAAAGATAGGCAACTGAAATTAAGGCTGAGAAACATAATTTGAAAACTGTAATATATGTTCAAAATTTCAGTAAAAGAAGCTTACATAAGAAGTGAGCAAGTGAAAAATGAAGGCAAACATACACTTACATTTGATATTTCCCATAATTTTTTAACTTAAATTTCTTTTGTGCATGCTCATCATTTACAATTTCTCCTCAAAATAGAATTCAATTAATCCAATATAATCTCTCCTCACCAGCAATTATTCATTCAAACGCACTGAGATATTTTTATACTACAGGAATTAATGGATTTTAATTTTTCAAACTTCAACTGAGGGATTGCAGTAATCAGAACGTGTAATTTTAGAGGAACTGTGCATTACCTTTTCTTATGAACACTGTGAGCACATCAAGCGTTTGACAGCTGGTTTGTTATGCTGCACGTTTCTGAGGAATCGAATTATAACTGAACAACAAACTCCATAAAATGCTGAAATGTTGTGTCAACATTCATTTATTTTCTACAGACAAAACCCTAGGTGAATACAAGGCATATTTCATTTACAGCTACCAACCAATTATTGTGCGCTGGGACCCAATCCGTATAGATTGCAATTTACTGTCTCATGACAAAATAGCAACTTGAGTTTTCCTTAAGTAAACTGCTCGTGTCTATGTCAATTTCTCCAGAGAATTTTTGTTAAAGAATGTTATCTTATTATAGCAACTCATATGCTCTAGACATGATTTTCAAACTAATTTAGATGAAACTATTCCCGAACCTAATCTGCTTGTAATGCAATTGAATTAGAATGTTTGGCCTTTAATATGAAATATAATCAATACAAATGTGAGATATATGTTATTGTTTTCAGCTGAAAACGTCACAAGTGATATAGTGATGAAAAACATATATTTCAAACTGACTCTCACAAACATCAGCCTGAATGTGTCCAGGTCCACCCAAAATGCTCAAAATGCCCAAATCATGACATTCTAGGAGATAAGATTAATTGCTGAAAGGAAGAGTCATATTTTGCATTACCGCTCCTCTAACAAATTGTGCGGACCACAAAAGCTGCAGGTTGTAATGAACACATAAACGATATATTGTTGAATTAAAATATGAGTGACACAAAATTGTGATTCATGTTTGAAGAGGGACATTTCTCACTGTTGTGGCTCCTGAGGTATTAGATTGTTTACATTGATAACGTCTATTGCCTATTATACACCAAGGGGCAGATTTATGTTAACTGGCGCATCCCGAGGGATGCGCCAGTTAACATGCGCCACAGTACGCCACAGCTACGCCACCTATGGTGCGCCGCATTTATGATGCGGCGCACCATGGGGCAAAAACGGCACAGATGCGTCACGCATCTGTGCCGTAAAAGTGACGCATTGCTGGAGTTGCGTCGCAAGCGCGACGCAGCTCCAGCAATGCTCTGGGGGGGCCTATTCTTTCAATGCTGCCTCAAGCCTTACGCCTGCTTCAAGCAGGCGCAGGGTTTTGGCGCAGCATTGCCCTGAAAGTGACTGCGTGAAATCTCATAGATTTCACTCAGCCACTTTCAGGAGGCGTTCCTGCGCAGGAACGCCCCCCCCTGCGCAGGAACGCCTCCTCATGGCGCAGTGCTGTACAACGTGACGCATCTCCTAGATGCGTCACGTTGTAAATAGGGCGCACGCAACGGCGGCGTAAACCTGGCGCAAGCCCTTCATAAATCTGCCCCCAAATGTAAATGAAGGTTGACATTTCTGAATCTGCATAGCTGTAACTCACAATAATAGATCGCTCTAACAAGGTCTGCGATTAAGAGGTATTTTCAATATTTTATTTGCACATTGTTACAACAACTGTTTTCTCCTCGAAATCGATTTCAGAACAACCATTTAAGCTCTCGTTTTCTCACAACTGGACGGAGGCAATGTCCTGCTTTACGGCATCACATACTCCTCACCGACCCACTTTGGGGCATTTTACATGTTGCAGCACATCTCATCCAATGTTCTCTACAGCCGCATTCTCTAGAAAGTATCACAGTTGGCATTCCACCTTGCTGTCTGACAAGCTCATCATCTCTTATGCCTTTCGGCAGGCTCGCAGATCCCATAGGATATAGACAAGGAGTTGCGCTACAGGGTTTTCATACAGAGACAATGCTAGTAATAAGCTTATTTCACAACCACTCTGAAACAACAAATCCAGAGGAGCATCCTAGGTTGTGCCCAGGAGGCACGTTTATGCCAAAAGCTACTTGCACTTTAACTGGTACGTTAAGAGCAGCTTAGATTGTTCTTTTCAATAGATGTCTGTATTTAAATTCATATGCGCCGAGTTTTGTCTGCTGCTTCTGTTTTTTTTATCCCCGGAAGCTTGTTTCCTTCCCAGTATAAGAATTGGCTTGGTAGTTTGGTCTGCCCTGTTCCCATGATGCACTGGGCCATGGACAGACTAATTTGCATGTAGCCAGGTTCTGAGCTGAGATGGTGCAGTGAGCTAAAAAACGGTGATGGATCAAGCCCTGATCTGTTGACTGGGTAGGAGTGTTCTGTTTAATTCAGATACTCTGTCCATCACCACCCCCTTTTCTGAATCGTTTTGTCCACCATAAGCGTGGAAGGGTATACTCAGATGTGAGTCCCTTGCTCATTGCACCATCAGGATTCAAGCAAGCCGGGCCGAAGACTGCTGTAATGCCAGAAACCGGTCCCCGGAAGCTTGTTTCCTTCCCAGTATAAGAATTGGCTTGGTAGTTTGGTCTGCCCTGTTCCCATGATGCACTGGGCCATGGACAGACTAATTTGCATGTAGCCAGGTTCTGAGCTGGGATGGTGCAGTGAGCTAAAAAACTGTGATGGATCAAGCCCTGATCTGTTGACTGGGTATGAGTGTTCTGTTTAATTCAGATACTCTGTCCATCACCAACCCCTTTTCTGAATCTGTTTTTTTATGTGTTTATACCATGATCGAATTGTAATCACTTTTAATGAAAATAAGTTTAAATACCATGTTCATATGCACTTAAATATCTAAATAAAGTATTTTTCATTCATTCTTTCATATTGCAGCACGTCTCATCCATGGCCTGAATAAATATGATCACATCACTCCGCTCATCGTAACGTATATTGGAAGATTATGCCTCCAATATAAAATCCTATTCTAGACAGTGCACCTTTCAATGGCTGTGCATCGTGCAAGGCAGCGCTCTTAATGCTCATTGGGTTGCTGCACTGTGTTACATGAAATAGGTTTGCTATTTAAAACAATTACCAAACATTGAGGCCACACATCTGCTTGTTAAGTCATAACTTAGCTAGGGAGAGAGGGACATCTTGGCTCTTTTCAAATGCCACAAAAAATCGATTCACGTCATTATTAGTCCCTGCATGCTATGCATCGCTTCCCCCGACTTTTTTGCTTTCTGACATCCAATTTTGCTGACTTCATTTTTGCTGCATTTAGGATTCTCGGCACTTTACCACTGCTCACCAGTGCTAAAGTGCATATGCTCTGTACTCAAAACATGATAATATTGACTTATCCACAATTGCCAAATGTAATTTACTTTTAAGTCTGTAGTACCCATGAGGGTGTGTAAATTAAATGCTACTGGTCTTCCTGCAGAACTGATTGCTCCAATCACCTAAGTAGCCCTTTAACGCATTCTGTGCTCACATCAGCATTTGGCCGACGCAAGCACTACCTCCCAGGTGCTGCGCACGACCGTTGGCCGACGCAGCCCTGCCCACCGAATAGAATGCCCGCACCGCTGCTGAATTTGCGCTGCAGTAACAGGTTAAACATGGCTCAGGCCTGCCACTGTGAAGCCTGTGTGTTCAGTTTTAAACTGCCATTTCTCCTTGCCAAGTTAACCTACTTGCCAGGCCCAAACCTTTCCTTTTATTACATATAATTTATAAGTCTCACCTAAACTGAAGCCAGGGCATGAAAAGTCATGGACCTTGTAATCTTCAAAGTCTTCTTTGATGTCTCACCCACTTCAAAAGCCGATTTGGTTATAAGTACTGGACCCCTGACACTACCAAATCAGAACTCTACTGGAAACAAGGACATTCTGCCTGGAAGAAGAGCTGTTGTGCTGTAGGAGGGACTGCCACTTTGCTAATTGCTCTGCTACATTGGCTTACAGCCTGCAGCTTCTTACCTGGAAATTAGAGGGACTGGTCCTGCTCTCTACATCCTTGAACCCAAGTTCATCCAAGGGCTTGGTGGCTTGCCTACTGTTCCTTGAAGTTTCAGGATCACAAAAGACTTCTTGCAACTCTGCTGGTGCTTCTGGACTCTACTCTTGGCTGAGGCACCCCTTCCAGTCCTGGGCCACTGAAGTGGGTTCTGCCGCTGTTTTCTGAAAAAATCAATGCAGTGACAGCTTTCCGCTGATTGAAACAGATGCAGTACATAGGGAGAGATTCATGGGCACACATTTCCGAAAATCTTGTTTCATTCTATCAAAGAATGGGCAAATATTGCTGTGTACCATATTTAGTAGCCCCTGATTTATAAAAATCCCCAGGTACTTCAGTTTGTTACATAGCCTTTTGAAAGGCAAGCCCTCCCCTTGCCGCCTTTGTGGTGGATGGGGTTAGTGGTAGGATTTCATACTTTGGCAAATTTATTTATAGCCCGAACATTTAAAAAAAGAGCCCAGTTGGGTCACTTAAGAGGAACCTGATGTGCATGAGTGTGATAGAGTTAGCAGGATAATATCCTAATAGTGGAGCGCATTCAACTTCCCTGCTTTCATCGCCTCACCTTTGATCTGTTCTTTGGCCTGGATGGTAAGCAACAGAAATCGCAACATGATTAGAAATAGTAATGGCAGCATGGGCAACCCTGTTGGGTACTGCAACATATCTGAAAGTAGGGCAAGCTACATCCACCACAGTGAACCAAAGTTATGGTACATTCTCTTTGTTAGTATTCAGAAATTCTGTCTAATGCCTATTGTCTCCGTCCTCTGGAATAGGTAGTTGAGCTCCATCCTATTGAATGCCTTTTTGCCATCCAATGATAGGAGGGTTTTCTCATCCAGTCCATCCCTCATCTCCTGGAGAATTTGGGAGATGGTGCACAAGTGATTAGTGAAGGAGCGACCTGGTACAAAACCCACCCAAGAGGGGTGTACCAGTAAAGTGATAACATTGTAACAGGGGTGTATCAGTAAAGTTATAACCTTTTTAAACCAGTTTGCTGGGACTTTAGCTAGAATCTTTCAATTTACATTTATAAGTGCTATAGGTCTGTCACTGGGGCTATCTAAGCGACCCTTTACTGGTTTACGGATGACAAATATTCTGGCTCCGATGAAATCGCCATTCAGAAATAGTTTCCTAGGTCTTCCTTAAATTAGAATGGGAATGGCCAGTAAATTACTTCTGTGTTTTCTTAATTTGCCATCTAGCATTTTAGACTGGGCCTGTGTTTATCTTTATTTGCTCAAAGAAGACAGTTTTCTCAGCTAGACCCCATGCAGTAGTCTGATGTATAGAGTTCCTCACAATATGTCAGGAATTCTGTTGTGATATCAGCCAGGTGCATAAGAAGAACCCCACTAGAGTTAAGAATAGCTAGAATTAATCTATTTGTCATACTTGTGAGAGCAGTAGCCAACCCACTTTCTCCCCTCCTATTATATTTATATTATCACTGGTGGATAGTGTCTTCTTCTCTTCAGCAGTATATAGAATATTTAAGTTTAGTTTAGATATCAGGAGTGCTCACAGATTTTCATGGGCTGGGTAGTTTAATTAACTAGTACTCAGAGTTCAATTTTCAGTCAATATTCAGATGCGGGTTTGGTTGTCTTATTTTTTGGGCAGCACTGACTCCCTAATAAATAAATGTCTGATAGTGTCCTTCCTCCCTTCCCAAAGTGCCTGGGTAGACACAACTGAGACCTTGTTCTCCTTGAGATATTAATGTACATGGGCACGTAAACGTTTGTTTGTTTTGGGATTCTCTATAATGAGAGTGATTCAGCCACCAGGGTCCCTTTGGGGTTGCTCAAATATCCGGGTCTCTATTAATATCTATGAGATCATAATTATAGACTACGAATGAAACTATGGGTGTACTGTTTACATGTTATAAGAAAGTTGGGGAGATAAAGAAATAGTCGATTCTGGTTAGACATTATTTGCGCATGAGGCGAACTAGTAGTCTATTTAGCTCGTATGAAATAATCTCCATGAGGTTTGGAGCACACTGTCATGAAAGCATCCCATAGGGCATGTGTGTCTCTATTGTGGTGCAGGTCAGGTTACCAGATCTGTCTAAGAAAGGTTTGACTGCTATATTCCAATCCCTTCCCATTATAACTCTTGTTGTACCGAAGGATATGAGTATTCTTCTGATGTTGGAAATAAGTGTCACTCTGCTATGGAGTAAGGTGGGTTTTCATAAAAGTGCTATGTTCAGTTTCCTGTTGCCTAGGAACATGCAATTTTTCATTTTATAAAACATGTAAAGTCATTGACGGTACCCTAATGGTTTCTGTAAGTGAGTGGCACTCTATTCTGTGGTTTTGCATGCGGTACATGGAGCCAAAGGTGAGAATCTGTGACTGAGAGTGACAGTAGGTATTATTGTCAAATGTTTGTGTTCTTTAATCAATTGAATCATGGTGCAGAGATGGAAAATAAGTGGTGCTCTGAAGTGAACAATAGTGGGTTAGAGTGTTAAGGTCACTCCAATCAAAAAGGAGAAAGTTGGAGTTTAATGCTAGTAGTAAGGATTTTGAACAAGAATGGCCAGTTGACTTAATATAGTGGGGGGGTAAAATGTGAGTGGTTCCATGATCTTGCAAACTAGCACAGAGAGTGCTCGATGTGTGGGATAAATCTTTTGTCCTGAGAATAAGGGTGGTGCCGCTACTTCCAAGGGATGCTGTACATATATGTCTACTTACGAACAGACAAAGGAAAGGTTGGTATAAGAGAAATACAAAATGTCTGTTTTTGGTATGATATGCCGCATGATGTAGGTGGTGGGAATCCTAATTAGGCCTGGGAAGTAAATTCCGTTCCGCTCGTGGAATTTGCCGAATTTGGATAATTTCGCGGTCTGAGGAGAATACGGAATTGCCCAATATTCCGCGATCCGCGGCTATGTGGAATTTTTTGCTTGTTCGCGCTTTCAAAATGCGTTTCTCAAGGTATTTCTCCCCGAGCACGCAAACAGTATTCGGGAACAGGAAAAAAGCAATTCTGCGTGTTCAGTGTGCTCACAGAGATTTTTTACCGTTTCGCAGAGCTTTGGGTAGTACAACTACGCATATTCCGCCCACAGCTAATCCTAATATGGGCATTGTTGTTAGCTGTATTCAAAAACAATATGGGAAAACCCACTGTGAAGAAAGTTGTCAGGACTCACTGTTGTGATAAACAGTGCCTAAGGAACCATTGGGTATTGTTAAAAGACCCCTCACACACCAACCTGGTTGGTGTCATGCTTCATCATTGGGGTCCCAACCGGGTGGCAGAATGCCCCCGGTTGTTCTACGACACCAGATTACAGCGGAGCTTGTGTGGAGTATTTATGTGAAGTCATATAGTGTGAATTAAACATATCTCTGGGAATCCTTGCCTAATGTGTTTATTGATGGCGGCCCAGGATACAGTTAAAATCAAGAAACACAACTAATAGAGTGATTTACTCTTAGTTGTCAAAGGAGTGGTCTACATATTTCAGCCCTAGATAAAAAATGAATGGCCTTTCGTCAGGATCAATATGAAGAGTGTGTGAGTGACAAAAATCTAGCCACTTGAAAAGTGAGTATCCAACACACGTGCTAAGGTGTGTTGTAAATCTTGGTGGTGTCGGTATAAAGGGCTTGGAATAACCCTGTGAGTACTCTAGGTGCATGAAATCATGTGGTACTAAGGTGGCAGGTGATCGGCTAACTAGTGGCTGTGAATACCGGTGTGTAACTTGAACATGAGCGGTCACTATGGAATGCTGTTAAAATTAGATTGCTTACATCATGGTATTATAAAAGAAAATAGTTACACAATTAAGGAGTAAGGAAACAATTCAGAGTCAGGGAGGGGTTCCATCTGTAGTCACACTCTGGGGGTGGAAAGAGAGTGTAAAAGAGTAAAAGACGCCATTAGTAACTCGTTGCATTAGAGTAACAGAGTAAGCAACAAATAGGGAAAGGAGAAGCAAGGAAACCTTCTGACATCAAAGGGAAGTTTAAACTTTACTGCATCAAGATGGTAAACTCACTGAGACCTAATCTGCTCTCCAGTGATCCTGGTTGCTGGCATGTCGCTGTTGGTAAGAGGAATAAATGGTAGACTTCAGTGATGATGTTGTGGCGTCAACGTGGCAGTGCGTGAGTCCCGCGGTCAGGAAAAGACTAGACCTGTATGTTGTAAGCAGCATGGCGCATACTTGTGTGCCTTGATGAGGGATGTAAGTGTGGAGGCCATATTAGAGATGGTGCAGTGCCCACATTGGTATTATACAGAGATATGGTAGCTCCCGTTAAGTGTGTAAACTAGTAGCAAGATGATGCCCACATGCTAATACGAGCTCAAGTACTCTATTAACCCTTTCGCTGCGCCGGCTATTCCGCCGCAGCGCTAAGTGGACGGGGCGGCCGCTCGGCGGCCGCATGCTGGTGACAGAACCGCTCCGTCACCAGCCGCGGTTGAGCTGTGCTGGTGACGGAGCGGTTCCGTCATGACCCGCCCAGCTCATTAAAACTGCCGCGCAGGCGCGAAATCAGCGCCGCGCAAGTGCGGCGACCGGGCCATGACGGAACCACTCCGTCATCAGCACAGCCCAACCGTAGCTGATGACGGAGCGGTTCCGTCATCAGCAGGGGAGGGGTTAAAAGGAACTGTGGCAATGGGGCCACAAACACCCTCAAAATTCATTCCAAAACAGAACGGAATAAAGTGGGGAATATTTGACGCTAATTGTTTACAAGAATGATGTGAGATTATATAGATATGTTGTAAGCATCTTCTGGAGCTATTCAGAGCTGTCTAAGCCACTGTGCTAAATTAACATTTAGCTGTATCAACAGGTGTATGGCATATCAGGGAATTCCACGGGATATTGTTGTTTAGGCCCGTCAGATGGCTGGACAAGCGGTAAATCCAGCGTTGTTCCTTCTATAGGAGGCATTTAGTATATTAGGAATCTTTGGGTCAAACTGGTAGCCATCGCAGACCTTTTAAAAAAAAAGACCTATTAGCCAAATTGGATGAGGATTTGGAAAATCTTAAGGCTTTACATAAGACCTGTCCCGCAAATCTTGTAGGGGGTTCACAACCTGGACTTGATCCGACCCCTTCAACCGAAGCGCTCGGGCCTGCTCCTTTAAACCTCCCCCACCTGCTCTACAACGGAGAGACGAGAGACCAAGTCTCCCAACTTCTGCGCATACAAGAAATTCCCAATCCTCACTGTGTGGTCTTGGACCCCCAGATGAAACCGTAGGATACCATGCTCAGAAACTGCATTTACAATTTCCTCCTGTCCCGCTCTGGATACTATCACAGTCATGGCTCTTAAAAAAGCTTCAAAAGAAACTAAGTTCAATCTAAGGCAATATGGTGCTCCACTACTTCGGAACAAATGTGGGTCATGGCGCACACCTCCCCCATAACAATATGACAGCTAGAAGAGTCTCCTTAGCTGGTTTGTGCAAGGGCTCACCTGGCAGTGAGAAAGAGGTGGTCAATTTTAGATCCCCAGGGAGGGAACGGCCTTTCTTGATGACTCTTCAACACATTGACAATTCAGCTCTTCAAATTAGAGCATTACATTTGGGTTTCTTTTACTTCCCTATCATCAGTGGGGCGGGGCCAAAGATAGCCCCTGTAAAGAACCCAGCTGCATCATTGGCTTGTTCATTTCCCCCAAGGTTTGAAGTGAGTAGTCACTTTGCCTTATTGACCCCCCTCGAAGAAATTGACTGACTACCAGGAATAACCAGTCCTCCTTCTCCTTGCCCATTTGATACATTAATGCTTACTGACATGCAACATGAGGGACCACATTCTGAGCCAATTCTTCCAATGTAGTAGTTGTTGCACTAAGCTCTGATTCCACACTTGCAATCCTATCTTGGAACAATGCAGTTTGGGCATGCGGGTGTCTGGTGTGGGTCCTCTAAGAGGGTGAAGTGGTGCGTGCAAAGTGAGTCTAAGGGTTACCAGAAGTATGATTTTTAATGTGAGGGCACCCTTGGCAGACTTAAAAAAACCTGTATGTTAGGTATTAACTGTGTTGGCTTAATGAGCCCTAGGTAACTAGAGAGGTTGACATATTTCGCGCCTGTGTGGTAGAAACAGTTTCATGGCGCTTCTTCAGGACAAAGAGAACAAAATAAATAAAGTGTAGTGCGGGCATGGTAACAGTGTACCCTGCAGTCTAACTGTAATTACTAGTTAGGTTGTTGCCACTCCTGGATACCACCTAGGAGAGAAATGACAAAAAGCAACGAAAAGTTGCATCAAAGCTACAGGCGGGAATGTCAATGTCTCCCCAAAGCTTATCCTAAGGTTACGCAAATATAAAGTAACTTTGTACGAGTCAAACATGGGTAATAGAGTGCCATTTGAAGAACGTGTGGAATGCAGGGTCTCAACTATGAGTACCAGGAGGGTCCCATACATGGCTCATGAGACAGAGAAGTCATAGCATAAGTGATCCCACCGACCCCTAAGGAGTCACCTGCATATCCCTCCATCCTACTGTTCAAATGCCAAGCGTTCAAATCAAGAAACCGTGCCTCTATGTCGTAAGCAACGTGATTGTAGATAAGGTGCTGAAGTGGCATGCCCAACAAGGTGGCTCTTGTCGGGGTTTTGTAGTCCTCGTATGTTGTGGCCCAAATCTCAGACGTATGGTCTCATTGCCATGTCACATAGTGTTTTACCTAAAATTTGCGGAGAGTTGCTCCATAGGCTAGTAGGAGTCTAGAGCCCGCACCTTAGCGGGCTAAACAGGAAATGATATAATGCGAAAACACTTGTCAGTTTCTTCTAATGTTTAGACATAACAGTGAACCAAACAGCATTTTGTCCTGAAAGATCTCCGCTAAAGTGACCCTTCAGGGGACCCTTAGGGCATTGCAGCACCTGCCCTATGAGGAGAAAAATGCCCAATGATGAAGCATGACATCCTTCGGGGTCTGTGAGGGCATTAAGAGACAATCAATCAATCAAAAAAGTACTTGTAGAGCGTGCTACTTACCTGTGAGGGTCTCAAGACTTGCTCTTTCCACTCACAAATGGGCCTCAAAAACCTAGGACCACTTACACATCTCTCTTACTCTGTATCGAGTGGGTGACTACTTGTACCCCTCATCTGGAACAGTGCCCCCTGTTTTGATTAATACGGTTCACGTTAGGAGCACAGGCACTGGACCTTAACTGGCTCCTGGTCTCCCCTCTTCGTATAGATACATTTATAGCACGGTTGCACAGCCGAGGGACCTTACCACTTTTCTCTCTGTTCTCCTTCTTCCATTCTAAGTATGTGATATGACCACTTCCACTATGGGTGAGAACCTAGGACTGGGCTTCGGGGAAGACGTCATGGCTGAGATCCTAAGAACCCCCTCACTTCTGGATAGTGAGGGAAATATGGCTACCCCTTCCATACAGGGCGATTGGAATTCTCTGGCATCTTTGAAAAAACTACAGGTGAAGAACGCCATGCATGGCACCATCATGACGGAATACCTAAGAGCGAATGCTGCACCTAACGGCCTAATAATATGTAGAGCCAATAGAATCTTACTGAACAATCAAGTCTTCAGACGGGAATGGGGCCAGATCGCGTAGAAATGTACCCACAATTTCATCCTGATTATTGGCACAGCCAAACGCCTCTCCGAGGCACTAATCATTAAAATTAACATTGCAGAGAACGACCTGAAGACGGGCATCAGCATCTCTGCTTTCAAAACACGTCTGTCCGAGATTAATGCAGAAATGACAGACCACCGTGATTACCTTCTACAACAGAAGGTGTCGAAACTGCAGAAAGACATCAAAAAGTTTGATAGAGAAAAAATATATCCCTACACAAAGGAAGACGTCCGACCATCAGATACCGACGCATCATTGGACGATGGATTGTCATTGTCAGTGAACTCAGGGTGCTCCACACTCAGTAACTCGAGTAACAGTAGTTGGGGAAGGAACATGAACAAACCGGGTCTCCGCCCACCAACACTGATGCCACTCATGTAAGGGTGCCCTCACCAACCCTTTCCACTGCAAGGCCCCATCTGGTATCCGGCATTTTCCGGACCACACCAGGGATTCCAGCAACCCGTTTTTCAAAATGCGCTACCTCCTTTTCAGAACCGAGGCAGGGGGTGAGGCAGAGGTAGAAGAAGAGGGCAAAAGCAGGTGCAATGGCAGGATCCAGAGGTACAACAGAGAACGACGAGGAGCATGACACACCCAAGACCTTGATTGTCAACCTAGCGGAGAGACAACTCAGCATTGATGAAATCGCTGTTCTTGAGATGGGCCTTGGATTTGTACTCACCCCAACAGAAGACAACTTTCACATGAATGAAGTACCCGTGGACAAGGGTGGCACAACGGTCATCCTCAAAGTTGAGGACTTCAAAAAGGAATGCTCAAGACAACTCAACGTCTCCGAATACTACAATAGACAGCATGGATCGATTACTCTCACAGATACTTAACTTGGTGAATGAGGCAGCCACCAAGGGGTGGGTTTCCTCCCGGAGGCGACATTCCTGGTTAATGGGGTTCCCAGAATGCCCTATTTCTATCTTTTACCCAAGATTCATAAAGGGATAGTTTCTCGACCCTGATGCCCGATCGTATCTGGCATGGGCTCCCTGCTGGAACCATTCAGCCAATTCAGAGACTACTTTTACGCTCACTAGTCCAAGCAAATCCAGCATACCTAAAGGACACACAGGATGTCCTGAATCTAATACAGGAGATTAACAACAATAACACAGAGGCCATCAGCCTCCTCCTCACCCTCGACGTGGGGGCCTTGTATACTAACATTCCACAAGACACAGCCATCGAAGTAGTGGGGAAATTACTACAAGAAACTGACCTCCCTACCAACACACTGATTGAATTTATCATCAAGATCATCACCATTGCACTAAAAAAATAACTTCTTCAGGTACAAAACCACCATCTATCACCAAGTACAAGGTACTACTAGCATGGGGACTACTTTTGCACCGAGCCTGGCAGGGTTGTACATGGCACATTTTGAAGCGATAAACATCTTCACGGACAACAACCCTTTCAAAGAGAACCTCATCACCTGGAAGAGATATATCGACAACAAGCTCATCCTCTGGAGTGGAGATGTGGACATCAGTAACAAATTCCATGAATGGGTTAATAATTTGAATTCCCCCTTACGCTTTACTAAAACAGCTAGCGACAAGGAGATTCCATTCCTGGACCTTCTCATGACCCTTGAGGAAGGACAACTACATACTGCCACTTACAGAAAAGTGACAGACCGGAATAGCCTCCTCAGCTTCAGGAGTCACCACCACAAGGCCCTCAGAGATAACCTACCTTACGGCCAATTTCTGAGGATACGACACAACTACAGCAACATCCAGGAATACTATGCCCAAGCTGGCTCCCTGGCAAGAAACCTCCAGGACAGGGACCATCCAGGTGAGGTGATCAACAGGGTTAGGAAACAAGCCAGAAACAATAACCAACAGGCACCTTTGGAAACAAGGGAGAAAGAACCTGACAACACAATTACATGTGTGACAACTTTTACACCCATGTGGAACAAAATCAAGAACATTGAGAAACGAAACTGGAAGTTGCTGAACACTGGCACCCTAAACATGGAACTAACCCGGTTTGCGAATAAAAGAACTACAAATCTATGGGACCAACTGATCAACACCAGATCACGAGTCAAGAACAACGTACAAGAGATGACCCTATGGGACCATCTTCCAGTGAAAGGCCATTTCCCTTCACACGACATACTAAAATCCTCAACCTGGATGACTTGACATGGGAACAGCGTAGACACACATACGGTAACACCAAGAATTGTGCCTACCTGATCACCTGCCCATGCACACTGAGATATATTGGGATGACTACCCGACCAATCTAAGTAAGGATCAGCTAACACAGAAGCATGAACAGACGTGACCGTACAGCCACGAAGATGACAAACCACTATATCGAAAAAGGCCATCAACGGTGGGTGCACCGTCTGCATACACATGAACACGGTCTCAGTGATGAAATACCCTGGGCAGAACTTTCAAACATCTCATAACCTACATGCTCCTTGACATTCACAGACCTGAAATACGTGATGCTCCTTGGTTAAATAACTCACAAAATAACAACATCAAGTTTTTTAAAATTTTTGAGGTCAATGAGAAAGCATAAATAAGGTGCTATATACATGACTGAGCCACCTATACCACCTCTTACAATTACTTCCTCACCCCCTTCTAACCTACATCTAGGTGCCCTGGGGTCAGAAGGTCTATGTTAGATAGGTCCACCACAATGGGTCTTAGTTGAGGGTAGAATTATCACCAATACGAGAGTTCACACAGGAAGCAACGTCTGGCCCTCCAATTTTGATTGATACACAGTGTATACGGTTGTTACAGGTTTCTGGCACACAATTAATTTGCCATACGTATCACACACTCCCCAGACTCACGCTTTGCACACTGCACTAATGAGTATACACTCAATAAACGCGCTATAGTCAAAGCACGTGGCATTCCAGCAGCATTATGCGTTGCTTTGATGACTGGGAATCACCCAGCAGTAACACACATGCACAGGAGACACAGAGTCTCCATCACACCATGCGCAATGCTATCTTCTCACGAGTAATACACAGCTGAGATCCATGTTTACTGGTTTGACTGGAAGAAGGCACCACCATGACCAATTAGCGTTTTACAAATACAGTCTCTGCCGAAGACCGTTCACATGCAGGCAGGAGTACGTTCAGGGTAGGTGCACAAGAGCCGGCACCCAAGCAAAACTGTGAGTAAGATCTCGCCGATGGGGACACGAGGAGCATTTTGATTAAACCTAAGTAAACCGCACTGGTATGTCTAAACATTAGAAGAAACTGATGATTGTTTTTACATTATTTCATTTCCTGTTTAGCCCTGTGAGGTGCGGGCGCTCGACTCCTACTAGCCTATGGAGCAACTCTCCTCAAATTGTTTAGGTAAGACAGTAGGTGAAATGGCAATGAGACCATACTTGTGGGATTTGGGCCACAACATACAATCGCCACTTAACCCCGCCAAGAGCCACCTTGTTGGGCATGCCACTTCAGCACCTTATCTACAATCACGTTGCATACAACATAGAGGCACAGTTTGGTGATATGAACACTGGGCATTTGAGCAGTAGGATGGCAGGTGACTCCTTGGGGGTTGGTTGGACCACATACACTATGACTTCTCTTTCTGAGGGGCTGTGTGTGGGCCCCTCCCAGTACTCATAGTTGAGACTTTGCATTCCAGCCGTTCTTCAAAAGGCACTCTATTACCCATGTTTGGCTTGTACAAAGTCACTTTTTATGTGCGTAATCTTAGGATAAGCTTTGGGTAGACATTGACATTCCCCGCCTGTAGCTTTGACGCAACTTTTTTTTGCTTTTTGTCATTTCTCTCCTAGGTGGTATCCAGGAGCGGCAAAAACCTAACTAGTCAGTACAGTTAGACAGCAGGGTACACTTTTACTGTGCCCACCTGGATACCCATTGAGGTTAATAACCCTTTCACTTATCACGTGCCCTACACTTTATTTAATTTGTTCTCTTGTCCTGAAGAAGCGCCAGGGATCTGTTTCGACCACACAGGTGCGAAACATGTTGACATGTCTAGTTACCTAGGGCTCATTAAGCCAACACAGGTAACACCTAACCTACAGGTTTGTTTTGTCTGCCAAGGGTGCCATCTCATTACAAATCATACTTCTGGTAACCCGTATACAGTTTTAGACTCACTTTTTTACTCATCACTTCACCCTCTTAGAGGACCCACACCACACACCCGCATGCACCAAACAGAGTTTTGTCTTAAAGGTCTCTGCTAAAGTGACCCTTTCAGGGGACCCGTAGAGCATGTAGCACCGGCCCGACAAGAAGCAAAATGCCAATGATGAAGCATGACATCATTTGGGGTGTGTGAGTGCATTAAGAGACAAGACTTGCTCTTTCCTCTCACAAGGGGGCCTCAAAAAACCTTGGACCACTTATACCTCTCGCTTACTCTGTAACTACTTGTAACCCTCATCTGGAACAGTGCCCCCTATTTTAATTAATACGGTTCACATTAGGAGCACGAGCACTGTATCTTAACTGGCTCCTGGTCTTCCCTCTTTGTATAGATACAATAAACATAAAAATACAACCTTAAAACACAAAATAAAAATGAATAAAATCATGATCGTAAAATTATAGCGCCTCAACAATCTAATAATTTCTCATTGCTTATTATTACAAAGCAACAAATGGACTGAATTAACACTAAAATATCACAGCTACAACCTTATCTTCATTGTCACATTATTGCATATGTTTTATTAAACCCTACATTCTTAAGTTAATTTCTTCCATTGTTTATACAATAGTCAAGTTACACAAATAATACCAAATATTGATAAAGGACCTCACATTACAAATTTAAATTCTCTAGATTAGAAAAAACATGAATTTATCAATTGTGTGTCAATATATCACATAATCAAGTCAACATTATTATCACCATTACTTACATTAAAATAAATGTCAACCACTCATAATCCTCATCTCACAGATGTTGCTATATCCATGTGTCCTACATAATCCAATCCTGCAAATAAACAAGTAAAATCAATATTCACATCACCTGCTTATAACAGTCCCATGTTTACCATTTTCGCCAGTCACTTTGAAATCATCATGTCACATATTCAACCTACTAAAATCCAATATTGTAAATAAACAAGCACTCACATTAACATATCATAATTCACAACTGATATGGTCTCCCATATCACACCATTTAACCAACCATCCAAGTAAAGCAACTACCGTCACTAAATCACAAATAATAATATTCCTGTACATCAGTCCAAAAAACAGCACAAACAAACCAAATAAATGTCGTCTTACTCTTCCCGATTCAGAAAAGGGGGTGGTGATGAACAGAGTGTCTGAATTAAGCAGACCACTCTTACCCAGTCCAAAGATCAGGGCTTGATCCATCACTCAAGTACTCAAATGGTGAGGCAAAGAGACAGCTCTATTACATTGGAAAAACAACGCAGGAAATAAGAAAACGTATTACCCAACACCAATCCCGCATCAGATGCAAAGTCAACACTGCACCATTAGTAGAGCATTATAATAACATGTCTCATGCTCCGTCTGATATGAAATGGTATGTAATTGAGTCTGTAAGAGGCACAAGGAGAAGACCCAATGTCGAAAAATTACTGGCACAAAGGGAAAACAAAATGATTTGGTTGTGTGACACAGTCGAAAATGGGCTGAATAGCCTTATTGAATGGCATACTTTAGCCACTCTTACATGACTGGCTTCACTTCTGACATACATTTTTGAAGATGTTTATTTTTGAAGATGATTGTTATCTTATTGGTTATCTTGATACTACTTGAGACGGCTGTCTCTTTGCCTCACCATTTGAGTACTATGTAGGTATGACTAGCCTTAGTTGGCTACTGTTGTTGTTTCCGACATTTGCTATACAGACACTTTGGTGGTTGTACGTCTAGTATGTGTGGTGAACCTTGCACCTATTATTCTTTGTTATTAGTTTTATTTTAAGTTATATACACGTTCACTACATTAGTTGACTAGGTTAAGATGGCCGCCAATCTCGCGGGCCGCGATGATGTCATCTCTCTAGCTTACTTAACCACGCTATGGGTGGAGATCGCTTGGCGTCCCGAGTATTCACCGGGGATCGAGCACGGACTCTTTAGAGACGGCGCATTGCTGTTGTTCCAGTAAGTGTTATGCACCCGCTCCGTTTCTGGGGCTTGTTCCGTTTGTCGGACTTGAACACGTCTGTATGTGCAGGCGATTGCGTTAATGCTTTACTCTGTACTCTTTTAGACCCCGTGGCGACAGTCCTAACTGTAAGTTGGTCTCTTTGGCTATTGGGTGTATTGGTGTAAGGTTACTCAGTCTTAGGCATTAATTAGGAACGTCCCCTTGTAATTTATGTTTATGTTATGTTTTGGTTTAAAGGCAGAACGACCTGTGTGGCGTTTTAGTTATCGTGAGTAATGCCCAGTTATTCTTGCACTGGAACACGCTGATATTCTCTGGAGCATGCTATATAGATACACCACCTTACGAGTTTGACCCCGCATGTTCACCTTTGGTTGCATGTGGTGAGAGTTACATATTGGCATGGTAACTTTTTTAACTAACACTGGAATTGGTTTTTTAGATCACTAGTTTTGGTATCACTTTGTTGGTTTTTTGTGTTGAGCTGGATATTGGTCTCCGTGTGCCTCGGGGTTTATTATTGTTGTTATTATGTTTGTATTAGACATTGCTGTGCAACGTCTCTGTCCTGAAGATGGTCCGACGGATCGACTTGACCAGCATGGACCGAAACGTCGACGCTTAACACCTGACATGCAATACACTGTATAATTCACTGTATAATTTGATTTGTGAATTTTTATGTGTAATTATCTACCTTGATGTGGTCCGTAGATCGTAGCCACACGTTATGCTGAAGGTGTATGTAGACTATCAATCAGTTTACATGTTATGGTAGTCTGTCTGTTGCCAGTTCTGAAATTCTTTTCATGTATTTAAAAACGAAAATTGAAAATCAAAAATAAATTAAGTATATTTTTGATATAAGCCCTTTGGTTACCATATTGATTAGTGTGATCACTCACGTGACATATATAAATGCAAAGTGGTTGTTATGAATGATTCCTACCTGGACATTTAGCTTATATATCTGATATTACCCAGTCCCGGTGGGATTATTGGGTGGCTCTATTCTAAAACTGTTAAATTGAACTCAGCGCAGACTGAAGTCTTGCTATTTGGGGCCAAATATGACTTTTGGTCCCCAAGATGGTGGCCCGAAGAAATGGGGATACCCCCCTCTCCAGTTACTAAGGTTAAAAACCTTGGGATTCCGATGGATGACACTCTTTCTTTCAGGCCTCAAGTCAACGGCCTGTCTTCATCCATCCACTATATCCTAAAAACTATACAAAAAGTGCTGCCTTTTATCCCTGACGTACACAAAAAGACTGTAGTAACGGGATTAACAATATACCGCCTAGATTACTGTAACAGCCTGCTTTTAAATGCCCAGCAGGGGCTGTTAAATAAACTACAAATCTTACAAAACGCAGCTGCCCATTTGATTACGGGAACCTCCAAATTTGCTTTGGTAGCACAAGATCTGGTAAAGCTCCATTGGCTACCAGTGCGAAAAAGATTAGCCTTTAAGACGCTTTGTGTAGTTTTTAAAGCATTGAAGGGTTTGGGCCCTCACTGCATGACTGCGTTTTTTCAGTGGTACAAACCGACCAGGTCGCTCAGGTCTTCGGACCAAGGACTGATCTTAGTCCCTAAAGTCAGGAAGTCTTGTTGGGGGGGAAGGAGTTTCTCCCTGGGAGCGGCAAGGGCTTGGAATGCTCTCCCACTGGCCCTTAGGCAGATTTCTGACCTGCTACCCTTTAGAAGGGCGCTGAAAACTTGGCTATTCACACACTAACATAAGCTGTGGAATCAGCACCCATCTACAAAGTACAATTGCAAACAATGTCCTTTAGAACAATGGTAAGCATCCGTATCAAATGAACAGGTCCGAGCTTGGCAATCGTGTATTTTCAATCCTTTATTTTGATTTCACAGTAGAAAAATGATCCAATTCACAATGGATTTTCTTTTTTTCTTTTTTTCTAGAAAACAGGGGGGCGGACTAGTCTCTGGGACGTGCTCTGAGGGCTATAAAGCCAGACGGTTATGTCTCTGCGCAGCGGACGCGAGCAGCGGACACACACTCAACGCGCCTAAGGAAAGCCCGTCTGTGCCCGTCAGCATCCTGGAGGCGTCGGGTGTTGGACGGGTGGGAGAATCCTCTAATTACTCCGCCGGTAAGGTGCTTACATACGCGTCAGCTCATTTAACAGCATTAAGGGACAATATTAGCTGCTGCTGTCCAGTATTCCCCAAGAGTTCCAAGGGTAAAGTTTGGTGCCCCCGCTGCGGTTGGAAACAGGTTAATGGTTCATCTAGTAAAGGCTTCTCCCGGCTCCAGTAACCCCTCTAACCTGGAACTGGATGGGGGAAATTTGCAAAATACTTTTACTTGCATGCTTCTTAATACGCGGTCTTTAGGCAAGCATGCCTTCGACCTTTTTAATGTACTATCTGAGTGTAAGCCTGCGTGTCTTTTTCTGACCGAGACTTGGCTTGGAGATTCCTCTAGTCCTGACTTAGCCAATGCCCTCCCCCAGAACTATTATATTTTAAGGAAGGATTGGGTGACGGGTAAGGGAGGAGGAGTTGCAATGGTGGTTGACAATCATTAGACTTGTTCAATTGTCCCTACGGAAGACATTCATGGGGTGGAGTCATTGGGCTTCTGCCTGTCATACTCGCTTCACCACTCCTGTGCCGGGTTGTTAGTGTATAGGTCACCTGGTCAGGCTGGATCCTTCCTTGCAGCACTTCACATTGCTACCTCCTCACTAATTATGAAATGTAAACATTGTTTGCTTCTGGGGGACTTCAACATGCATATGGATGTGGCAGAAGCAGTAGATAGCATCAAGCTTCTGGGTGTTACCAATCCATTGGGTTTGATTCCCTATCTCGCCACATCCACACACAACAAAGGACACACTTTCAACCAAATTTTCTCCACTATCCCCATTACTGTTACACCACCTTTACCTGTGCTGAGGTCATATCATTATTTAGTAAATGTCGATATCCTACGTGTGACTAAAATGATAAATAGCGGCCCAAGCCGGCAATCCCAAGCTCCCCGCACTTTCTACCACGGGTCGCCTGACATGCTAGCCCACTCTCTGGTCCACCTCACAGGCGATTTAGAGGCTGATTCAGATCTTTTTCAGACCTGGCTTACGCAGCGCCTTGATGACCTGACACCTTCTTCGTTCGGCCGCAAAAACAACTCGCGTGCCTCGGCTCCTTGGTTTACTCCGGCACTCAACGAAAGTAGAAGGCTTTGTAAGAAAGCTGAGAGAGAGGGGCGCAGAAATTATGATGTGCTACTAAAGGAGGCTTATAAGGAGTGTATTAAAATCTAGCATAAAGACATTATCCTTGAGAAAAAATCTTATTTTGCGAAGAGAATTGAAGCTGCGGCTAACACTAGTAAGGAAATCTTTACTATAGTCAAGGAATTTACTTCCCCCTCAACCTCAATATCCTAATTCTCCCCTTTTGAACTTTGGGTTAAACAAATGCCAAATATTTTTGCTAGTAAAATTAAAAACATCCAGGCTTCATTTATGCTGTCAGTTCCTATTAGGGATCCTAATTCCATCCTCCATGCCCCTTCTTTTACTTCCGAGCGCTCTCTCCTCATGAATTTCCCTCCCCTCTCCCCACAATATCACTGGAATTTTTATCCAAATTAAAATCAGGTTCACCGATGGATCCTTGTTCCTAGCTCCTGGAAAAAGGCCCGTATTCTTCCATTATTCAAAAAACCTAATCTGGACACCCTCACCCATGCAAATTACAGACCAATTTCGCTACTCCCGACCTTTGCCAAGGTGGTGGAAAAACATGTCCATTCCTCCCTCTCTAATTTTCTGGAGACTCATGATAGCCTCCATCATACTCAGTCGGGGTTCCGTTCCAATATGAGCACGGAAACAGCGTTGTTGGAGGTCACGGAATCTATTAAGGAGGTCTTGGAGAGTAGTGGGAAGGCGATATTAGTTCTGCTGGATTTGTTGGCGGCTTTTGATACCGTCCCTCACAACCGTCTTCTCGCAAGACTCCAGGAGATTGGTTTGAGAGGGACGGCTTTTAGTTGGTTTGAGTCTTTTCTATCTGACCGACAACAAACAATCTGGGCCCCTTCATTCTCAGCCTCAGTGCCTCCGCTGGAGGTGGGAGTTCCTCAGGGGTCAATCCCGAGTCCCACTCTTTTTAATATTTATATGTCCCCCTTGGCAGCATTGGCTGTCTTACGGAGCCCAAATTGTATCCTATGCCGACAACACGCAGCTTTTTTTCCTTGTAAAAAGAACACCAACTTTAATGGCGACAACATCAAGGGCTGCCTAGGTGCCGTCTTCTCTTGGTTATGTTATGTTGTGTTATGTTATGTTATGTTATAATAAACTTCTTAAGCGCTCATACACCCGTAGGTTTCTTGGCGCTGACTGGTAAAACAAGGCACAAAACGTAGTTACTCTAAGCATACGCCTCTTTAAAAAGCCAAGTTTTGAGAGATTGTCTAAAAATCAGAAGGTCCTGACATTGTCTTAAGACAAGTGGTAGGGAGTTCCAAAAGATGGCCGCCAAATGATGGAAGCAACTACCTCCTTGGCGTTTCTTCTTAAACGGACGGACAGTTGCCAAGCCTTTATGCGCAGATCGTAAGTTGCGCGAGGGGGCATAGTTAGATACCAGGGGGCAGATTTATGTTAACTGGCGCATCCCCAGGGATGCGCCAGTTAACATGCGCCACAGTGCGCCACAGCTCCGCCAGCCATGGTGCACCGCATTTATAATGCGGCGCACCATGGTGCAAAAACGGCACAGATGCGTGACGCATCTGTGCCGGAAATGTGGCGCATTGCTGGAGTTGCGTCGCAAGCGCGACGCAGCTCCAGCAAGGCTCGGGGGTGCCCCATTTTAACAATGCTGCGTCAAGACCTACGCCTGCTTCAAGCAGGCGCAGGCTTTTGATGCAGCATTGGCTTAAAAGTGACTGAGTGAAATCTCATAGATTTCACTCAGCCACTTTTGCGAGGCGCACCTGCCCCGGAACGCCCACCCTGCGCCGGAACGCCCACAAGCGGCGCAGGGCTTTACAACGTGACGCATCTGCCTAGATGCGTCACGTTGTAAATCGTTCGTAGGGATGCGCCACGTTTACGCCGCCTTGCGTGACGCAACAGCGGCGTAAACGTGGCGCAAGGGCCTCATAAATCTGCCCCCAGGTTTCTGATGAATCTGGGGCCTTTGTCATGTAGGGCTTTAAAAGTGATGCAACCTGTTTCAAAGGTGATCCTTTGGGCCACCGGAAGCCAGTGAGGTTTTTCCAGACCTGGCCTGATAGATTGCCATCTGGGTAGATTCCAGATGAGTCTGGCCACCTGATTCTGGACGAACTGAAGTTGCTTGAGCAAACCTGCTGGGAGCCCTAAGTACAGACTGTTTGAGAAATCTAGGCGAGAAAGGACCAGGGCGATGACTACTTGAATAAGTGCGGAGTGTGTCAAGAGGAGTGCGATTTTTTTAATCTTTCTGCGCTGGAAGAAGCTGGCAGATACTATGGCTCCTACCTGCGCCTTAAGTGAGAGGTCCACACTGAGCATGATCCCTAAGCTTTTGACTGATGGGGTTTTAGTGGGGGGGTACCCATGTCAGATGGCCAAAAGTGGGGCCCCCAGCTCAGTTCACTTTTCACGGGCAAGATCAGTTCTGTCTTGCCCGGGTTCAGTTTAAGGTGATTGAGGTTCATCCATCCGTGTATGTGTGTCATAGTGGCTTGGAACTCGGTCACTGAGTCTGTGGTGTTTAAAAGAAATATTAGTTGGAGGTTGTCCGCATAGTTAAAAATGGTAACATTGTAGTTTTTTAGGGAATATATTAGTGGGCATAAATAGAGGTTAAACAGTAAAGGTGATAGTGACGAACCCTGGGGAACCCCGCAGATGGAAGGGGTTCCCGAGGTTGTGAAAGTCACTAGTCTTACTGCTTGTGTGCGGTCTGTGATAAAAGAGGCTATCAGTTCAGAGCGGCACCCCTGAGGCCGGCCTGCTCGACACGGTTGATAAGGATGTTATAATCAACTGTGTCGAACGCGGCCAACAGATCAAGAAGAACAAGAGCCTGATGAATGTCCCTGTCTGCGTTAAATCTTAAGGTGTCCTGAACTGCCAGAATCACAGTTTCAGTAGAGTAGCATGGGCGGAAACCTGCCTGATTTGGCTCTAGGTATTCCGATTTTTCAATAAACTTGGACAGGCAGTTAGAGACATGGGCCTCTAGGAGTTTGGATAGGTAGGGTAAGAGGGAAATAGGCCTGTAGTTGGCCGGGTCCTGCGGGTCTGCTCCTGGCTTTTTTATCAGTGGGATGACTGTGGCATTCTTAAAGCTACTAGGTACCTTACCCTGAGAGAGCGTCTCATTTAAGAATGGGAGGATACCTTGTGGAAGAGCTAGGCATACTTCTTTTAAGATGTGTGGTGGGCAAACATCATTAGGTGAGCCGGATTTAACTTTGGAGGGAAGTTCTATAAAGGTCTTTGTGTCTATGAGAGGAAAAGTGTCTAACGTCATAGCATTATAAAAAGTATTGTTTATAGGGGCCTGATATAACATGCTGTTTATACTTTGTTTGATGGTGACAATTTTATCCACAAAAAATTTGTTTAGGGAATTGCATAGCTCATGCGTTGGAGTTACCAGGAGGGCCGTTCTTTCACTATTGCAGAGATCGTTCACTATATTAAAAACATCTTTCGATCTGTTCTTGGAGTTTAAGATTTTTCCAGTGAAGTAATCTGTTTTATGTTTCAAGATAGTTTTTTGATAATTTCTGCGAGCAGCACAGAATTCCTCCTTATCATGTAGATGATATTTTGATCTCCATTTCCTTTCTTGTTGGCGCACCACGAGTTTTAGCGACTTTAACTCTGGGGTGAACCATCTGTGGGCCTCCGTGCTACCTGAGCGATAGAATTTCACTAGGGGCGCATGAGTGTCAGTGGCCTTTTGAAGCCATTGTGTAAGCTTATCCTCCATGATGTCTATATTATTGCATGTTATGGGAAATGTGGTAGCCAGAGTGTCTAAGAAAGCCGGTGAGTTCATGGCGTTCCATTTCCTAGTTTCTCCACCCGGTAGGGACCCTGATTTTACATGTCCTCTGACGGTGATTGTGAATTGAATGAGGAAATGGTCGGACCAGATGCAAGGAGAGATGTCAGGAGTAGACAGTAGGAGGATATGAGACCATATTTGGTTTAAGCTGTGACCTTTCTCATGTGTGGGGGAATGTATATTCTGGATCAGGTTTAAATCCGGGAGCAGATCATTAAGTTCTAGTGCCTGGGGGTCAACAGCCATATTATCAAACCAATAGTTGAGGTCTCCGAGTAAAGCAATTTTCGGGTAGCTTGTTACAAGGGGGGCAAGTTGTTCTGCTAAGGATGTCGGGAAGGTAGGCATGGATTGTGGGGGCCAATAGACCAAAGCAAGTAAGAGAGCCCCGTTCTCCATGTCCATTTTGATGACAGTAAGAGTCATGCGTGTTAGTGTAATAAATTTGCAGTTTTTATGAATAATAGCAGCGACCCCCCCCGCCTTTTTTTCGCAGACGAGCGGTTCGCTGTGATAATATAGTAGTCCGAGGGTAGTGAAGCCAAAAAATCTGGTAGTGAATCTTGGGTGAGCCAAGTTTCTGTAATCAAAAGTAGGTCTGGTTTGTCAGAGGTAAGCAACAGGAATATGTCTAATTGGTGCTTTGGCATGAAACGCGTGTTGAGATAGATACAGCGAAGTTCCAGCCGTGTTTTAGCAGAGGGATTAGTCCTGATGCACCAGGCATTCTTATATTTAGTCGCAAGATAAGCTGATGTATCTTGGGCGATACCGCATAGCCAGGTGCGTCTTAGTATGCGAGGGGGTAGATGGGGGCAGCGGTGACTGGGGGTCTTAGTGAATGAAGTTCACCACTTGAGTATGCTAGTTTCGGACCAAAGTCCATGGCCCCTGGACCCGGCCGGTCGTGGAGGGGCGCAGACGGGCTTACCTTAGGTGCACCATTGGCGCGCCATTGTCGCGCTTGCTGCGCCCGTCCGCTGCGCCTTGGCCAGCACATGGAAGTATGTAGGCGGGGGTAGTGGGAAGCGCGGGCTCCTGGCTCCACCCTCCGGCTTGCTGGGGGTCTCTCTGATTGGGCCACCTACCTCCCCCTTAGCTCTCCACACAAGCGGCACTCAGCCGTAGTGGAACGGAGCCCGGGTTCGGCGAGCAACCAGCAAAGATAAGAGGAGCAGCCTAACTCGCTGTCGTCCTCGTTATGGTGCAAAATAGGCAATGTGCAAAGTAAGCAATTTCTACAAAACACGGCTATTAAAACACAAATAACTAACATGTGCAGGTTTAAAATGATGACAGCGCGCACAGCGCCATCAGCAACTTTACCAGTTCCAATTGAATCAATTAAAGTGTAACTCGGATAAATCAGAGGTACTCTTTTCCGGCTGCCCCCTGACCCCTACTGGAAATCATGGTGGCCGGCCGATATGTTCCCTCCTTCAGCTGCCACTTCCATGGCAAAAAACCTGGGAGTGAAAGTGGACAATGGGCTGACTCTTAAACCTCAGATTCTGGGTCTAGTGGGCAGTGTTTCGGCCTCTTAAAAATTCTGAGGAAATTTCTCCCCTTTTTATCTCCTGTCCACAGTAGGATCACGGTTCAGGCCTTGATTGGCTCACGGCTTGATTATGCCAATGTACTATACTTGGGCCTTCCCGAGTATCTCCTCACCCAACTACAAACTGTGCAAAACTCAGCCGCGTGGGCAATCTTTGGCCTTAGTTGTAGGTCCAAGACTTCTGCTCTACTAAAATCACTTCACTGGCTGCCAGTGCGTAAACGCATTTTTTTCAAGACTCTCACTATGGCGTTAAAAGCCCTCCATGGCACTGGCTCGCTCTATCTGAGGAAAAGAATATGTTATTACTATCCTTCCAGATCCCTACGATCTGCCTCGCTAGCATTGGCTACTGTTCCGGCAATTAAACAAGCTCACATTGCGGGACGCTCGTATAAACTTCTGGCACCCCAATTATGGAACAAATTGCCTCTGTCACTCCGAAAGCTAGACAAACTTCTCTCTCTCAGGAAGGAACTTAAAACATGGTTGTTTGGACAATAGCCTCGGAAATCTTGCGGTCTCTGCCCTCTAGGTCTGGTAGCGCCAGGACACTCTGTCCGAGTAGCTGAGCGCTCTATAAGACTCCCCCTAATATAACATAACAATAAATCAAACAACTTGCCACTGTCAGATTTATTATAAAAATCACAGAAAATTATATATAGAACTTGCTTTTCTGATGAGCCAAAATGCAGCCTTCCAGCAGCCCCGTCACTGATTATTCAGCCTCTAAAAAGCGAGGATTGAGTGGGATAGCCAAACTGGTCATGAAAGAGGGAATGTCAATTAGGACAGGACAAACACTAATCTCTACATCCTGCACCCCCAACCAGGTTGGCGCCCCATTAATTTATTTAGCAGAAGGGGTGGAAGGGGAGTGTTAGGGAAACTTAGCCACGCCAGTAGGTTAGCTTAGCCAGATCCTTGCCTCCACAAGATTGTTTCTCCATTTTTGATTTGAAAGAAATAATGCTTTCTGGGACAGGAATATGCTACACTTTGGAGGAAGTTATTATACTTCTGGGTGTTACACTGTACCTCATTGGTCAGGGGTTTCCCCTTGCTTGTCAGCCAAAATACTCGTTAAATATAGGAGAGTTTCCCAGAAATTCAGATCCCTGCCTAAAACAAGAAGGAGAAGGTCACTACCATAGGAAACCTGGCCTGTACCCCGAAGGATTGCACTCCTGATGACTGCACCTTCTGCACACTATGTAACTACAGCCCCAATGACTTTGCCTTGCTTCTGCTAGTTAAGGCGCAGACTCCCTGAAAGCAACAGGTTAAAAGAGCTCCACCTGCATTATCTCCAAAAAAGAGGAAAACAGCTGGATAACCTCCAGTGGACATGTAAGGATTTTTACCAGGTGCATTTTGGGCAACCAGGTCCCAACATCCCAAGGACCCAAGGGCCATATCAGAGCTTCTAGACACTTAGATCTGTGCTCTGGACAATTGGAGACCTAAAGATGACCTTCTGGAAGAAAAAACATAAGCTTTGAGAAGGTTGGAGACATTTTGGTATAAATCCCCATAAGGTGACTGACCTGTCAATGAAAGTCAAGCCACCAATGTTGAACTACGACTATGCCTAGATTTCAGGTCGTCCCACTGAAAGTTTCAGGGCACTTTTCTTCCATGAATTTACTGAGGCCTTGTGCTGAACCAGCTGCGATCGCAGACTTGAAACCCAGGTTGAGGAGGTGCCTTGCTCGACAAAAGCTCCAAAAAAGTGACAAAGTTAGAATGTAAAAACTTGACTGGTCTCTACCGCTAGGTTTATCAGATCCGCGCTACATCATGGTCGGCCTGAAACTTTCACTTTGTCCTAGTCAACCTCAGCCAGATGCCCTGAAAGTGTTTAGCCTTTAAAAATTAATATCTTCAGTCCCCTACATTGGTTTTTGTCATTTTTGTCATTTTAATCATAATAATGTGTTTATCACCAATTTTTTATACATTGGTGATATACTTGTATTATGTGTTGTTTCCTACTTATTTAATGTATGGTGTTTTTAAATGCTTTACACACCTGTCTCCTAAGTTAAGCCTTCCTGCTCGTTGCCAGTTACCAAGGGTTGAACAAGCAAAAATTTATGAGACCTTGACTGGACCTTATATTGTGATTGTAGCCTTATTACCACACCTACTAATAAACCATCTTCCAACAGCAAATTGATATACCTACTTCCATGTAAGATCAATACGAAACTTCCTAAACATCTATCAAACTTCAAACACCCACAATTAAAAATATTTTTTAAATCAAACAATAAGGTTAATATTATTCACAAAAACAATCAAAATTAAAAAATTACCAAACAGTAAATAACACCTCAATCCAAGATACAACCAAGCAACTTCATAACTAATTTCTCTTGTTGCCATCTTATCCAATTCTACTCATCCACCATCAGACTAATTAAAAACAGAAACATTCATCATGTATTTGATGATACCTCAATCATACCCCAAAAAGTTTTGAAGGTCTTTAACTGAAGTGCTCTAATCAACAGGCTAATGCAAAAATAAACAAAAAACACACATGCTCAATTCAAAACATAATCTTTCCATTTCATACCAACCGTATCTAACAAAACATTTTAGTTACCATTTATACAATCAACCAGAAACCTTTTCTTGGATAGGAAACATCAAATGTCAAATAAATACTGCATCCCTCTATATCACCGTTAAACTTCACCAAAAAAATAAAAAAAATCATCAAAAATCTTAACTCAAGGGTCACTCGGAGCAAGATGGAGTCAGTGTGAGTTCCGTGCTGCTCGGCTGCTCACGCCAGTCACCAGATGTGGAAATGATCGGCTAGCTGCCATGTGTGATCATAGGCGATGCTTGGCTACCGGGCGCACAGACTGTCAGTCACCACAAGACAGCGGAGGACGCCACGGATATCGCTCGGAGGTGTGGGACTGCTTAATACAATTACCAGGCTTGCAGGGAAGAGCAGGAGATCCAGGAAACACGCCCTTAGCTCATTTGCCCCAGAAATTGAACTTTTGTCCTCACACGCGGCTTGCGTGTACAGGAGCGTGGCACCCGACAGGAGCGCTGACAGGCGCCGTGCTGGATCGGCGCCGATTTGGTGCAGGAACCTGAGCTCTTGTTTGTCTCTGGCTGTCCCAATGGCAGTAGCGCTGATCCTCACTCATGGGCTCTTGGATTGCCCTCTAACCTTGGAGAAGGCAAGGCTCAGTACCTTCACGGACACAAACCCCTGCCCCCGCTTGGAGGTGAGCGTTCGTGGGGCCAGGAAGGCAGGAAGGGACTCAAGCAGAAGACACCTGTTCCAGGGAAAGACTCCTCAGCAGGGGACGGTCCTGGAAAAGCCAAACCTGAACCGGTTAGTGGGGTGAAAAAAATCAACCTGGGGAAGACAGGAGTGGGGGCCCTTAGCAAAGACTGCAAAGACCCTGGCCCTACACAACCCTCACTGCCAAGATCTTCACGGTAGCTAATGACCAAGCCGCCAATGTTAAAAGCAGTACAGGAAAACAACCCTCTACCACACCACCTAATGCTCCCACACAGCAGGACAGTGCCGCTGTAAATAGAGCTCAAAGGGAAACTATAATTAACTGCACGGACACTGGTAACGGGCCAGGCCCCACCTGTCCCCGAGGCAGTCTTCTAGAGCCCGCTTCCTCCACACATACTCCCATTAAGGGTCATGACCAAGTGTACCCCTAGACTGAGGGGCCCCTCTATACCTCCAATCCTCCCGTGCTACTGGACACCTTGCCACCAGTCCTGCCCACTACACTAGGACAGCCAAAACCAGCTGAAGGAATCACTAGCGAGGGTGCCTGTACATCTTCAGATACCACCAACGTTAGGGTGCAACCAGCGGGGACAGAATTCGCCATTCAAACCTTGTAATCCCTTTCAGAATACCAAGCCCCTGGACCCCAGAAGCAGGTCATGAGGACTTTTATTCTGTTTCTGATAGCACCCCAAGCTCCTCCGGTGAAGGGGGGACAGAAGATGAGGACGACCCCGACAGTGCTAGCGAAGAGGACAGCGAGGCCTCACGTGTTAACCCTGACACAGTCGTACGTCCCAAAGAGCCAAGAAATAAGATCAAGCGGCGAAGTCAACTGAAATGGGACTATTCGGACTCACAGATTGGAGGAAGATGGACCAACCTAACCACAGTGGCACAGCCTGAGAAATCTACAAACCAAAACAACCGAGACAGTGGAGCCCTCACTGGCGGCAATACTTACTTCTATCAAGGACTTCCAAGAGGAGGTTAGAGCTGATAACCAGACTGCCAAGAACCCAGCTAAAAAATTACAGGGAGGCCTGAGAAGACTGAACAAAACTTGTACAGATATCAGCAACCTGGTGGGTATGGTTGAGGCTAGGACAGAACACCTGGAAACCGAAGCAGTGGCTGCCAAACAGCTGATTGAATCCAACTCTGCTTGCCTTACAGACCTGATGGTCTAAATGGAAGAACAAGAGAATCGACAACGCAGGAACAACCTCCGCCTGCTCGGCATTCCGGAAGGGAAGGAAGGGGAAGATCCGAGACAATTCATAGTCAAGCTACTACAAGACTCCTTTCCGGAACATCCAGAATGGGACTGGAACCGAGAAGTGCAGCGAGCTCACCTTTTCCCTTTTTCTTGAAGCAGCATTATAACAGTGGTAATTCAAACGGAGAACAGCCCAGAGTGTTCCTTGTGTACTTTGGCAACTTCCTCTTAAGACAATTGGTGTACGACCAGGCCCATCCTAACTCTAAGAAAGGGGCCAATGGGATTACCTTTTTCGCCAAACCAGATTTTTGCCATCAGACTGTGGCGCGGAGTTGGCACTTGAGACAACTGATCTCCCCCTTCCAGCAACTGGGTGCTGAGGTATACCTTATGAACACGGCCAGGCTGAAGGTTATCCTCCGAGGCACCACCAAGGTCTTCCTGTCTGAAATTAAAGCCAGAGAGTACCTGGAAGAAGCTAAGGGACACAAAGACTAAAAAAAAAAGAGGAACGTTTTTCTATGCAAAAAAAACAACGTATTATTGCTTTTCTTCTCTCTCCTCCTGTAACTATTGCAAACTTACTGATTATTAATTTATCCTAATCAGGGGGGCGCAGTCACTGCTAAATTCAATCTTTCCTATGTTGTACCCTCTACTATATGCTCTGCTAATTTATAAAAATCTTGACTATTTTTCCCGCCTTTTACTTCTACGTTCAGGAACGAAACAAAAAAAAAAGGGGAACAACTGGGGGAGAGTTCTTAAATGAAAGGGGGGGAGAAAGGGAAAGAATGAAAACTATGTATTTACACACTTGTATTTAGTACTCAGCACTCAAATTGCGCACAACACAAGGAAGGGCCAGCGTCTGATCACAGATTGAGTTTATTCATTCACTTTTCTTTTTTTGACTGCCGAGGCTCATGACTGACCACCATCATTCAGGCCTGGCCTGATTGCTCACATAAGGTGGTGGGTGGCGAGGGTGGGGGGGGCTAGGGGGAGGGGTGGGAGGGGACACAGGAAGAACACTTAGGCGCAAAACACTCACAATACTTTCTTGGCAGCACAACCATATCTCTAAAAGTAACCTCATTGATTCCAAATAGCTCACTCAAGGAAACGAACAGGGAAGAAGAGGGGGGAAAAAAAGGGGACGCGCATCATATATTATTGCCTTAACCCTCACACTTTCTGGATGGCTAGGCTAGACTCATTACGAATTGTTTCAGTCAACGTATGTGGACTAAATGACGCTTCTAAGAGACAGAAAGTGGCTCTGGGTTTACGAATACTTGGGGGGAACATCATGTGCCTGCAAGAAACCCATGTAGAACAGTCACAAAAACACCTACTAAACACTCTAGGGTTTAAGGTAGTGGGCGCCACCACGCAGGGGGCTAAAACAAAGGGAGTGGGAGTCCTAGCCGACAGAAGACTTGTTACCAGTAACCCTCAAAGCAAATCTGACCCGCTAGGGAGGTGGGTCATTACCTAGATTCTACTCCCGAAAAAATCATCTATTACCCTTTGCTCATTATATGGGAGCAATGCCGATGACCCTGGGGCTATTAACTAGGTCTCTGGTGAGCTAGTGCACTGGCCCACTCCCATAGTGCTTTGTGGGGACTTTAAATACACCTACCTTGTAACTGGGCTACTAATACAACATGGAGCTATAAAGGTAGGAAACCCCTAGTCTTTCAGGCTCTAACTAATCTCATACAGACTCACGGATTAATAGATGGCTGGGCGAGCAAAAATCCTACGCAACCTGGGTGTACTTTCTACTCTGCCCCTCACCAAGTTCTAGTCAGACTAGACTATTTTTTTTCTCACCCTCATTTACAAACAATTATTCAATCGATATTGCACCTCGCTTTTTATCTGATCACAACCCTCTCATCATTACCATCAAGGGGCTCGGACAACCCAAAGAAACTACCAAGTGGAGCTTCAAGAAAGCATTGTTATATGACAGCAGTTACTTAACCCACATGCAGGGATGGATTCAAGTGTTTTTGGAGATAAACATTGGCTCTGCCTCTCAAATGATAGTCTGGGACACTTTAAAGGCGGGGATCAGAGGCGAGACCCTAAGGTTTTCTATTCAGAAAAACAATGGTGAAAAAACTCTAATTAGGGATTTACAAGAAAAACTAAGAAAAATCGAAATTAAGTTAACCCAAACGATCCATGCTGGACTAGACTGCCAGCCTGCCCAAAAGGAAGCAGTCTTGGCCAAAGCTGAAATAGGAGCTGTCTTCATGGAAAAAATCGCAGCAAAGTGGGCAGCCACAAGGGAAAAGAACTATGAGTGTAGCGATAGCATTGGGTACCACCTAGCCGTTAGGACAAGACAACAGGCTACTAGCAGCGAAATCCATGCAATCAGACTTCCCTCCGGCATTGAGACCACTGACCCTAGTCTTATTCAGAAGGGATTCCAGGACTATTATGCCAAATTATACACCAAAGAAAAGGGCTCCACGGGGGATGTCTTAGATAGGGAGATCTCCAGCTACCTCAGCGAGATCGAACTAAGGCAACTTAGTCCAGAAGATAGCGAGCTTTTAGACCTTACCCCAACCAGGGAGGAAATCCTGGATGCCCTCATTAGCCTCCCGGATGGGAAGGCTTCAGGCCCTGACGGTATACCCGTCGAATTCTTTAAAGTCTTCGCCCCTCAAATTAAAGCTATATTTACTGAGGTAATAACATCTATCTTCAACGGGGCTTCCCCTCCGGCCTCTTGGTCAAGTGCTTGAATCTCTATCTTCCCAAAAAATGATAAATCCCCTTTGAACATGAGCTCCTACAGACCCATAACTCTCAACAACTGTGATTCTAAAATATTCTCTAAAGTACTAGCCTCCAGAATTTCCCAAGTAGTGAAATCTCTTGTCTCGGAGTGGCAACATGGTTTTATACCCAAGAAAAGGACCACTGAACACGTCAGGAGGGGGATTACCCTGTTTGACGCTGCACAGGTTGCCAGAAACCCGACGTCACTCACGCTACTCAGCGCCGAAAAGGCCTTCGACCAGGTCTCCTGGCGATTCCTGTGGAGTGTAATGTGCAGAATTGGGTTCGGGGACAAGCTCATGCTGGCAACACAGGCACTCTACTCTAAACCACCAGCCAGTGTCACAATAAATGGACAACTAACCGACCCCTTAAACATCTCTCGGGGAACCAGGCAGGGCTGTCCCTGCTCGCCTTTACTGTTCGCCCTTTATTTGGATGCCTTCATTAAGCAGATAGAGAAAAACGACAACATCTCCCCAGTAACTTATTATCATAACAACTGTAAAACCCTGGCCTATGCCTACAACCTGCCATCACCTCCTCAGACGCTGCTGACACCATACTAGCACTAGAAGGGGAGGCCCAGAAATTTGGGAGACTATCTGGATATGCCCTTAATAAAAACAATATTTACAACAAGGGGTGGTGAGGGACAGAGTCTCTGAATTAAACAGAATACTCTCACCCAGTCAAGAGATCAGGGCTAGATCCAACACCGTTTTTTAGCTCACTGCACCATCCCAGTTTCAGAACCTGGCTGTATGCAAATTAGTCTGTTACTGTCCCAGTGCATGATGGGAACAGGGCAAACCAAACTACAAAAGCCAATTCTTACACTGGGAAGGAAACAAGCTACCGGGGACCGGTTTCTGGCATTTCAGCCGTCTTCGGCCCGGCTTGCTTGAATCCTGATGGTGCAATGAGCAAGGGACTCACATCTGAGTATACCCTTCCACGCTTAGGGTGGACAAAAATATTTACAACAAGGGGTGGTGAGGCCCTTTCCACCAATATAGATAGATGGTCTCTGGGAGATCTGGTTCACAAGGGTGTTTTGTTTATTTACAATGCTGTTTATCATTATACACATCACATGACTATTAGGTCAACCAGTATGAAACACTAGAAATGGTGCATGCTCATTAGAAGTACACCACTATTACAATCCAATTGGAATGAGCGTTTTCTTGATGGATATGTATCAATATCTTATTTGCAGTCTTGAAAAAGCCCTGTGGGCGAAACGCGCGTCGGCTGCTGTCTTCTTCTTGTAATTTGTGAAATTAAACAGACTTCGACCCATGAAGATTTGTTTGGATTACTCACTCATTTCCTCTTGAGACCCTTTTTGGACTGAACTGCGTACGGCACTGAGACTTTACAGACTGTTTGAAGCAATATCTGCATTACTAATATTGGAAATAATGATGATGGTGTGCTTAGGTATTTTGTTCATATATGTGTGACCCAGGGTCTTTTTGATTCTGGGACTGAATGACACTTTGGTGGGTAGGTGTCAAATACCTTATAAGCACCCTAGCCACAGTTGCATTTGCGTAACTAATCCATGTTCATATTACAATTGGCATAACACTTTGGGATGTGCGGCTCAATCTAGGCAAACCCATTTAATGTTCATATAATCTCTTGCTACTTACTTATACCTCTTGCATTTTGTTCCTTCTCCTTTTTTGTGTCTGTACCATTGGTTTTCATTGATCTTGAGGGGTGGGGGGTGGTGGGGCTAGCTTTAATTAATTACTCATTTTTTGTCTGGACATTTCTTTATTGTATCACGGTGAAAAATAAAAATATATTTAAATAAAAGAAAAAAAAATCTTGTCTCAATAATAACATGAAATTACTTATCATATGACATCTCTTCAAACTGACAAGAATCATGAACGCCAAATCCATTGTGTATCTCAAAGGAATCTATCTAGTTCTCTTCCTATCTGGGCAACTACACCTAGGAGCACCTATTCAAAATTAACAAAAAATAATGCTATTCACTCCCAGTATTTAGGCCTTTCTCCAAGATCCTCAACCTGCTTATCTACTTTGCCTCCATTTGGCAAAGCAAAAGCTCCCTATCACCAGTACGTGGACAGGGATTAATTCTTTGAAATCCATGAAATTTAAAGTTGCTCTTGTTAGAATATCACTCCTTGATGTGGTGAGCGTGCATCTTAGTTTCTGATCGCCTTACAGTTCCTAAGCTTCAAAGCCCTTTTAGTTTTACCAATGTATACTTTTGAACTGTCACAAGAAATTGCATATACCACAAATACACTATTGTAGTTAATAAATTGCTCAATGTGATATGTGCTTTCTAAATTCTGAATCTTGTTCATTCCATATTGACAAACATTAAAATCAGTGCATATGTAAAATCATGTAGGTGGATCCCGTAGCAAATTGCCACTAATATTCGCAACTGGGAGCATATAATTCCTACTGACTCTGTCTCTAATGGTGCAACCTCTCCTATACCTGACAAGAGGTTTCTCTGAGATCATTTTATTCAATCCAGGCACCACTGTAAGGAGCGGCCAAGAGTCCAACAGGATCTTATTTATAGCATTCCATTCATGATTATATGTAGTCACCAATGCTAAACTGTTACTTCTCTTCTTCCTTGATTTCTTTCTGAAAGCGGTGTTCCTATCCATAGTACCACTATACCCATTTGACATTAACATGTTTCTCTGTAATATGATATATCCCCCGTAAGTAAACCAGAGTTTAAAATCTTTAAAAACCACATTTAGAAAGTGAACTCAGTGCATTCTATACTACTTATACAGTTTAGAGAAGACTACGGACCCCATTACTGCATTACAGCTTGTAGCCAAGCTTTTTTCTAATGGGGTACACGTTAAATAAAAACCTACTTGGGCAAAACACTACCAGTTGTGAGGTGTTAGACTTGATTATACACTATGCCTCTTTATATGACCTAACGCCGATATTATTGCAGAGGGGTCTAATCCAACGGTTCCTAGGTGACTTGTAGACCGTACAAAAAAACAATAAACGGACATCATCTTCCTTTACCTTTTGGGAGCAGAGGATACAAAGGCCATTATCATTTTTACCCCCCCCCCCCCATCTGCATGTGTTAGCATTCGTCTGAAGCACCCCATATCTAAATTGCAAGTATAACGTTTTTGCTAGTGGTGGTCCTATCTCATCCATGAATGGTTCAAATACAGCATTATCCTTTACAATCAAGAATTTCTGGGTCAATGTGCCGGTGAATGAGCTATGAAGTAGCTCGCCATTGACATAGGACCAGAAAATCGACTTTAAGAGCTTTTTACACAGGGGTGTCATATACGGTGGTTCTTCCCAATAATGGGACAATCCTAACCTGATACACCAAAAGGAAATGTGTTTTAACCAACCAATTTTCTTATACTCATCAATCTGGATGATTTCTCTCAATCCACTTTTATAGTCACACAACTCCGGGGTTGTCCATAACCTTACCCAATACAACAAAGTCCTTAGGATTGCTTGGAAATCTGTACGTTTAAGATCAATATCCAAAAACACTGGGACTAGGGGAGTTCTAGTTGGTAATTTGAGCAACCTACGTATAAAATGGTTTTCTTCCCTTTCAAAGTTGCTCTTACAGCAATGCCCCCAGACCTCTGCCCCATAAAGTGCCGCAGATTAGGCCTTTGCCTTAAATACTTCAAGTGCCGGCGTAATAGCTTTAGAATGACTAGCTCCATGCACTTTTAGGATGGGCATCGAATTTTGTTTGAAGGACAGTCTACTTTTTACCAAATGCCCCTTCCATGAAGGGCTACTATCCAACATAATGCCCAGATAGTTGAAACTGTTATTTGTAATGGAGGATTTCCTGGACAGTTTAATGTGAATTTTATCACCCTTCACATACAGTGCTGCATTAAAAAAATGTATTGTATTGTTACTACAACACATGGTGAAATGTACATTAAAATCATTATCATTTCAAAAGACTAAGTACTCGTGTAATTGAGCCTCTGTACCTGTCCAGATTTGCATGGGGGACGAAGCATGCACCTTCTCAAAACAACCCATTGAATGTTGGCATAAAAAGAGGCAAACATGGAGCCCATCGCTTCTCATTTTACTTAATGGTACCATTCAGCATTAAGCAAAAAGAAATTGTTCGTCATGATCAGGCCATCCATTTCATTTAACATATGTGAATGACAAAAAAGACTAGCACTTCTACTAGATAAAAAGTGATGTAAAGCTCCAAGTGCAAATGAACTTATGTATGGATACTTGTATGCAAACCAAGAAACTCCAAGGAGACAAACATCATGTTAGGGATCTAGACAATATTGTTAAGTGTGATCCAAATGCCCATGGTATCTCTTATGTAAGAAGGTAAATTGATCCCCAGAGGATTCAAAAACAGATCAACATGTTCAGACAAATGTTCAGTCAGATTACCTAAACCAGATATAATCTGTCTCCCTTGCTGAAAACGACTGCACTAGTGTACCTCAGATAAAATATATATATATATATATATGTGAGAAAGTCTTCCATTTGCCCTGGCCACCCCTATTTTCTTGACTTATACGGGTTGTTACTGACTCTGATTGTGCCTGGAGCTCTGCTAACTAGGCCCCGGGCCAGCATACTGTTCATATCGAATATGGTAATTAGGTATAATTACAATTTGTTCAGATAAAATACCTGTAAGTTGTTATTATATGATAGGGCATGTCGTTTTACAGTCCCCAGTGGATTTAATGCACTTAAGAATGCACTACTGTGGTGTTTGCAGTCCTTTTTAAGCCAGCTCTGCCATGCAGGAAGGTTTAAAAATAAAACTACGTTCAAATTCAATATTGGCATTAAACATACTTCCAAAGTTTAAAACACCCTTTTTATTACCTTTACATCATCTAAAAGGCATGCCCTAGGTGTGCCAAGAGTAGGGTGCCTTGTAAGTAAAAGCAAGGACTTGTGAGAAGTTGGCCTGGAATAAGTATGTCTACTAATAAAAGTGGGCACCTTGCACCAGTCTGAACAACACTTATGGTGATTTAAGAGGTCAAAGATAACCTTAGAAAGCTATCCAAGTGGAGGCTGTGGGGAGAAGCCTTCAGGCGTAGTTTTGAAGGAATGTTAAGCAGCTTGTTTTTACCAGAATGCAACCTTATTGTATTGGTTAAATGAAAGGAGAACCACACAATAGTTATAAAAATGTGTAAGTATTATTATAACACACCTTAAATACCTCACAGTATCTGCTACACACGGATAAACATAAAGCACACAACACTGTAGCACAGAAACAATCGTAAGTAGCACTAATGCACCGTGGGCTCCAGGGGGAGATCAAATCATATACTAAAATAATGGTATAAGAACCACGACTCAAGTCAAGACAGTGTCCAGAGTTAGTAGAATCGCTGGGACCCCAAGGAACCACCCAAGGTTAGTAAGTAGAGACCCCCAAGTGGATGGATGCAGTGTGAGAACACAGCCACGTGCTACGTACAATTCAGTGGGAGAGTCGCTGTTGCAGTTTTAGTGTTTAAGGACCCTTCCCATTGGAGTACCCTTTAGAACATAGAGGGATGGAGAGCCACCCCACCTGTGGATACCGAAGTACCAGAGTTACCTATCCCAGGGAAGCTAGGTGCATAAGGTTGAAGTGGCATAGGGAAACCACCATTGTTCTCAATGGGAGTCTTCAATGAAATGCCACTGCTGGAAAGAAGAAAAGAGTTTGGTGGAACCCACTGGTGGATTCTTGAAGGAAGGAACTTGATAGTTGAGGTGACAGAGTCTGGGTCACTCAGGAGTGACCAGGGGCTCAGTAGACGAATGCCCACCGATGTCGGGTGCTTCAGGTGTGAAGAAGGAGACCTTGACGCTGCAGTCACGGGGACCAGAAGATTTCAAGGATGACCAGGAGCTGGATACGAGCAGTCCCACGAAGGATGTAGAGTAATGCGAGGTCAGTGTCCGGTGTGAGCACCATCAAGCCTTGGCAGTGGCAACCCACAAAGAAGGTCGAGGAATGTCATAGTCTAGCCCAGCAAGTACCAGGAGACTCACTAGAGAAAGGGGATTCAGGGAAGTCCTGGTGCCACCAGGGGAGCCCAAGAAAATTAGTGTTTTCCCTCTAAAGGACCCACAGGCTGGAGGCACAGTAATCGCGAGGGGACCTCTAGCAATTTCACAAAGTATTAGCTTGCAGGGCACAGAGTGTGAAGAGGCCAAAGTCCTTTGTACAAAATGTGTGCTGACGTTTGGGCTATCAATATACCAATGCAGTTAGTTGGGGAAAACCAACAAGCATATGCAATTTCAAAACTACCCAGCACGGGGTTTGGTTATGTGGTCCCCACAAGGGATACTGGCCTCAAACTCAGTGGAAGGGCCACTAGACTTCAAGCAACATAGGAACCCACCTTCTGTGTTGCTGAAGCTTTCAGACTCTACAGAAGCTCAGGACCAGCAGACTGGTCAGTTGCATTATGGTGCATGCTAATGCAGGGGAGTGACTCCTTTAGCCCTAGGGAGATACTTCAGTGCTCCTTGATGCTCCACAGATCCTGCATGGAGCCTGTATGGTGCACAGGCACAGACAATGCTTTGGACAGAGAGGGAGATGAAGTTGGGCCCAGTCAAAGTCCAGCGAAGTTCAGAATGTCCAGATGGTCGAAGGTCAGTAGTTTCTTAATCAGAATTTTGTCCACATTGAATCTAGGTCCTACTGCCACGTAAGCCCTTTTAAAACCACGGAAGAGGGTTGGACAGATTCAGGGGACACTCCCAGGGGAGGGTCAGGACAGTGAGGACGATACTCCCCTGTCCCTTGTCTAGTTTTGAACCCGAGCAGGGGCCAACGGCTCCCAGGAATGATTTGAATTGGACTATGCACAGGAACACCAAGTGTGCCCCAGGTGCAGACTTTCAGGCACTTTGGAAGTGCACCCACCCAGCCCCATTACATTAAATCCTGTCTGGGAAGTGGTCACACCTCTCTGTGACAGGATGCCTATTGTCCAGCCTTCCTCTGCTCAAGCTTGGCTCAGCAGCAGGAGGGCAGAAATGTGTCTCTGGTGGGCAGCAACGATTTTGTGGTGCCCGGTTTGAGAAGACCAGTGACCCCATGAAGCTTGCTTCAGAAGGGTGGAATCATACCTCACACATTGGTTACCAGTGTGGAGGTATGATTCCAAGGTGTTTGATACCAAACACAACATGTTTTGTTGCAGCCTTTTTCGAGATAGCATTTTAAGTTAGCATATAATGCCCCTCTACCTATATGTTGGGCTGCGTCACCGACAACCCGGGAGAATGTCTCCAAAGGCTACAGAGAGGCTCTGCTCATGCTGGGGCACCAACTCACATAAAGCCCAGCACCCTTCCTTCAGTATTGTCCATGCCTGCTAGAGGGCTAACTGATTGGTTTTAAGTGTAGTGACCTATAGCTATAGTAAATCTATATCTAAAGTAAGTGGTGCAAACACCAGTTTACACAGGCTGCAATGGAAGGCCTGTAGTTCCATTTTGCATGACCTCTCATGGGCTGGCATAATACAAGCTGCAGCCCATGGGAGGCCTCTGGGATACCTATGCCCTGGGTACATGTGTACCATATACTAGGGACTGACAAGGGTACTCCAGTATCCAATCTGGAGTATACCTAAGTACATGCCTTACATTTTATGGAGGAAGCAGATAGACTTGGGTCCTGATTAGCAGGATCCCTGTCAGATTAGTCATAAACAGTGTAACATCATGCAAAAACCATAAGAAGCAGATTCTACTTTCCTACAGACATGATAAAATATGTTTTATATATATGCACTGGTGAGGGAAAAACTGCCAATTTTGTTTTTCCCCATTATAGTGTTGCTAGCTGGGAAGGCGTTATTAAACTTTAATAAAATCTAACTTTTGACAGGAGTGAGCGAAAAAAATTAATTCAAAGTAACAAAATAATAGCTACAATAAATAAAATGACTTGCTAAGTTCAGACTTATTATAACTATTGTAGGAAAGTATTTTTAGAGCTTTCTTTCTTGAAGTTACCTAAAGCAGCCCTGTAGCAGCCTCTTAATATTGGCCAACCTTTTTGCAGGCTTAGGCAAGCTGTACCTTATTAGGTGTGAATTGGCCTTGACTGAAACAATGTAACCATCTGGTGGGAGGATAACTGGTGCCTTCAGATACCAGGACAGAAAGAGTGCTGGGTAGCCAAACCGGTCTTAAAAGGGAGAAGCACAGATAGCACAGGAACTAAGCCCACCCCTATTTCCTGCAACCCCAGCCAGATGAGCGCACCTCTAATTAGATTAGAAGGGGGGCTTGAAGGGAAGTGTATGGAAAGTTATCCACACCTTTGGGTTAGGTTAGCCAGCCCTGAACCGTCAGGAGTTATTTTATCCATCTTGATTTGGACTGAGAGGCCCATTCTCGGAAAAAGAACATGTCGCACTTCTATGGAAGTAGTCATCTCAGGGGTGACAACTTGAACCCCATTGGTTGGGTGTGCCCCCCTGTTGCGAGCCCAGAATCTGGAATAAATATGTGAGAGCTGCAAAGCACCTTAGATCCCTGTTTGGAAACATCAGAAGAAGAAGGACTGTCCTGCTGAAACCTGAACTGCATAAGAAAAGACTGCACTCATAAGGACTGCACATGCTGAACTCTCAAGGCTTCACATAGAGGGGACTTCTCCTGGCTTCAAAGATCAAGGAGTGAACTCCTTGATCAGCAAAAGGAAGAAAAGTGCTCGAAGAAGTCACCTGCATCATCTCCAACTGAACTTTGCAAGATTTGACCAGGTGCATTGTGGGAATTGCCGTCCCAACCCCCATGAAGCAAATCAGAGCTTCTGGACCCTTTGCCGGTGTTATAGACCCACAAAGACTCTGATAAGGACCTTTTAAATAAAGTTCTGAAAGTTTGTGAATTTATTGACAACTTTTTAGAAAAAACTATATAAGCCCCACAAGAGTCAAACCGGCAACATAAAACAGCGACTCGACCTGACCATGCAATTTTGCCCCACTGAAAGCTCCAGAGCTCTTCAATGTCGGCGACGAGGACAAAGACCTTGAGGATTTATTGAGGCATAACGCTGCAGCAGGCTACCATCGTCAAACTAAAATCCGGATTGACAAAGCTGACCACTCGAAGTCGAGAGAAAAAGCTCCACAAAAGTGACTAAGTCAGGAGGTAAAAACTTGATCTGGCCCTACCGCTCATCATAGGAGACCCGTGGTCCATGATGGTCAGCCTAAAACTTTGTCAGTCAGTCAGTCATTCAATTGAGCTTTATTTTTATTGATCAAAATCATTAAAGACATCATACATCAATACAAAGTCTAACAGATTCGTATAAAACCATTTGAGACAACCATATTAATCACAGGATACAACTACATTAAAACTAGTCAAGAAAGATAAATGTCAATTTACATAAACCTTTGGGGTTCCACATAGGGGTGCTATTGCGATTTGGAGAGCTACAACCCTCACTCTATAGTTTGAGGGGGAATTCATATGCAAAGAAAGATTTAAATAATTATAAACTCATGAGTACTAAGCTATTAATAAAAATTATCACGACTATGGTACCCTCATCATTTTTGCTCGAATGAACCACATCCATCCCAGAAATTTGGCAACAGCAATCGCTATAGGTTCACATGTGTCTGACTTTAGGATCCTTAGTGCCTCTACACCCGACCTTGTGCCAAGAATTGAACAGATTGGTTTGAGCCGTCTATTCCTAGGAAGCTTGTAAGCGGGGAAAGCAAACAGAACATGTGCTATTGTTTCCTTCTCTAATGGACAAGCAGTACATTTATCTTCGTTCAACTTTGACTTTGTCCCGGCCCAGTGTGACCAGATAGCTGCATTAAGTGCATTTTACATTTAGCTGCTAGAAAGCACATTTTTAAAATGTAATCTTTAAAAATTCATATCTCTGATTCCCTACATTGGATGCTTTTCATTTTGCTTTCATTGTAAATATAAACATATTCTGTGTTGGATTTGTTTTGTGTTTTGTGTACATGTTTACTGTTTTGGCAATATTAAATGCTTTACACACCTGTCTCCTAAGTTAAGTTAGCCGCTCGTCAGGCAAGCTACCAAGAGTTGAGCAAGGATTAATTTATTGACACTTGAATGGAACTTATTTGTGATTGTGTGGTTATTACTTGTTCTAGGTACCTTCCTTCACCTACTAATAAATCATCTTCCAACAAAATATAAAAAGGAACACATGGATTTTCAACTCATATATCTATACTCAGCATCATTTATTACAGGCAGTTCCTTACAAGTAAACAGTTTGTCAAAGATGTGGCTTTTTGTATTGTTTCAAAGGATTCTCATTCATTTTAACATAACAACTAATATCACTTAAGTGTCTCAAAATCTCACTGTAATAAACAGATATTTGCATAATAACTAGAAAAGGGTAGACCATCACTCTTCCTGAAATGAATGAATGAAGGAAGGCACATTTATAAAGCGCGTGGTTATGCGAGGGCATTCCTGCACTGTGGCGCCGTTTAAGCTGTGAGGAGATCAAAGAAAGAGAAAGGTTTTCAGTAGTTTTCTGAACTTGAGATAATCAGGTTCAGAGTGTATGTGGAGGGGAAGATTGTTCTAAAGCCTGGCTGCATTATATGTAAACAGTCAGACTCCAATATGTGATTGTTTAATCTTGGGTACTAAGATTAAACCTTTGTTATCAGTTCTAAGGACTCTTTTGGGCCGATAGGGTTGGATCCAGGGATAGATCAGAAGTGAGCCCTTTCAGGAGTATGCCTTATGTGTAATGGACAGAGCCTTGAAATTAATTCTTTCCTGAACAGGGAGCCAATGCAAGGTGGCTAAAGCAGATTTCGCGAAGGAGCATCTGGAAATATTCAGCAGCATGCGAGTTGCACAGTTCTGTCCAGCTTGAAGTCTTTTGATGGTGGCCTGAGGGGCTACCAGGTACAAGGCATTAGCATAGTCCAGTCATGATAGAATAAGAGCTTGGACTTGCTGCCGTCTGGCGGTAAAAGGTAGCAGGAGAAGTATCCCTCTAATCATTCTTAAAAGGCCATAGCTCCTGGCTGCCGCTTTACGTGCTTGTTCCTTGAAATGAAGGTTACAGTCAAGCCAGACCCCTAGGCTTTTAATTTGTTTTTTTGGGACGGGGGGATCCGAGGCAGCTAGGCCAGAGGAGGTCTATATTTAAAAGGGCGGACTTCCCTAGGGGCAGGAGTTTGGTCTTTGATCCATACAGTTTTAAAAACGAATTGTTCATCCAAGTGAAAACTTTCTCATGGAAGGAGGCTAGATCAGGGACATGTTGGTTCTGTTGCTTCATGGAGATAACTGTGTATCGTCAGCATATGTGACGATCTGCAATTGAAATAAATCTTGCACTCCTTAAATAATTAGATAGCAGAAATTGCTTTTATCCAAGAAACCTACCTCTCTACTGTTGAATCCTGCAAATTACAAAATGATTGGGTGGAGCCTGTTGTTGACACCTGAAGGCCAGGTATTTCATGTTTGTCTTGACAGCCCATTGTATGTCTTCCAGAAGTGACTATTTTTGCATACAGGCTCTATAATACCAGATGTGCAGAGATTTGATGTCCTAGAGGTAGGGGTGATAGACCATTCTCTTCTAGAAATTATCTTGTTGAAGCCCCCACATGCATTATGACATAGGGCAACCCAGTATAGGACTCCAGATGGGAAAGTAACAATTTAGATCACTTTTGATACATTGCCCACAATGTTCACTTAATCACGTCGGCAGATAAAGCAACTTGGAATGGTAGACTAATGAAAGATTGCTAGGAAAAAGCCCGAAAGCCTGAGACCTGACGTCACATGGCAATTCAACTTCAACCTGACACTTCAGTGTAAACTCGAATAGGAAAAGTTTTCTATCACTCTTCAGTACTCCGAAATGACTGTAATGTCCTTAGAAAAGTGAAAAGGAGACTCTAAGAAAGAATTGAAAAGGCAAACAGACTACAGAGAGTTACAGAGATAGGTGTAGAGAGTTATACCAGTGATTAGAGATGCTGAAGGGAGACAAACCCAATGGAAATAATTGAGCAGTTACTTTTTTCTATCCATTTCTATAACACTAAGACCACCTAACCATTTCTGATTTGGATGCTGGATTCTTGAGGCACAAACTGCTTTATTTGCCATCAGAGGAAGGTAGGACATTTCTTGATGAGGCAGATCACAGAAGAAGTAATTGCATCGTCCATTTCTGCACTACCTGCGTGCTGATCTCAGGAGAGTATGGATTCCTAGGAGAGTTTTACAAAACCGGAAAGACACTACTGATCCACTAATGCATGCAGTTTACTTAAAAAAATATATAAGCCTGTCAGTATCAAAATAATTATATTTCACTGCTCGTTGTCGTGAGTACCAGTGTACACATGACACTAGCACTAATCCTATTGTACCCCGTGAAATGCCACGGACATCCCACTCCGAGATCAAAAACTTTGTTATCAGTAGTCTCAAGTAATGTGGAAGTCCTCAAGAGTATTAGATTAAGCAGCGAAGCAATGCCCTTAGCGAGGATACAAACAACATTCTCTGTCTCCAGGAGACATGGGTGCTGGGGGCATATTATCAACAAATAGCGATATTTACCGCTAAGTAGGGTTAGAGGCAGGATTTTATCGCTGAGATATCGTGCTATTAGCAACGTTTATCTAAAAAGCAATAAAATTCCCGGCGATAGCGGCAAAATCCGTGAATATCCCTAAGAATACAGCGATATTCACGCATTATCGCTAACAGGGTTTAGGCCATTATATCCACCTCCCATTGGATATAATGGCTAAGAACTGGTCTGAGCAGGTGTTAGTTTTTGGAGATATTCGCGCTTAGAGCGAATATTTCCATCGCTACGGCTGTGTTTCTAATAGGCTATAGCGTTGTTAGCGACTGCTTTCAGTCGCTAACAGGTTGGGTACACCCACTTTGCATGTCATTAGCGATAAATATCGCTGAAATGCAAAGCGGGCCCCAAACCGCTCGCTATTGCCTACATGCTATCTCTAACTGCTGTTAGAGACAACGTGCTAATAGGGCAACAGTATTATCGCCGCTTAGCGGCCAAAAACGGCCGCTAAAGCGGCGAAAATTGTCTATCGCCCCCCTTGATAATATGCCCCCTAGTCCCTACAATTCTGTCAGGCTTTTATGAGATCTATAAGGCTGCGCTATGAACAAGCCTGTCCGGGCGCCCATCAGGCAGATTATCAATCTTCATCAAGCTCTCCAGCAGCTTAGAGTCAGCTACAATGGACATAGCCAGCATTGTGGCCCAAGCAGTCTTCATCAGAGGCCTGAAACTTAATGGGAGAGCCAGCAACCTGATACTGGTCAACTGTTATTTCACTGTTGCAAAACAACCGAAGCTGATGTTGATCTGAGAACTGTTTGATAGTATGTATTAAAGTCACTTATTGTGGATCATTCTAATCATGGAACTCTAATCATGGGATATTTCAACAACTGTGGCCCGGAGGAGTTACCTGACAGCGCCACCTGGGAGAGAGTGGGGCACATCATACCTACAAAAAAGCATCAGCTCAATAGGAGAACATAGGAAAAGAAAAGGGATAGTCTTTCCCCCCCCCCGACTATTGATTATGTCTTTCTTTCTGAACACCTAGCCACACAGCTGGCAAATTTTGAAATTGCAGAAAGGCTAGAAAGTGATCATAACACATTAAAGTGTATCTTGAATCTTCTAGTGCATCTCTCTGTGGAGAGCAGACATGTGGGCATGTCTAGACGTTAAGAGAAGGTAAATCTAGTTAAAAGAAAAAAGTGGAGATTAGTGCATATAACAATAGTTATCGCATGGCTAAGCATATAGGAACTTGTAGTAATTTCGAGGCAGCAGGACTCAGCCCTCAAGTAGTGGTAGTAGACTGTGGATGCCCTTAGATCTCTCCTGTTGGGAGGTGGCGCCAGGCCCAATGCACTACAACCTGCTGGGGGCGGGAGAGTTTCACCCCAGTACGATAAACCCATCATTGCCTCCGTAAAGCCCAGCGGATTCACAAACAAAAACCTTCAATATCTACAGTGGTGGAGGTCAAATGTACAAGACTAGCCCACAAAAAAACAGTCTAGGAACATAAGGAGGAAAGGAACCAAAAGGCATGGGCTAACATATGTCAGATGTTAAAGATCTAAACCATGCCTGCTTCTCAGAAGCAGCATGGGTTAAGTATTTAACACAGTTTTACATTAACAATCAGACAGCCCTGTTAGCAACCAGCCAGCCCATGACAGTGGACTATAAGCTAGTCTCCTCTATTGATGTTCCTGTTGGGGAGCCTGCCACCAAGCCGCTAAACAGAGCCAACGGAGGGAAGGATCTATCATGTCAATCAAATGAGGCTAGGGGCTAAGGGCCAGATGTAGGTAGCCCTTTACCGATCGGAATCGGCCGAAAATACCGATTTTCGGCCGTTTCCGATCGGTAAAGGGCTATTGAGATGTAGGGGCACATTTTCGGTAATTTTACCGAATCGGTATCATTACCGAATCGGTAAATTTACCGATTCGGTAATATGTACCGAATCGGTAAAATAATTACCGATTCGGTAATATTTACCGATTCGGTAAAATTACTGAAAATGCAATGTAGGTAGGCAATGTACCTTCTGCACATGGCTTACATAATCGGTATTTTACCATGGAATACAAATCCATGGTAAAATACCGATTCCGGTGTGCATGCACATGTGTGCATGCACACCTATGTCATGTGACAGGCAGACCTGCCCTTAGGGCAGGTATGCCTGCCACATGGCACCCAAGCCTGTTTTGGGGGTGCCAGGGGGTGTCAAAGTGACACCCCCTGCACCCTTGTGAATTCGGTATTTACCGATTCGGTAAATACCGAATCGGTAATGCCCATTCATTCCTATGGGCTTCAAAGCCCATAGGAATGAATGGGCATTACCGATTCGGTATTTACCGAATCGGTAAATACCGAATTCATCCGATTCGGTATTCCAGCACATCTGGAATACCTACATATCGGACCCATAGATTTACCGAATTTAAATTACCGAATCGGTAAAATTCGGTAATTTAAATTCGGTAAATCTTTTCTACCTACATCTAGGCCTTAGTTGTCAAACAAATACGGCAGCAAGAAGGTTGAAAGCATCAACATAAACATGAAAAAGGACGGTGCCCCCAGCCCTAGTGGTCTTTCTGCAAGCTTGTTTAAATGTGCCCTTGGTAACTGGGCAAGGTTTCTGACTTCACTTTACCACTGCGTTGTCTAAAATGCAACAGTTCTTGATGCCTGGAAAGGGTCTATCCTTTGCCCTATATATAGAAAGAGGGACAGACCAGTAGCCTTAATTTTATGTTTAATTGCCCTTCTTGACTTGAAGGCCAAAGCATATGCCCGTATGCTGTTGCAGCAGCTAAAGGTATAGGTCGAAGAGAGACAAATGTTACAGTTTTTTAAATTAGGCTTTAGGGCTGGGGCGTCAACCGCAGATAACATCCTTGCATTATCCTTTTTGAAGTACCAACCCATCGGAAAACAACATAATATCACTTTTTTGTTGCTTTGTTGATTATAGTGAGTGTTCTTCATGCTGCTGTGGTTCTATGTGCTGGATGTGGTAGACAAGGGGTCGAGCTTTCGTAGACATTTGCAAGGGACATTAGTTGCACCAGAATTGTATTGGCTTGCTGGCTTGTTTGTATCTCATGATGAGGACCGCCGGCTCCTACTAATGGTAGATTGTAATATCCTAATGCAGAGGGAGCTGGCATGAGCATCTCCATTCCTGCATAGGGTGGGGCAGGCGTTGACCCCTTACTTGCTATCAGTAGTGTAGTGTTATCAATCTTGGCCTCTTCAAAGGTGGCCCATAACTCTAGCAATGCCTCTCTCCTGTTTTTCTTTTGCCCTGTGTATTTAGGGTCTTATTTACAATATAATGATGCATGGCAGTGCAGCATGACTTCCTTCTGTGCTGCCATGTATCAAAAAAAGGCCTTGAATGTGCCATATCTACAAGATACAGCACATGCCTGTCCTTTTTCCATGCACTGGAGCACAATTGGCTGCTGTGCACCAATGCAGGCACCCTTGCGCCATAGTGCAAGGGTGTCTGCGTTATGGGGGGGATTGTTTTTGTGCAGGGAGGGACACTTTCTTAGACAAAAATAATCACAAGATGTGTTTTCTTCTTTCTATGTGTGCTTCAGAATGCATCATACACAGAAAAAAGAAAAACAAGGATAATAAACAGTATTTTTATCATTGTTGCACCTCTCCTGGGGAGGCAAGGAATCTGACGCACTCCCAGGGTTAAAAAACCTTGCAAATCTGGGCATGCGTCACGATCAATGGATGTGAGTGGGAACACCCACAGCATCACACATGGAACGCCCCTGTCATGCAGAGTAAGGCATAAAAGGGGCCCATATTTATAAGGCCATGAAACGCAACACAGTGTAGCTTTACGTGGTCTTGTAAACATGGGCAGGCACACTGTGCTGCTGGTGCATCAAAAAAAATGACACAACTGATGTTCAATGGGCTTGTAAATAATCCCATTAGTTTGAATGTGAGTTCTAATATGTTCAATTGCAATAAGTGTCAAACGTTCCCTCCTTAGCCAAGGGCAATGTGTGTGCCTTTGTGTGTGCATGCCATTCTGGGCAGAACCACCTGGTTTCCATGTGTTTTAATGGATAATCCATGATAATTTTGGTAGTTTGCTGGAAAAAATATAATTTAACTCTTTTTGGAAAGTCTTTGTTTTGATCTGGTCATGGGGCAAACGAACATGGAACACTCTTACAGTTTTACGTACTGTGAGTTCAGCACTGCATACAGATGCATCAAACAATTCAATATGAACATTTCAATGAACGCAGATGACAATGCATATGAAAGTATGCAACATAGGTGAAAACAATGCAATAAGAACAGTATATTCACAATGTCAAATTTTTGCAAAATATAGTTTTAAACAAATAACAGGACCCTAATATGAAGTATAAACATACATAGGTAACAAAACATGAAACATTAGGACAGAATATACAGAATATCAATTCTTGTACTATATACATTTTGCAAGTAATAGTAGCACTATAACATCATATGTACATCACCCCAACTCAAAAAAAGGATGACAGAAAAAAATGATTAGCGCATGCTGTCTTCTGCGCGGTACACAGTACTAAGTGAGCCTGATAGTCTGCAAATATTAGCCGTGGGACACAGGTAATGGTAATAGATTCGGAAAAGGGAATAACTCGAGAACCACAGACCCCTCTTGGCCACACACAAGTTGCACCTATTTTCCCAGGTCCAAATCTTTTACCCTAAATGTCCAAATTGCACCCTATAATACACGTGGATACAATAACAAGCCCAATGACTGTATCATATTATTTCTTGACCGCTGCTCAACATTCACAACAGGCTGCTCCCTCCCTCATTCCTTCATTCCCATCTCTCAACATGATTGTGCCCCATCATACTCTGCCCCCAAAGGGGAGTTCCAACTCCTCGTCCTGTCTCAGGTAGTGTAGTACGCTAAGCTAGATGTATATTGTTGTTCTGTGTAAGTCCCAATGCCTTTAGCATGTAAGAATGTGCATCTATTGAGGCAACAAACTCCCTTCAGAGTTAAAAACAGTTAGTGGGTCCCCAACAATCTCCCAGGTAAGAGGGGAATAGTCTTCTGCAGGTTATCCACCAGTAACTTCCTAGTTCGGGACGTGTCGAGTGATCCACTGCCCTGCTGAGCCTCCCTCAACTGCACTGCACATTCATAACGTGCCCTATTTTCTAGTTCATGCTTCCAAATCTCCACCCAATGGCCCCAGGGGGTTTCCAGTTGCACTTAATCTTTCTTTTTGCAAATGAAGTCCTGCTACCGGCTCGTCGCCTTATTTGTAGCAGTGTGTGGGTACCAATGCAAAAGGCAATGGCCAGGCAAGCACAGGACTTCCCTCTCAGTTACTATTGCTACAATTCTAGGGACCTATTCACAGAACTAACCTGAGATAAAATCCTAAACTTACTACTTTTGGTATTCACAGAAGGCATTTAGTAGTAGTACAGTTAGGACTTCTAACTTTACTACTACTAAACTGAGATAAAATCCTAAATGTACTACTTTTGGTATTCACAAACGGCATTTAGTAGTAGTAAAGTTAGGCCTCCTAACGTTACTACTTTTAAATGCCTTTTGTGAATACCAAAAGTCATGGGTGAACCTATCAGAAATACAAGGAAAGGCAGAGAGAAGGCCAAAATGGAACACCCCACCCAGCCCCCCCCACTCTGGCAGAAGCAGATAGTTGTGAAAAAGAAAGAGTTCCACCATTCCAACTAGAGCCCCCCCATCCCTCACAGGGACCGCAGTAAGCATCTCACATCAGCCTATGTAAGCCTCACAGTCCACCATCTGCTTCAGATTAGATCATCTGCCATGCTAGGAGTAACAGTCAGTAGATTGTCATCAGAGTTCTCATCTGAGCAGGCACCAATGCTTAGATTGGATTCCTGGGTAGTGTCCACAGCCTGCAAAGATGACATGCTTGTCCCTCTTCCACTCAACACTGCCACCACTTTCACTGCCGCTGGGCCTCTTCACCTCATGGAGCCATCACGCACAGAGTCCCACCTCGTCGTCTTGATCTTGTTCATCTTTGTGGTTGATTTGATGACTGTCAGTATCTGCCCGTGGGTGTTTTCTCAAGCCAGTTGTGAGCGGAAGAATTGTACACCCTCTTGAGTCACCCTTGTCAATTGAGCTGGGAGCAATTTTGCATAGGTGCCACTTGGCTTCCAGTATTAAGGACCATTGCTTCTGCACCTCTCTGGTGAAAGCAGGAAAGATGAATACCGTGTTGTTATCTATCCTAATGTTACCTCTTTCTCTGGCCTACACAAGGATATGGTCCAGGTCTCAATAGTAGAGAACTCTAGCAACCACTGGCCTAGGTGGTGCTAAGTATGGGCGAAATTTGCTAATTCGCGATTGGCGAATTCGTACGAAAGCGAACTCGCAATTCGCAAAATTCGCGAAAATGTGCGAATTTGCAAATTTTCTGTTTTTGCCAGTTCGGGAGGTTTTTTTTTACAAGTTCGGGTACGTGAACTTACTTGTGTGGTCGCAATGGTCGCAACCATGTTGTTTCTACATGGCCAGCCTGTTTGCGACCCTGTGGTTCATCGCGGCCACCCTCCGGTTCATCACTACCACCCTCTGGTTCACCAATGCCACCCTCTGGTTTGCCACTGCCCCCCTCTGGAACATCACTGCCACCCTCTGGTTCACCACTGCCACCCTCTGGTTCATCACTGCTATCCTCTGGTTCATCACCTTCTGGTTCACCACTGCCACCCTCTGGTTCATCACTGCCACCCTCTGGTTCATTACTGCCACCCTCTGGTTCACCACTGCCACCCTCTGGATCATCACTGCCACCCTCTGGTTCATCACTGCCACCCTCTGGTTTGCCACTGCCACCCTCTGGATCATCACTGCCACCCTTTGGTTCACCAGTGCCACCCTCTGGTTCATCACTGCCACCCTCTGGATCATCACTGCCACCCTCTGGTTCACCACTGCCACCCTCTGGTTCATCACTGCTATCCTCTGGTTCATCAACTTTAGGTTCACCACTGCCATCCTCTGGTTCATCACTGCCACCCTCTGGTTCATTACTGCCACCCTCTGGTTCGCCACTGCCACCCTCTGGATCATCACTGCCACCCGCTGGTTCATCACTGCCACCCTCTGGTTTGCCACTGCCACCCTCTGGATCATCACTGCCACCCTCTGGTTCACCAGTGCCACCCTCTGGTTCATCACTGACACCCTCTGGATCATCACTGCCACCCGCTGGTTCACCACTGCCACCCTTTGGTTCATTACTGCTATCCTCTGGTTCATCACCTTGTGGTTCACCACTGCCACCCTCTGGTTCATCACTGCCACCTTCTGGTTCATTACTGCCACCCTCTGGTGCGCCACTGCCACCCTCTAGATCATCACTGCCACCCTCTGGTTCATCACTGCCACCCTCTGGTTTGCCACTGCCACCCTCTGGATCTTCACTGCCACCCTCTGGTTCATCCCTGCCACCCTCTGGTTCATCACTGCTACCCTCTGGTTCATCACTGCCACCCTCTGGTTCATCAATGCCATCCTCTGGTTCATCCCTGCCACCCTCTGGTTCATCACTGCCACCCTCTGGTTTGCCACTGCCAGCATCTGGATCGTCACTATCCCCCTATGGTTTATCACAGCACCCTCTGGTTCATCACTGCCACCCTCTGGTTGATCACTGCCATCCTCTGGTTCATCCCTGCCACCCTCTGGTTCATCACTGCCACCCTCTGGTTTGCCACAGCCACCCTCTGGATCATCACTGCCCCCTATGGTTTATCACAGCACCCTCTGGTTCATCACTGCCACCCTCTGGTTGATCACTGCCATCCTCTGGTTCATCCCTGCCACCCTCTGGTTAATCACTGTCATCCTCTAGTTCATGACAGTGTAGGAAAGTGGATACCTGACTATGGTTACCCCGGATTTTTTTGCCTAGTGTTTAGCTGGTTTTCAACTTATTTGGCCTGGGATTCTGCTAATCAGGGCCCCAGGCCATCTGCTCTCTCTGTAAAATTCATATACTTGTACTTTAGGTACATTACCAATTGGGATTGGATCACCTTACCAGCCCCTGTACAGAGTACCAAAGGTACCCAGGGCATAGGTGTATCCAAGGCCTACCATGGGCTGCAACATATCTTTTGCCACCCCTGGCTGGCTATCCAAACTGACACAACTGGCTGATCACTCTGCTGGGGCAAGATGGTGTAATCACCCCTTGCTTAGATATACTATAGCTATATCTAAAGCTATATCTGGACACATATGTACCTATAAGGCACTCCTATGGCAGGCCTTAACAATCCTGGAGGCAGAGTGCTTGGTTTTATGTGAGATGGTGCTCTAGCATGAGCTGAGGCTGTCTGCAGCTTTCTGAACCATGTCCTTTAGCTGTTCTGGGATATTGCCATACCATATACTCTTAAGTGCATTATAATCCTCACGGTTACTTGCTAACTTTGGTTTGGCTTTATCGAAACATGTCGTGTAAGGTGTAATACGCTTTGGAATACTACCCCCCCACCAGTTCTGGGGACGGGGGTAGCATTCCACCCTTCTAGAGGGAGAAGACATGTTAGTTTGCTTAAATGCGGTTAAATCTAACCAGAGCCTCAGCATCACAAAATGGATGCTGCTGCCACAGACACAAGTCTGGCCTCCTGCTGCTGACCGAAACTCCGGCAGGGGAGGCCCGGACAATAGGTTTCCTGTCGCAGGGAGGTGTTACACCTCCCCAGACAGGACATAGTGTATTGGGGCAGAGAGGCCTGAATGAAACTAGACACTGCCTGGGGCACACAAGGTGTCCCATGCAAAGTCCAGTTCAAACCGGTGCTGGGGCTCTCCAGCCCCAGCTCTGGCCCGAAACTGGACAAAGGGAAAGCGGTGTAACCACCCCCTTGCTGGGTCCCACCCATAGGAGGGACCTAGCAGGAGATCCAGCCCCTAGATTTGGAATAAAGGTAGGAGCTGTGCCAATGCAAACCAGATCATCCTGACTGAAACTTTGAAATGAAAGTCTGGACCCTTCGACATCCCACTGACGTGGAAGACTGAAGAATCTCCTTTGCGGTCAAGGAGTGGCCACCCTGTGCAAGCAGGCACCATCAGCGCATTGAGACTTTCTTTGCCATTGCTCTCGCCGGAGCTCGAACAACAGAGATCAACAAGACCCAGACTCCCAGACATCCAACAGCCCGATCCATAGTCCTGGCAAAGCTGAGACCCGTAGAGGTGACGAGAGACGTGGGACCGGCCATCTTGAAAAGTCGACAAAGTGCTTCCTGTGCAGCTCCCAAGGCACCCTCGACGCTGTGCTTTGGGGTTTGAGAAGCCCCAGCCCCGAGCAGCCTGTGCTCTAAAGATCACCCCTCCATACTCACCCAGTGCTGAGTGGGGCCCTTTTGCACTTTGCCTCGATGCGTTGTCCAGTTGCTTGCCCGTTGGCTAGTGGCCCCTGTGACGACAATCCATCAAAACTACACTGCTGGTCTGGTTGCTCCAGACTGGCCTTAGCTCCCCTGAAAAGGAGCCATCGATCTGACTTTTCCGGTCTGATTCAGAAGACATCTTGAGTCCTGCTTGGGTTGCATTTTCCAAGGTTTGGTGACTCCAATTCGAGAACCTACACCGCCAACAGCAAGAACCTTTGTAGGACAGCTTGTGTCCACCAGCTGGTCACCTTCCTGGTCCACGTGGCAGCGGAGACAAACTACTCAACAGCACCTGATCGCAACCCGACACTGCCTGGTTCCGTCCTGATTCCATCCTGGTCACTGGCTAGTGACCTAGACTCTGTCCCCTCTGCTTTCAGGTACTCTACATCTTCTATCCTCCCTTGGATCCAACCGGACTCTTCTGTCCTGGCCGCCTGCAGCATTTTTACCTCCAGGCTCCATAGAACTCCACGAAGAAACCCGACGCACTTTGGCACCTATGCACCCGCTTCCTGTGGGTGAGGTAAAGTGATTACACCGGTGCTCCTATAGTGGTTTACACCTCTAGTGTCCTAGTTTTTAGTGGCTAAGTTCTAGTGCAGTTGGAAGACTCCTAAACCTATAACTTTCTGATTTTTATGCACCATTGACTTGTATGGTAAACGCGGTTGCCTATAGACACTGCACCCACATCCTGTCGGCATCCTATGTCCTAACCTTTGTTAGTCCAGTGTAGGCCCAGTGATTCCCTAGGCCCTAGGCCTGTTCATTGTTCGTGACGTGGTACTCATACCACTTTTTTAATATATGGTTTGAGTGGCCACCCGGATTATTGCAGAAATAAATACATATATTTTATAATATATAACTTGTGTGGTGTCCTTTCATTTGGTATTTAAAGGATGGCATATGGTAAAACAGCTGGCTTCACATGCCCTCTTGAGTTTAGCCTAAGACTGCTTTTGTCCATGCTACCACTAGGATAGCTGGTCTATAAGGTTGACTTACAACCAATCACCATATGGGTCGTTTGGACTGGTGCAAGGTGCTCACTAGAATAGTGTTCATCATATACCAGGCCAACTTCTCACACACAGCACCCTATGGTTCGCCACTGCCACCCTCTGAATCATCACTGCCACCCTCTGGTTGATCACTGCCATCCTCTGGTTCATCCCTGCCACCCTCTGGTTGATCACTGCCACCCTCCGGTTGATCACTGCCATACTCTGGTTCATCCCTGCCACCCTCTGGTTCATCACTGCCACCCTCTGGTTTGCCACTGCCACCCTCTGGATCCTCACTGTCCCCCTCTGGTCTATCACAGCACCCTCTGGTTCACCACTACCACCCTCTTGTTCACCACTGTGGATTATGGGGGGAAAGCAAAGCACACCTTCCCAGCCTCAACTGAGATGAATTCATTTGGGGCTGGTTAATGTGTCACTGAATTTGAGCTTCATGTCTGGCACCTGCTTCCTTAGCTGTAAGTGCTTCCTGTTGCAGTTTAATGTTTTTTTACAGGAGCATTGTGCCATAATTGTAATTATTCTCTGACCCTGCTTTGAGGGTCAGAGCAGTGTCAGAGAATAGTTGCAAGTAGGCAACTCAACTTTGGAGGGGCCCCTCAGGAAGCACTACAGGGATTGGTTACAAATTAGCTTGAACTTTTGCACCTGCTAAGTGCTTTCAGTTTTGCAAAATTCGTTGTTCTGCAATTTCGCGAGATTCGCGGGGCGCAAATTCACGCTAAATCGAACTCGCAATCCGCGAATTTGTGCAAAATAGCGGATTTGTTTTGCGTGTTTCGTGGGATTATTTGCGTCTTCGCAAGCCGCTTGCAGCGCACTGACGCAAAGTTACCCATGCAGTCGTTCATGGGCGCGGCCATCTTGTGCGCGTTGCGTATTTCCGGTTCTGGGCGCTATTGGCAATCTCGCGTTGTGTGCGGGGTACTATTACGAGTTTGCCTGTGTTTTTGCGTGCTCGCGGGGAAAATATCGCGCAAACTTACCCACCCGGTCCTCTATGGGCGCGGCCATCTTATTTTTCATTCATTGCTATGGTTTTTGGGCATGCTACCTTTCTATCCATCTTACATCTCTGTAATCCTATGTTTTTCTGAACTTTTTTTTGTTTTTTTTTGCTTATTATCTATCTCTACAAGTTCCTACATCTATATTTTGTGTTTTTTTTTCTTTTTGTTACTTTATTACCTACTTTATTTCTTTCGCTCTCTCCTATTTTTTTTCACACCTATTCTTCTTTCCTTTTTCTTGTGCCCAGGACCATGGCAAAGGGAGCTGACAAGGGCAAGGGGAAGGGCCCAGCACCCCGTACCCGGCTCCCTTGCGGGTGTTTGAGGAGGGAGCTAGTCCAGGCCAGGGAGATCTTCTCTGCGGTGGAGGTGGCCGCCTTGCTGGTTTTTGTCCAAGTCCAACTCCATAAGACCGTGGCAGCAGGTGGGCGGATTGCTTCTGGTTACGGCCTCCGGGAGCATCGCCAGCTGTGGGAGAAGGTGTGCCGGCGCATGCGGAAGGAGTCTGGGGTCCCGCGCACCTACCAGCAAGCGACGCACCGGTGGAGTGACGACCTGCTAGGATTGGAGATCCCGGGCCTTGGTGAGTAGCTATTTAATAACTACTTTTTTTTCTTTTGCTCTGTTATATTGCTAATCTATTTCTTTCCTGAAGAGTACGAATGCTGCTGATTCGATTACATTGCAGGTAAATTAATCTTTAAATAGCTTCTGTCATTGCAGGTGCTCGCCAGGTTATTGGCGTTGCTACTATGCTTACTTGTTTGCAACTTTTTACTCATTTGAGAGCATTACTGCGTAATGGTAGAGACAGTAGACTCAAGTCTAGTCCTTCTTTGTACTCCTGCTGCTGCCACTTTGAAGAAATAGTGGTGGATTGATATGTTGAGTATATTATTTATTACTTGTTGAAGGACATTTGTTAGTGGTCTGCAATCATGATGACGGACTGTGTCTGTCACGCGACGTCCCGTTCTGCTGAGTGATGGCAGTCGTACTAGAACCTTTTTGTTGTTGGTGTAGTTAATGAATTACATAACTTTCCTATTAGACGGTCTGTGAATCCTGCAATACTGTACGACTATCCTCCTAATTGACCAGATCAGATGCAATTGTTGTTAATTTGTTTCCCTGACATAATTTTAGATTGTGTTCAAAGAAATCAAATATTTCCCAAAAAACAATCATCCATGTTGTGTTTCTTTATTTCATGTTCACCAGAAGCTCCCAGGGGCAAGGCAGCGACGGCGACTGAGACTCCGGTGGAAGAAGGTGGACAGGATCAGTCCCTTGCAGGCTCTTCTGCTGGCCCCAGTAAGTTGTTCTATTTTTATATTAATACTTATACTTCCCTAACTTTTACAGCTCCTATTCATTACAAACTGTTTCCTAATAATTCTATGTTTTACAAAATAGTCTTTGATCTTCTAATATAGACTACTTTCTACATTCTTATCCTGCCTCTACCATCACTCTCTGTGCTACTACTATTTACGATTATGAGTCGGTCTGTGTAGGTAGCTAAGCTTGCCCAGTCGGCAAACGGTATGAAACAAAAGTCTGATCCAGCAATAGCTCTAGGCACTGAGTGCAGTCCTCTGGGTTGCCCTTGCTGTCTATTCCAGTCTTCTTAATGTAAGTGCTTTTGCTATTGCCACAATGGCTATGTGCTCTCAGACGGTTCTAATTCCGACCCGGCTACCGGGTACTGTGGAGGTTCTCGCTGATTCGTCTCAGCCGTCTGTGTGATGGTTAATACCAAAAATGCGACACATCATAGGAGCCATACTGCTTTCCAGCGTCTCCGCGTGTAAATGCGGAAGTCATTTACACGCAGAGACGCTGGAAAGCTGAGACGGCTGAGACGAGTCAGCGAGAACCTCCACAGTACCCGGTAGCCGGGTCGGAATTAGAAACGGCTGAGAGCACATAGCCATTGTGGCAATAGCTTTGGAACCGCTGCCCGCGGGAGCCCTGATGAAGTCATGGGCTACTAGTCCTGACAAAACATTTGTTGGCTGGGCATGGTGAATAAAATCTGAATTGAAGAAAAACTTCCATCAAGACTACTTCCACATTGTTTGTCTATTGGATGTGTTGTTTGATTACCTACAGCATTTACTCTGTAAAAGGCGACATGTGCACAGATACCTGTTGTATCAATTATGTTTGGATCTTGGTCCTAATTGGAGGTTTAGGTTCTTCCTCCTATCTTGGGCACCCTCAAAATAGCAGTTAGAGATTATAAATACCGTCACACACGAGAGGCGCCAGTTGTGGATCGACAATCAAAAAAAACCTGGTCCGTTATCTTCAAAATGTTATACTGTGTTTGCTACTTGCTGGTGTTACTGATACTGGTGTTACTGAGTGTCAACTTTCCTTTGAATTATTTTGACTTTATGTTAAAGACTATAGGCTACAGTATTTTTCTTTCTTTCTTCATAGATGCTACTCCAAAAAAGCTCACCCGTTGTGGTACTGAAAATTCTGGACCCGTGTCATATAGATCGTCGTACCATGACGATTTTGGTATCAGCTGACCGGTAATGGTTCGAATACTATGCACAAGCATTTCCGTCATGTTCGAGTGACGGAATCAACCTGAAAACGGATTTTTCGTCCGGAACCCTCGGGTTCCATTTTGTGATCGGCAGCCATTTTGTGATTGCCCTCACATAAGGCAATAACTAAGGGCCGAAACCAACCTGAAGGACACGTACACCTTTGCTGACTCCGCTGTGACCTGGGCAGGCTGACTATTCTGCCTGAAGCCAAACCTGTTCGGGCAGTTCCTTTCCCAGTGGCCGAGCGAGATCAGAATCAAGGCACAACATGTCATAAACCGATCACCGCACCCAAACCATGCCTAATCTCACGCACACCTGTCCCTGTTTCTTCTTTATGATCTGTTTTACGAGGAGGAGGTGCCTGTGTTTATTAGGGCTCCGTCAATATCTGATGAAAGTTCTGGGCCTTGCCGGGTAATTGATTATGGACTGGACAAACTGAAATGTGGGCTTGTCATCATGACTCTGCTTTTCCTTTGTGGCGAAAATATGTGAATGGTTTACCGTAAAATTAGGAATGTTTGCCTGAAGCATATTATTTTGTATATAAGGAGAAGTCTGGCTTCGTAATTTTGAGCAGTCTCCTGAGAACATACATGCTGTTGTACTTCTAGGATACCTGTTACTGGTTGCAGCCAATAAATACGATCTTTGACTTCACCAAGAAGACTCTGTGTTTCTGTAGTCTGAAACAGGAAGGACTCGAAGTCTTTGGGTGTTCTCCCTGGCACCGCTGGGTTCTTAAAAACTCAGTACTTCAGTTGGCACCCAACGTGGGGCGATATCAGCGTTACCGGTCCAAGCCAGAGGTTCGTGAGGAGCTTCGTGTGAAAATTCTGGAGGACGGCCAACCACTTCATCGACCCCTGCATGTCGACGTGGTCCGAAAGTCTTTGCTGCGAGGTTCCCCACGTCCCGACGGCTACGAAGGACTGCTGCCCTGACTATTGCCCTGTTTTGGCCCCTTGATGATTGGTAGAGTGAAACGTTAGACGAGTCTTCTGGTGACGTCATCGATACCTCAGTTAAGTATAAGTGGAGCATCTCCCAGGCTTAGTTCTGTTTGGTATCCCTTCGAGGATCGCTTTGTTTGGAACTTGCAAGTGCCAAAACCAAAGGACTCGTGTATTCACGAGACTATCGCATTCGATAATCCTTTGAAGTTTGAAGCTAGACTAGAGAGCAAAGATGCCTGGTCTTAGCAGACTTGGAAATTTGTTTTGTCTTGGTTATAATAGGGATTCCCGATTGGAGGACTTGTGTCCGGTTCCTCCGATTGGAACTCCAACCTATGAACTCTATGTGAAACACGGCGTAGGCCCCATTGCATATAATGAAATATGGACCCGTTACACCAGAAAAGATGGTGTTTTAAAATGGCCCCAATACGGTAGTTTTGACACCGAGATTTTGGATAATCTTGAGGTTAAACTTTTTAAGAAGAAAGCCCGGCCGGCAATGTTTGACTCTTTTCGCGTATGGCGCAAAGAAGCCAAACAGAAAGAAATGAAATTAGCGAAGAAAAATAAACGAGGTATGTCAATGGTACAAGCTGCTGTTGCGTTTAGGGATAATGAGGAAGAGCAAGAGAGCGAACAAATGCATAGGATTAGGAAATTAGCGATAGATAAATGCTACCCAGTTTTTCTGCAAAAAGAACAAGAAGCAAAGGAAGATCTTGAAAAAGATCCTTTAATGTCACACTTATTAAATTCGCCACCCCCTTATGCACAGAGTGCTACGGCACCACCGCCACCTTTAGCTGCGCAACATCCAGTTGTTGTGCCACCTGCGATTCCTCCACAGCCAGCTCCTCTTCCGTTGGCTACTGTTCCTTTGGCGCAGTCTTCTCAAGGGCCGCCAACTTTGCCTCCTACTTCGTCTGCTACTCCTACGCCTATTTACACTACTCCTTCTGTTCCGACCTTGGACTCCCCTACTATTGTTCCGTCTTCCCTTATTCTTTCACCTTCTCCTTCTGCAAGGCGGAAAATGACTGCTGCCTTGTCTGGTCTTCTTTCTCCTTTATGGGGACATTTGAGTATGTCTCCAGTTAGTGAGCGTAGACAATCGCGTAGTCAGTTGCCTGACACAGATGAACGTACAGTTTTGGATCATTTTGGCGCGTAAGTGGATTACGTATGCTTCTCAGTATGATCTGGAGGGCGTTATGGATGTCTTCCTTCAATGGGAAGAACCAAAGCAACGGTATGTTTTTGAGACGATGTGTGGATTTCTCCATGAACAGTGGGATGCAAAAGTAGGTAAAGCTCCCGATGAGTTGTATCGTGTGCGTTCTGAGTTTGCGAAAGGGTCCATTGTGGGTCCCCAGGATGTTGGAAGAGCAGTTGCGACTATTTTGTCGTTTCGTAGTGACACTCCTTCTGAGCGATTGTTTGAGTCTGACCCATCAGATAGGAGAAAAGCACGACAATATCCAATGAGAGAGGTCCCTCCGGTGTGAAAAGAAGCGGTTGTTGCTGGTCCAGGTAATAATCCACCAGCTGTACCGGCTCATTTCCAGCGTGTATGGGTGCATGTCCCCTGGAAATGCGCTGAAGTCTTAGCTATTAAGCAGTCTTTGCCTGTCCCGCGCAAAAATCCAGCAGGGTACTATAAAGAGTTGACTCAGACTGTGGGTTCATGTATTATGAATTTGGCGGACATCGACATGTTGTTTGGAAATGTTGTTCCACAACCTATTTGGAGTAAGATTCGTCACACAGATCATGCGCAGGAATTGGGTGAAACATGGGTATATCTCAGAAATGCCGACAATGGGCAAGTAGGCGGTGCTAAGCCTGATGATTTGATTGCTGAACTCCCTGGTAGAATTATTACTTATATGAAGACTTTAATGCCTGAATTGCTTGGTAATTAGGACAAGTTGTCTGCATGTAAGCAGAAGAAAGATGAGACTGTGTCCGATTTTTTCACACGGTTTGAAGAGACTTTTGTAGATCATAGTGGTCAGGACATGGCTACCGAGGGTGGCCAGAGATTGTTTGTCGACAAATTTGCACACAATTTGCTTCCTGAATTGTGCAATAAGTTGAAGGATTCTGAGAGTGCTTGGGCTGTTTCCACGTCAGCGCAGATTTTGGCTACGGCCCAGTACTATGAGAATAGGCGCAAAGATGAGTTAGAGAAAGCGTATAAGAAAAATAAGGAATTGAAGACTAAAGTCCTCCTGCAGCAAGCTTATCCACCCCGTACTAATAGTCAGCGCGATTATCAGCAACCTCAGCAGTATTCGAGGAACTCGCAAAGAAACGAGTTTCCTCAACAACATTTACCGTATGGACCCAATCAGTGTGCGTATTGTAAAGAAGAGGGTCATTTCAAGAGTAGTTGTCCGGTTTTGTTATAGCGCACGGATGGTACTTCTGGTACGAGAGGTCGAGGTGTCCAACAAGCCCCTAGAGGTAGAGGGCGTGGAAATTTCCCCCAGAACACACGTTCCTTCCCGCCTCAGAATTCAATGAATAGTTTTGACCAGCAGAATAACGCGTCTGGTAGGACAGCTCAGTACTATGCTGATGACTACTATGCAGAAGATGAGAATATGGGAGGTAATGATTGCTAGGACAGCCTTGCATAAAGAGAGGGAGTTGTTTCAGTTCCAGTAGATCAGAGTGGACCTTATGTTGAGGTGATTACATCAGGTGTGTCGGAACCTTTTCTGTTGGATACTGGTGCTACAAAGAGTTCTATAATGCACTCAAAACTCCCTGGTGCACCTTTGTCTGGCGAAATGAACGTTTCAGTAGGTTTTTCTGGGGCCCCGGTTAGGAACCCCATTTCTTATCCTATGTCTCTTTCTGTTGGACCTTGTGAATTCGAAGCACCCCTCTTCCTTACAACAGGTTGTGGTGAGAACTTGCTAGGGTTGGATCTGTTGAAAAGATTACATGCGACTTTGTACTGTTCTCCTTTGGGAGTACAACTTACACTGGGTAAGAAAGTGGTTTCTCCGATGTATTTGTCGAAGAATAAACTTCTGACAGAATTGTCTTCTCTCCCAGATATTCTTTGGGCTACTGGTCCTAATGATGTAGGTCTCTTGGAAATACCACCATATGTTGTGACATTGAAAGCCAATGTTAGAATGCAGCGCATTCCCAATACAAGATATCTAGCGAAGGTGAAAAGGCGTTGTTAGCGATCATTTACGATCTGATTGAAAAGGATGTAATTGAAGAAACAAGAGGCAACGTGTGTAATAGCCCTGTTCTGCCTGTTTTGAAGCGTACTGATCCTTCTCAGCCACCTGTTTACAGATTTGTGATTGATCTTAGGGAGGTCAATAAAATAGTCGTGCCACAATTTCCAGTTGTCCCTGATATCACTGCCCTGTTGACCATGATTCCAGCTTCCGCGACTTGGTTCTCAGTGATTGACTTGAAGAATGCTTTCTTCAGCATCCCGATTGCCGAGGAGAGCAGGGATATTTTTGGCTTCAATTTTGGAGGCCGAAGCTTCCGCTTCAAACGCGCCCCTCAAGGCTACTGTGAAAGTCCATCGATATACAGTCAGGCTTTAAAAACACAGCTTGATACGATTGTTTTACCGGATGGAGCTACTCTTATTCAGTACGTCGACGATTTGCTAATCGCTGCAGATACTGAGGAAATTTGTAAAGAAGCCACTTTGTCGTTGTTGCGTCATTTGTGTGATCTACATCACAAAGTGTCTCTATCAAAGTTACAATATTGTCGACAAGAAGTGACCTACTTAGGTCCCCTCTTATCAAAGGAGGGAAGAAAACTGACCCCAGAAAGAATTCAGGCAATTGCAAAATTGAGTGTGCCAAGGACACAGAGAGAAGTACGTGCTTTGTTGGGCAATACATCATATTTTAGGCAATGGATACCGAATTTTTCCTTATTGGCCAAACCTTTGGTTGCATTAACTTGTAAAGATACACCGAATCCCATTCCATGGTCTGAAGAGTGTCAGAAAGGTTTTTCCGAATTGCGTGATGCATTGTGTTCAGCTCCTGTGTTGGGTACCCCCGACTACAGTAAGCCCTTTACATTGTATGTCCATGAGAAGGAAGGTTGTGCATTGTCAGTGTTGACACAGTCTTTAGGGGACAAGCAAGGTCCATGCGCGTATTTTTCGTCGATTTTAGATCCGGTAGCTAAGGCGTTGCCGAGTTGTTTGAGAGCCACAACCGCAGCAGCTGTTTCTATTCGACAGTCTGCTGGGTAAGTGATGAATAACATGCTAATTGTGATGGTCCCGCATGCAGTGGACACTCTGCTAAACAGAACAAAGACACAGCACTTAACTAGTGCTCGATTGTCGGGTTATGAGCTGACACTGTTAGCGAGTCACGTGCACATTAAGAGGTACAATACCTTGAACCCAGCCACGTTATTGCCGATTCCAGTAGAGACAGATGAGGTTGAAAAGCATGATTGCTGTCTCAGGACAGAAGAAGAAACAAAAGGGAGGATAGATCTTCCAGAATGTGATGGTACTTTGTGGGTTGATGGTTCGTGTTTTAAGTTGCCGAATGGTGATACGACTGCAGCATACGCGGTGACGACTTTGCATACGATTGTTGAAGCTGCACGCATCCCACACAATTCAGCACAAGCAGCAGAGTTGATTGCACTTACAAGAGCGTGTGTGTTGGCGAAAGGAAAACAAGTGAATGTGTACACGGACAGCCAGTATGCATTTGATTTGGCTCATAGTTTGGGACGATTGTGGAAAGAACGTGGGTTCCTGACTTCGCATGGTGCTAAGATCCAGCATGGTCAGTTGGTGAATGAGCTTCTCGAGTCACTGGCCTTGCCGTTAAAAGTTGCGGTTGTTAAATGCAGTGCTCACAAAAAGGTTACTGATGATGTTGCGCACGGAAATGAGTTTGCAGATGAAGTCGCGAAAGAAACTGCAAGGAATGTTATGAGCCAAATGTATGTTGCAGGCCCTGCACGATGGGTTGGTGACGTTGGTATGTGTGAAGATACGATTGAGAGTGTGAAATCCATTCAAGCTGAAGCTACAGAGAAAGAATTGAGTGTGTGGAGAGAAAGTACGGGTAAATTGGATGCAAATGGATGATGGGTTGAATTGTCAGAGCATCAGCGATGGTTGCTGCCTGATGCGTATGTGCTTGCAGTGGTGACAATGGCTCATGGAATGGCCCATATCAGTGTAAAAGGGATCTGTAAGTTGTTGGCCCCGGTATGGAAAAATGCTGGAATACCCAAGTGTGCAGAGAATGTGGTCAAGAATTGTATGGTTTGTCTGAAATACAATCCTGGTAGGGGAACCCCAACTGCAGCTGGTCATTTTGCGCCTCCAACGTATCCGTTCGAGGTTTTGCAGCTAGATTTCATCCACATGAAGAGGTGCAACAATTTGAAATACGTACTCGTTGTTGTTTGTGCCTTTTCAAGATGGGTGGAAGCATACCCCCTGAAGGATAATACTGCATTATCCACAGCTAAAGCCCTTGTCAAGGAATTCTTCCCCAGATTTGGAATGCCGAGAATGGTCTGGAGTGATAATGGAAGTGAATTTGTGGGTCAAGTGATGAAGAAAGTGTGTGAAGGGTTAGGCATTCAACAAAAGTTCCACGCTGCAAACCACCCCCAATCAGCTGGTTTAGTAGAATGCTATAACGGCACCCTTAAATTGAAATTGGCCAAAATCCAAGCTAGCTCTGGTTTACAATGGCCAAATGCCTTGCCCCTAGCTCTCCTGTCCACAAGAATGACTGTACATTCCCGAATGGGTTTGAGTCCGTATGAGGTTGTGTTTTGCCGCCCGGCGAATATTTGGGGCGTGCCAAGACCAACAAAGTTTAGCGAACTTGAATAACCTGTGTTGCTTGATTACCTGTGTGAATTGACGGCTAAATTGCGTGTTTTACACCAACAGGTCCACAACACTCTACCTCAGGCCTCTGAAGCTCCAGGGCATCCGATCGATCCTGGATCCTGGGTGCTGGTGAAAAATTTTCAGTGAACAAAGAACGACCAGCCCCGGTGGACTGGCCCTCATCTAGTCCTTCTCTCAACAAGATCAGCTGTTCGAGTGGAAGGGAAAAAACACTGGATACACAGCATTCATTGTAAGAGGGTCCCACTACCTCTTCCGTACGACCGTAGGGTCCAGGAGGGGATCGCTGACTCTGAAACTGAGACTGTGCCTCGCTTTCAACCTTTTAGTGATGCACGAGTAAAAGGAACAATTTCCGAACAGGAAAGCGACGACGTTTTGCAAGAGGCCGTGCCTCCGTCAAATCGATTGAACACTACAAAGCCTGAACTCTTGTTCCAAGACCAAACAGCACCTGGAAGAAACCGTTACAATTTGAGGCCGAGAACTATGACTATGGACAAATAAAATATTTCTTTTACTTTTTGATTGTGCAGCTCTCTCGTCTGAGAAACTTGCTTATTTATTTTATTCGAACCGCCATCCGGTTCTGCTGCTAGGGTCGCGGTTGCCCAAGTCTTTGGAGTGTAGCTGAAGACTTTAGGTCGACAGTTCTGGTCGGTCTAAGGGAGTTGCCCTGGACTGACAGAAGCACTCTTTAGCATAGAACACCCTACCACCGCGGGCTGCAAATTAGAGAGGATGGAGTTTTACAAGATGGAGAGACCTGCCAAACAAATTTACTTTAAAGACGAAATATGTATATATATGACGAAGAAAAGATCTTTGATATATTGTACTTTCATGTTGCTTGGTGTAATGATGTTTTTAATAGGATATGCTCTATTCACTTTTCAAGTGACATTTGCACCCACTGCACAGCCCATACCTCCTCCTACTGTTTCCTCGCACTCTTTTCACCCTCTGCCTGAACATAAGTCCTCTAGAAGGTTAGAGTTTTTAAATAACTCTTTCGTTCAACTGTTACACCAACGCCAATTAGTAGTAAACACAACTAACTGCTGGGTGTGTGGTCTAATGCCGCATACAACAGATAAGGGTATCCCATACTTGGTCTTACCATTCAGTTACAATGGTTCCTTGTGGGCATTTCAGACAATGTTCATATTCGCCATCGAACCATACCCCCCACGTTCCCCAAAAAGTAACTCAAGCAACAAAGCATTGGTAGTAGGAATTGCAAATATGAGCAGAACAATTGACTCGTACAGAACGATTCCTAGGGATGAGTTGCAAGCTTACGTTAGATGGAACATAACGAAATATGGAGTTGCTTTGAGTGAGAACCAGCGAGCAAAGAGATCCTCCTTGATCTGGATTGTACCCCATCAGGGTCACCTATGTCTGCAAGGTAATGGCAATAATCCACGAGCTCAGTTGGGGAAGAGCGTCTGCACTGAAACATATGTTTTTGCATCTCGAAATTACCCTTCATTCCTAGCAGCTAAGGGTACCTATTTCATCTGCAGTGATAGAGCCTATACATGGTTGCCTCCTGACTTTTCGGGCACATGCTTGTTTCGTTCTTGTTGCCCCCCATCTACACGGCCACGACGGACTACCATAGGACAAGGATAGTTAGGGGTGTCATCAGTAAAGATGACACTGCCAGACAAGAATTTGGTGATTTTGTAAAAGGTTTTCTGCCATTTTGGGGGCCTATGGTGAACAGCAGGAACATAAGGCAATTGACAAGAGTGGTTGAATCCACTGTCATTGAAACAGCCGGTGCCCTTAGTAATTTGACTGCTGAGCTCCAGTCGGATCGCCTTATCACTCTTCAGAACAGGGTCGCATTAGACGTCATACTTGCAGATCGAGGTGGGGTATGTAAAGTGATCCAATCAAGTTGCTGCATTTTCATCCCAGACAATGCTCCGACAGTATACCAGGCCATTTCCAAACTGCATAAGATCTCCGAATCCATTCACGTGGATAAAGGAGACTGGTCTTTGATGGGGTGGTTCTGGGAACTGATATCTGCCTGGGGATGGAAGATTATGATAGTCATTGGGATGATCTTAGCCATTATTTTCCTGTTCTGCTCCTGCAATATGCGGCCTCTGCGCTACATCATGTGTAAGGAAACATGTATCGAGAAACGAACTAAGTAATAGGATGATATCACTGCCACATCTCAATTACTTTCTGAATATAGACCTGGACTCAGATTGGCGTGAGTATAGGTTATTGCCTATGTAAGGGCAAAAGGTGGGTCTGTGGTACTGAAAATTCTGGACCTGTGTCATATACATCATCGTACCCTGACGATTTTGGTATCAGCGGACCGGTAATGGTTAGAATACTATGCACAAGCATTTCCGTCATGTTCGAGTGACGGAATCACCCTGAAATTGGATTTTTCGTCCGGAACCCTCGGGTTCCATTTTGTGATCGGCAGCCATTTTGTGATTGCCCTCACAGAAGGCAATGACTAAGGGCCGAAACCAACCTGAAGGACACGTACACCTTTGCTGACTCTGCTGTGACCTGGGCAGGCTGACTATTCTGCCTGAAGCCAAACCTGTTCGGGCAGTTCCTTTCCCAGTGGCCGAGCGAGATCAGAATCAAGGCACAACATGTTATAAACTGATCACCGCACCCAAACCATGCCTAATCTCATGCACACCTGTCCCTGTTTCTTCTTTATGACCTGTTTTACGAGGAGGAGGTGCCCGTTTTTATTAGGGGTCCGTCAATATCTGATGAAAGTTCTGGGCCTTGCCGAGTAATTGATTATGGACTGGACAAACTGAAATGTGGGCTTGTCATCATGACTCTGCTTTTCCTTTGTGGCGAAAATATGTGAATGGTTTACCGTAAAATAAGGAATGTTTGCCTGAAGCATATTATTTTGTATATAAGGAGAAGTCTGGCTTCGTAATTTTGAGCAGTCTCCTGAGAACATACATGCTGTTGTACTTCTAGGATACCTGTTACTGGTTGCAGCCAATAAATACGATCTTTGACTTCACCAAGAAGACTCTGTGTTTCTGTAGTCTGAAACAGGAAGGACTCGAAGTCTTTGGGTGTTCTCCCTGGCACCGCTGGGTTCTTAAAAACCCGGTACTTCACCGTAAGGTGATGGCTGTCCGTAAGCTGGAGGCTATTTGTGCCGAGTATCGCCGGTTGTGGGCTCGGAAGCATGAGGACACTACAAAAACCAGTACATCCTCCTCCACTGCCCCCGGGTCCACCAGCCACAAGCCTCCAGCCAAACGGAGCCATGGCCCGACAGCCTCCTGCCACCGCCGTACAGCAGCAAAAACAACAGCTGGATGGTACGTCAGCGCCGCCTCCGAAAGCGAGTGGACTACCTGGAGCGGTTGGGCGAAAAACATCAGCGCCAGCTCCGGGACCTCCACAAAGTGCTGCAGGACGAGCAGCACCAGCTGTCCATACTACGCCACCGAAGGAAGTGACTGTCCCTTGCCCCTTTTTTAAAGACTGTTGGGGGGGTGGGAATTGGGTTTTTGGGAAAGGGGACTTTTTGATTTTTGGACATTGTTTTGGTAAGGGAGGGGGGGTGAGTTGGGGTAATTTATTTTATTTTTGTGACAACAACATCCATAATTTATATTTCTTAATAATTATATTTTTCATTCCAAAACACAGTATACGCGCTCATATTATTTTGTGTGGGGGTTGGCGGTGGTTACTGGACGTTTGGTTTTTCAAACTTACCAGCATGAATGAAACATCTTGTCCTGAAATGTACCAAAATGCAAGTAACCGAGTTAGTCAATTCAGTAGCCCTACTACTGTACTTTACTAGTAGTACTGTCAGTCTCTGCTCTCCTCCCAACTTAGTCCTAGCCCATTATTCTACTACCTCTCCAATATGCTTATCTTACCTGTGATTTGTGAATCACAGTTGGTGAATAAGGTTGGTTGTTGACTTGAATCCTCGACGGATGCAATATCATTGTTGTGCTGGTAGCAGTAGTGGTACACACTGGCAGTATCACCATATGAAAAAAAAGGAAATGAAACATTGTGTGGGCTGAGCGTAGCATTAGAAACAGTACATTAGATAGTACGGTAGAGAACAGTGCCCTAAATTGTAGCCTAAGCAGTGTTAAATTAATGTAAATATAAGAAGTAGTTGCGTGGAGTTGGACTGCTATAAGAAATTAAGGCAAAGGACACGTCATCAACGTAACGTAAGCATTAAGCATTTGATTGTTCACGTTGTGTAGGAGGAGGATGTTCTTGTCAATCCACGATGGCGCACATGAACTTCTGATTGTAATGATTTTGGCTGCTTTGACCTTATCCTCCCCAGCAAGTTTGTGGAATTTATTGTTGTTGTCAGTCACACCACAATGAAATACCACACATCCCGGGGGAAGAGGGTTAGGGTTTGAAAATTGGATGGGAATGGGGTTTTTTGGGAAAGTTTGGTAGAGAGGAAAAAAAACACAGCATGGACAGTCAAACAACAATTGAAGAGAAACAAATTTTTGGATTTGAACTACGAAGAAACAAGTTGAGAGTACAGGGCTGCAGTCATTACGCAATTTCACTTGCCTCTCTGCCCTCAGAGAGAATATACACTTAGAACATTAAATTACTGTTAAACATAGCAAAAACATTGCAAATTTAGAAGCAGAGAGAAAAGAAATGCAGATTCACACTCATAGAAGTTCACAGCAATAACATTACTTAAAAGATAAGTAGAAATGAATGGATACTGTTACTGTATGTTGTAATTGTCCTGTTGAATTTGAGAAGTTGCATGCAACAAGCCATTCCTCTTACTTGCGGTACTCCTCCGTTCCATCTGATGCTCCGTCAATCAATGTTGGTGACCAGAAGACACCCTGTCCACTGCCTGCCTGGCGGATGCTGAATTGCGTGTCGCTAATGTGAAGCCTGACTTCATCCTTTTTTCCATTGCACAGGGTGAAAGCCGCCCTGTAAATGTTGATGCAAAAACAGGAAGTGATATTAAAACACCACTGAGAAAAATATATAAGGTACATACGCTGTGTAGTGCAAAATGTCACACTTTCAGTTTCAGAATCGACAGTACAATAGTTTCAAAAGGGCGTACTCTGAGTCTCCTTTTGAAGGATATATAAGTATGGGCAAATTTTGCGGATCTTTCCCCTCAAGCTAGGTGTAGTGTAAACTACAATTTTAGAACAAAATTATACCTTCCCAGCCGTGCTCCCAGACCCTTAAACACCGACGCTAAAATGTAGATTACCCCCAATCAGACCACAAAAAACGTGCGATACTCCTACCTGTCTGAGGCCTAGTGGAAAATGGTGACAAAACGTACTTTGAAAGTAAAGTAGGCCCAAATCCCACCTTTCCCACCATGGATTTTCTTCAAACTACTTGCAACCAAAATTAGACATTTCCCGACAAGTGCTCAAAGAGTAGACCTAAAGAACCCAGTTGCCAAAATCTCGAACTATCCCAAACACATGCAATACTGCTAACCCTAACTAGCCCTAAGTTAAAAATAGTGTCAAATGCTTTCTAATACTAGGCCCTAACTCCACTTTGCCACCATGGATTTTCTTCAAAACTTTTGCAATCAGAAGTATCCATACCCAGCATTGGTCCAAGACCCCAAAACCCACCCACAAACACCAGGAACCCCCCAAACACCCCCCCCAAAACGCTATAGTGAGCAAAATGCCTGAAAATGGAAAAACGTGTTTACCTCCGATTTTCTCTAAACCACTTTTATCCGGTATTAGAACTTCACAGCAATGCCCCCAGACCCGTCAACCCAGGCGAAAACCAGTTTAACCCCCCAAACAGCCAAAAAGCAAAAATGGAAAAATGGGCACTTAGAAATATTTAGCCCTAGTTCCAAAATCACTCTGTGCGCGCTCTGCAGCTAGGCCCTAACTCCCCTTTGCCACCATGGATTTCAATCAAACCTCTTGCAATCAAAAGTATCCATACCCAGCATTGCTCCAAGACCCCAAAACCCACCCACAAACACCAAGAACCCCCCTAAGCAGGCCCCCAAAAACACGAAAGTGAGCTAAAACTCTGAAAAGTTTAAAACTTTTTCACCTCCGATTTTATCCAAAACACTTTTATCCGGTATTAGACCTTCACAGCAATGCCCCCATACCCGTCAACCCAGGCAGAAACAAGTTTAACACCCCCAAACAGGCAAAAAGCAAAAGTACAATAACGGGGACTTAGAAATATTTTGCCCTACTTCCAAAATCACTCCGTGCGAGCTCTGCAGCTAGGACCTAACTCCCCTTTGACACAATGGATGTCCGTCAAACCTCTTGCAATCAAAATTATCCATACCCAGCATTGCTCCAAGACCCCAAAACCCATCCACAAACTCCAGGAACCCCCCCAAACAGCCCCCCGAAAACGCTAAAGTGAGCAAAATGCCTGAAAATGGAAAAACTTTTTCACCTCCGATTTTCTCCAAACCACTTTTATCCGGTATTAGACCTTCACAGCTATGCCCCCAGACCCGTCAACCCAGGCAAAAACAAGTTTAACCACCCCAAACAGCCAAAAAGCAAAAATGGAAAAATGGGCACAAAAATATTTAGCCCTAGTTCCAAAATCACTCCATGCGCGCTCTGCAGCTAGGCCCTAACTCACCTTTGCCACCATGGATTTCCGTCAAACCTCTTGCAATCAAAAGTATCCATACTCAGCGTTGCTCCAAGACCCCAAAACACACCCACAAACACCAGGAACCCCCAAGCAGGCCCCCAAAAACACATAAGTGAGCGAAAACTCTGAAAAGTTAAAAACTTGAGGCAGTGCCATGCAGAGGGTCAAGGCAGACACCACTGAGTGAAGCATCCTGATGTAGCATACCTAGGCTCTTTGTCAGACAGACAAAGCATATCTAATTGTATGCAGCAAGCCACATAGCCCCAACTTTACATGAATTGCTGTCTGGAGTGGACTCTGCCTGGCATAACGAAATGAAATGAAATGAAATAGGGGTTTTGTAAAGCGCGTTACTACCCGGAGGTCTCGTAGTGCTGAGGACGAGTGGGACACGATAACCACCAGCTGAAGATTAGTGGAAAAGAAGTGTTTTCAAATGCTTACGGAATTTTAGGATGTCAGGTTCACTGCGCAGCATGATCGGCAGGGCGTTCCAGACAGATGCCGCATTCCAAGAAAAGGAGTGGCCTCCCCATCTTGCACGTTTATTTTTATTGGTTGAAGCCTGAAAGGTTGTGCCAGAGCGCAACGATCTCCGTGAATGGTAGGGGGTCGCTAAGGAACAGATCATTGTGGGAGCTTTTTTCCACAAAGCTTTGTGCATTATGCACCTCGCCTTGAATTTTACCCTGCCCTGGATGGGCAGCCAGTGCAGTTTCCTCAAGGCGGCAGCACCTGATTGTCTACAAGAAAGTCCGAGCAGAAGACGTGCCGCCGCATTCTGGATTACTTGAAGTTTTTTAATAGTACTGACAGGAGCTCCCAAATAGACGGCGTTCCCGTAGTCCAGGCGGGACAGGATGATGGCCTGGACCATTATCCTTCGAGCTTGAAAAGGGAGAAGAGGCAGGATGTTCCTCAGCATTCGCATCGGCCCAAAACATGTGGCAGAGAGTTTGGTGGCTTGCTGATTGAAGCTTAAGGTGTCATCTAGCCAGACTCCTAGACTCTTTATCCGATCCTTTGGTTCTGGTGGGGTACCCATGCAGGTCGACCACTCAATGGTGGGTCTTGGTACAGCTAATTTACCCAGGAACATCAGCTCAGTTTTTTCCCCATTCAGTTTTAGATGGGAAAGGGCCATCCAATTTGTTATTGCTACTAGGCAATTGCCCAGATTGGAGGGCATGCCCCCTGGCTGATTAAGAGCCACCACTAGTTGGGTGTCGTCTGCGTAGGTTATAATATCAAAGCCATAGAGACGAGCAATCTCTGCTAGAGGTTCCATATATACATTAAAGAGCGTAGGGCTCAGGGAGGAACCCTGGGGCACTCCCCGGTTGAGGGCCAGGCTTTGGATTGAGTAGAACCCTCCGACACCTGAAACACCCGGTCCCCTATGAAGGACCGCAGCCAATCAATGGCCTGCCCAGCCATTCCAAGATGTTTTAGGCAAGATATTAAGATGTTGTGGTTCACGGTGTCAAAGGCGGCACTCAGGTCTAACAGCATAATTGCCGTGGTGCCGCCTTGATCCATGTGCTTCCGGGCTAGCTCTGTTACTGTCAGCAAAGCAGCCTCGGTCCCCAGCTAAGGACGGAAGCCTGCTTGAGAGTCATGGAGTAGATGATTAGATTCTAAGTAGTCCACCAGGATGGAATTGATGTGTCTCTCAAGCAGCTTGCTTATCCAGGGGAGGAGGGAGATTGGGCGATAGTTAGCCATGTTTGCTGGGTCGAGGTTGGGTTTTTTCAGTAACGCCCTGACTTGAGCACATTTCCATGCCTTTGGTACGGTTCCTGTAGTAATGGAGGCATTCAGGGTATTTAAAATAGTTGGCCTAATAGTATCCGCAACCTTCAATAGATGGCGCTGGGGAGCAGGATCAGTGAGAGACCTCGATGTCCCTTTTAACATTGAAGCATTGAACAACAACAGTACACTGCCTCGCTCTCGACCAATACATACCACGAATAGACAGACATGTAGTCCTGCTGTAGTAGTTGTTGTAGACTGGTTTACCTGTTTGCCACTCACGAATTGGCCATAGTTCTTCCCTAAATCAACGCTGATGATGCATCCATCCCAGTGAGTGACTGTAAAGAAAAAAGATATATTATTTAATCAATCATCATGGTATATTGGCAAGTGAGTCCGCTCCAAGGACATTTTGCATATTTTCAGAAATGCAATATAGTGGCCGCTGAATTTGAAGTACAATTTTAATTAAACAAGGTAAAAAAAAAAGAGTGGTTGATTGACATGAGTTACAATTACTATGTGAAAGATTAGATAATAACTAAGACAAGACATATGAATCATCATTTCATGCACAAAAAACAAACAGCAATTGGGTTCATCAGAGCCAGACAGCCATTGCTGTCCAGTGCATGCCATCTTCTCAATTATTCATTACCTGTTCTACTTTTTGTCCACATCTTCTTCAGAAAGTGAGGGCCCACAGGGCAGCCTCTCCTGTCAATATCAAAAGTAACTCTGTCAGCAATCAGCAAGCATGTAGTCAGTCAGTAATTTCAGTCCCACTTGAGGGGACTCATCGTAATCCATCCATCTGCCTTGAGGGAAATGGATAGGGTGAGTCTGGAGGAGGAGTATAAAGGAGCATGATTGAGTTGTGAACTTGTGAACCTTAGGAATGCAGACTGCGGCACCTTCAAATCAATAAGGAATATAAGATGAAGACAGTGCTGCTGATGGACTTGTTGTGATTATGTGATTAGAGTTTTTTTGTGGTAAAAGTTGCAAAACAAAGAAAGACACACAGGAATAAAAGTGAATAAGGACGAAAAAAAGGAAGTCATTTTCAGGGCTCGGTGTCAGTGAGGTAGAGCTTGTCCTCCAACTCCATGATTTGAGACGGGAGTAGGTCAGGTAACAGAGAAGAACTTCCGTCACCTAAGTCGGTGTCCTCTTCTTCCTGCGTGCATTCACGTGCTTTGTAATCTGGTGGTATCAAGTGCTGATTCCTCTTGATCAGTGTTAACCTCTCCACATTTTTGGCCGAGAGGCGGGACCTTTTTGAAGTTACAATGGCACCAGCAGCACTGAAAAAATGTTCAGAAGACACGTTTGCGAGTGGGCAAGACAAATAATTTAGAGCCAGGTTGGCGATCAGTGGCCTTAGAGCCATTTTCCAGTACCAATACAGCAATGGGTTCGTATGAACAAAGACCTGTGTTGGCTCATCCAGATAGGCCTGCACCATCAACTCAAGGTTCTCAACGATTGCTCTACTTTGCGTACCATCTGTGGCCTTCTCAGCTCTGGAACGAACAAACCCTTGATGAGTTAGCCAATCTGCTTCCGACAATATTATGGCTGGGCCTAGTGCAGTTGAGGATGATGATAGGGTTGCTGCTGGTGTCGTTAACGGCTGTGAGGGAAAGTGACTCCCTTAGGCCACAGATTCAGAAGTGGAACTTGACGCTGGATCACCTGTTGATTCAGTTGAACTTCTGACGGCTCCTTGAATTTTCTGCCTATCTTTTTCGAACTGTCTGGCTGACACAGCTATCCAATGTTTGTACTTTGAATCATCTGCCTCATCAAAAGGAATGAATGCTTTGCTGGCCACTGCCTTTTTGTACCGTGGATCCAGAATAGTGGCACAAATGTAATGTTGTTCTGCATGTATCTTTTGAAGCCTTTCATTGGCAACTAGGCGGCTTAATAAGTTCTCCGCCAACAGATATGCAGCTTGCTTTCCACCATCATCTCTCAACGTTGAAGACACTGCCTTCAGTTGGTGCTCTAGCATGCGCAACAATGGGATAGCTTTGCTCAAAGAACAGCCCTCCCTGCTGACTTCACGCGTGAAGACCTTAAAAGGACGAAGCATGTCTGTCAGGCTTTTAACTAGCTGCCATTCCTCCAAATCTAGCCTTAGGTCAATAGAACCTACTGTAAAGATATAGTCATTGATTACCATGCACTGCTCAAACAGACGCTCAAGCATGTAAAAGGTTGAGTTCCAACGTGTTGCCACCTCCTGAATGAGTCCTTTGACTGGCACTTTATGTACATGTTGAATGCTCCTCAGCTGCTTCCGGGCCTTAAAAGAATGGCTGAAATGTGTGCAGATTCTTCGGCACATAGACAGTATCTTCTTGACTTGGGTTTCAGTTTTCAAGAAATCTTGAACAACCAGGTTTATACAGTGCGCCAAACACGGCACTCTGAAATAGTCACCGTCCTGCATGGCCCTAACTATATTACTGCCATTATCCGTGGAAACATAACCAACTATGCGATTTCTTGGTTGCAGCCATTCAGAGACCTTACTGTTAAACTCATCCAAAATGTTTTTTGCAGTATGACTTTTCTCCATGGCAAACATGGCTAATGTTGCATGTTTTAGAGAAGCTTGAAAAACTGTGTCCAGGTCAACAACTGCACTTGACTTGTCTGTAACCCCTGCAAAAGACCCTGCAAAAGAGACCCAGTGTGTAGTGATGCACATGTAATCAAAGGCTTGGCAACTGGTCCACATGTCTGTTGTCAAGTGGTTAGTGTGAACAGCACTCTTCTGGAAAGCTGCCCCAATCACCTCCAGCACATCTTGATGTAGTGCTGGAACCGCAACTCTGGCAAAATAGGACCGGCTAGGAAACTTCCATTTACGGCAGACTGTTGCCACTAATTCTAGAAACTCCACCCCTTCCACGAAAGAAAAAGGTCCAGTGCTAGAATTTTAGCCAGCTTTGCGTTATACAGACGTACCGTTGGGTGGTTGCGTTCAAATTGCGCCTCCGACCAGAACATTCTGCTAATGGTGGGCTGGATCATTTTACGTGATGATGATGATGATGACCTCTTCAAACCAGTTAGGCCCATTGATGTAGTTTTTCGCATTGGTGTCTCTACAACACTCTTAGTGTGCCTCATAGATGTTGCAGGGGTAGAGGGCGATACCACTGCAGTGCTGCTGCCAGCAGAACTGGGCAGCCACAGGGCAGCCTCTCCTGTCAATATCAAAAGCAACTCTGTCAGCAATCAGCAAGCATGTAGTCAGTCAGTAATTTCAGTCCCACTTGAGGGGACTCATCGTAATCCATCCATCTGCCTTGAGGGAAATGGATAGGGTAAGTCTGGAGGAGGAGTATAAAGGAGCATGATTGAGTTGTGAACTTGTGAACCTCAGGAATGCAGACTGCGGCACCTTCAAATCAATAAGGAATATAAGATGAAGACAGTTCTGCTGATGGACTTGTTGCGATTATGTGATTAGAGTTTTGTTGTGGTAAAAGTTGCAAAACAAAGAAAGACACACAGGAATAAAAGTGAATAAGGACGAAAAAAAGGAAGTCATTTTTAGGGCTCGGTGTCAGGGAAGTAGAGCTTGTCCTCCAACTCCATGAGTTGAGACGGGAGTAGGTCAGGCAACAGAGAAGAACTTCCGTCACCTAAGTCGGTGTCCTCTTCTTCCTGCGTGCATTCACATGCTTTGTAATCTGGTGGTATCAAGTGCTGATTCATCTTGATCAGTGTTAACCTCTTCACATTTTTGGCCGAGAGGCGGGAGCTTTTTGAAGTTACAATGGCACCAGCAGCACTGAAAACATGTTCAGAAGACACATTTGCGAGTGGGCAAGACAAATAATTTAGAGCCAGGTTGGCGATCAGTGGCCATAGAGCCATTTTCCAGTAACAATACAGCAATGGGTTCGTATGAACAAAGACCTGTGTTGGCTCATCAAGATAGGCCTGCACCATCAACTCAAGGTTCTCAACGGTTGCTCCACTTTGCGCACCATCTGTGGCCTTCTCAGCACTGGAACGAACAAACCCTTGATGAGTTAGCCAATCCGCATCCGACAATATTATGGCTGGGCCTAGTGCAGTTGAGGATGATGATAGGGTTGCTGCTGGTGTCGTTAAAGGCTGTGAGGGAAAGTGACTCCTTTCGGCCACAGATTCAGAAGTGGAACTTGACGCTGGATCACCTGTTGATTCAGTTGGACTTCTGACGGCTCCTTGAATTTTCTGCCGATCTTTTTCGAACCGTCTGGCTGACACAGCTATCCAATGTTTGTACTTTGAATCATCTGCCTCATCAAAAGGAATGAATGCTTTGCTGGCCACTGCCTTTTTGTACAGTGGATCCAGAATAGTTGCACAAATGTAATGTTGTTCTGCATGTATCTTTTGAAGCCTTTCATTGGCAACTAGGCGGCTTAATAAGTTCTCCGCCAACAGATATGCAGATTGCTTTCCACCATCATCTCTCAACGTTGAAGACACTGCCTTCAGTTGGTGCTCTAGCATGCGTAACAATGGGATAGCTTTGCTCAAAGAACAGCCCTTCCTGCTGACTTCACGCGTGAAGACCTCAAAAGGACGAAGCATGTCTGTCAGGCTTTTAACTAGCTGCCATTCCTCCAAATCTAGCCTCAGGTCAATAGAACCTACTGTAAAGATATAGTCATTGATTAACATGCACTGCTCAAACAGACGCTCAAGCATGTAAAAGGTTGAGTTCCAACGTGTTGCCACCTCCTGGATGAGTCCTTTGACTGGCACTTTACGTACATGTTGAATGCTCCTCAGCTGCTTCCGGGCCTTAAAAGAATGGCTGAAATGTGTGCAGATTCTTCGGCACATAGACAGTAACTTCTTGACTTGGGTTTCAGTTTACCTCCTCTTGAATAGCAATTTCCTGATGTGCCCCTATTTCTGGAGGAACAAGCGTTGTAGGCAGCTGTGCCGCTCCATGAACCTCTAGTCGCACCTCTTCATGCCCCTCTCCTTGCGGCTCTACTTGCGCCTCTCCTTGCGGCTGTACTTGCGCCTCTCCTTGCGCCTCTACTTGCGCCTCTCCTTGCACATGTACTTGCGCTTGTACTAGTTGCACCTGTGTTTGTGGCTGTGGTTGTTGAACACTCATCAGCTGAGTTACACCCAGTGTTGATTGGATGGTACTTTCTTGTGATGAGCCAAGATCACTGGTCGATGGTGATTCAACAACCATAGTGGCTGCCACAGCAGCACTCATGGTGGTCTTGGACCTAACTTGGCCTGGTGGCACTGATCCCAATGAAGCGGAGGTGCTGCTTCCAGCTTGGTCCCCGGCAGACACCGCTGCTGCTGCAGGCGTAGTTTTTTTTCCCAAAAAAAGGTGTCGGTGGGCACACCAGTCTCCTTGGTAGGTGGTACCACTTGCTTCTTCTGCTCCTTCTTACTGGCAGTGGCACTGGCGAAATTTTTCGCTGAGGCACTACGGCCAACTTTCTTTAGGGCCATCTTCTTGAGATGTCAGAACAGGAGGCCGCAGTTGCACGAGTTGCAGAGTGGTCTTGTCTGTGGCCACACGTGACGTCACGTGGCATTGTGCTGCACACAACGCTGCAGGACTTCCTCCTGGCACTGGTGGTTCTCTTGTGCACCTAAAAGCAATGAAAGCCAGAGGAACATCAGTTATACACCCCAAAAAGTTGAAAAACACTCAAAAATCCCCACAATCCTATACCATCCATGCCCTCAATGATGTTTAAATTCAAGACACCCCAGGGAAAGACTAGGCCCATGCACCACTGAGTACCCCTGGGCATAATGGTTGAAAGCAAGGCAAAGTGGATGCAGGCCTGAGCACACTGCCTGGCTTAAAAATGGCCCCTTGACCCCCACCACATGGCCAGGACCTGCCTGTACCAGGCCTCAAAATGACCCCCACCCACATGGCCAGGCCCCAACATCACCCCAAAAAGTCAGATAACACTCAATAATCACCACAATCCCATGCCATCCATGCCCTCAATGTGTTTAAATTCAAGACACCCCAGAGAAAGACCAAGCCTATGCACCACTGAGTACCCCTGGGCATAATGGTTGAAAGCAAGGCAAAGTGGGTGCAGGCCTGAGCACACTGCCTGGCTTAAAAATGGCCCCTTGACCCCCACCACATGGCCAGGCCCTGCCTGTCCCAGGCCTCAAAATGGCCCCCACCCACATGGCCAGGCCCCAAAACCACCCCAAAAAGTGGAAAAACACTCAGAAATTAACACAATCCCATGCCATCCATGCCCTCAATGATGTTTAAATTCAAGACACCCCACAGAAAGACTAGGCCCATGCACCACTGAGTACCCCTGGTCATAATGGTTAAAAGCAAGGCAAACTGGGTGCAGGCCTGAGCACAATGTCTGGCTTAAAAATGGCCCCTTGACCCCCACCACATGGCCAGGCCCTGCCTGTACCAGGCCTCAAAATGGCTCCCACCCACATGGCCAGGCCCCAACATCACCCCAAAAAGTCGACAAACACTCAAAAATCACCACAATCCCATGCCATCCATGCCCTCAATGATGTTTAAATTCAAGACACCCCAGAGAAAGACCAAGCCCATGCACCACTGAGTACCCCTGGGCATAATGATTGAAAGCAAGGCAAAGTGGGTGCAGGCCTGAGCACACTGCCTGGCTTAAAAATGGCCCCTTGACCCCCACCACATGGCCAGGCCCTGCCTGTACCAGGCCTCAAAATGGCCCCCACCCACATGGCCAGGCCCCAACACCACTCCAAAAAGTCGAAAAACACTCAGAAATCAACACAATCCCATGCCATCCATGCTCTCAATGATGTTTAAATTCAAGACACCCCACAGAAAGACTAGGCCCATGCACCACTGAGTACCCCTGGGCATAATGGTTGAAAGCAAGGCAAACTGGGTGCAGGCCTTAGCACACTACCTGGCTTAAAAATGGTCCCTTGACCCCCACCTCATGGCCAGGCCCTGCCTGTACCAAGCCTCATGGCCAGGCCCCAACACCACCCCAAAAAAGTCGAAAAACACTCGAAAATCACCACAATCCCATGCCATCCATGCCCTCAATGATGTTTAAATTCAAGAGACCCCAGAGAAAGACTAGGCCCATGCACCACTGAGTACCCCTGGGCATAATGGTTGAAAGCAAGGCAAAGTGGGTGCAGGCCTGAGCACACTGCCTGGCTTAAAAATGGCCCCTAGACCCCCACCACATGGCCAGGCCCTGCCTGTACCAGGCCTCCAAGTGTCCCCCACGCACATAGCCAGGCCCCAACACCACCCCAAAAAGTCGAAAAACACTCAAAAATTCCCACAATCCCATGCCATCCATGCCCTCAATGATGTTTAAATTCAAGACACCCCACAGAAAGACTAGGCCCATGCACCACTCACTACACCTGGGCCTACTGGCTAGTGAGGCTTTACAGGCACCCCAAAATTAAAAAAAAAAATCAACATATAACAGTGAGCTAAAATTCCATGACATAAATGAGAATTAAGTTAAAAAACAAATCACAGAAACAGTTGTATCATGCACCCATGACTAACCCTGGGCCTACTGGATACTGTGGCTACCCACCACAATATATATTTTGTTAAGGTTGTGAAAAAAGTTTTAGAACTGTAGTTGCCTCAACTGCAATGCCCCAAACAAACAACACCAACTTACTTGTAAAATCTCAAGTCCAAAAGTGATCCAAAGTCCAAAAAGTCCTCAAATGCAAATCCAGCAGCAGTCGCAGAAAGTAATCCTTCCAGCTCAACAGCCAAATTAAAAGTGACCAGTACATGCACAAAGCACTGGGAGGAGCCAGCTGGACAGGAACAGGAAGTTGGAGACTCTGATGCACTTCCTTCCTCCCACCCCACCCCAAACAATGGACTCCTGCACCAAAAAGTGCAGTCAAATGTCAATCTGAGGAGTTATTCTGATCAAAATCATCATTTTCACAAGGTTCATGCTTCCTGCGGTAGATTTCTTGTGCAGAATTGCAATTTTTGCAATGTCGGGAACGGGAGCTGTTCGAATCTCCCACCGGAAGTCAGCTGCGTGCTGTTGCTGGCTTTTATGACGTACTCGCGTTGTCAAACTCTCGTCGTGCAAGATGCCAAGCCGCGATAGCGTAATTGCGTTCGAAAAACTCTCGCGCGATCACGCAGCAAGATCGAAAATGGCGCCGCACACGCAAAACCTGAAGAAAAACAACTCGGCGGACTCAGAATCACGGTAAGACAACGGCGCGCGCGCGATATTGTATTGTATGTGGCCTGTAAGATATCTAGCTGTGTGGGCTCACCCTGTAGGCCGTCCGGTGGTGGTGGACTTGCAGCTTCTACCACATCAGTCCTCATTGCAGTTCAAGCCTGATCACATGCGCCCAGGTCACACTTTCTGGAGACCTTGTCCATGATTAACAGCGAGTAGCTGATGGGAACCGGTCCTCAGAGGTAGCTACTCGCACGATATGCAGTCGTCAAGCTCAACTGCCAATGATATAAAGCCAACTATAACTAGAACAGGTGAGCCTCCTTCAAGTTGCAATAGGTAGTCCCAGCACAACCTGCTAAGAGAACCTATGATGGTGGATCCGCCTTGGGCCAGTGAGTGTACCGGATTCCAGTCAGTATAATTAGCTGGGGTCCAGGTGCATTCATTAGAATCACAGAGTAGACTAGCAGTCAAAAAAGAGTAACAATGAGGTGCAGGGCTGAAAAGTTGGTAGTTCTCAAATGCAGCTGGGTGTTGCAGTGGGCCCAATCACAGACAGTACCAAGGCCCCAGTTACCAGTCTATAACGCTAGACTCCAATTTCCAGCACTCTAGGCAGTAGGTCAGTTGTAAAACAACAGGATCCTTAATACAGTTTCCCCCCAAAAGCAATTCCAGTGGAAGTCAATAGGGTCCTAGCTGCAGTTGCCACTCATCTTTCTTCCAAGTAGTAGGCACACATACAATTACAAGGCTATACAGATAAACACTGGGGTACCTGCTGATATGTGGGCTGTTGAGCTCTAATCAAGAGCTCCCCACAGTGCCCGGTCTGCACAGCAGATATAGCTGGGTCTCATCCCCCCACTCAAATTCCTCCTCCTTAGTCAGTCAGAGTGGACAGTATACTGCACTCTGTGCCCTGATCAAAATGGCCTGCAGCGACGGCCCCAGGAGCAGCTGCACACAAGCTCTGTGTTCAACAGGCAGGGCTCCCAGGCAGGGAGAACCATTCAGGGAGGGTGCCACTATCAGACCAGAACGTGTCTCTTCATTCTCCCATCCGCCTAACTGCTCCGCTGTCATTGCCGTTCCCGGGAGTCTACAAAGGCTTCAGATTGGCCTGGGCAAGCTGGCACAACTCTGATCTTGTCCGGGCGACAGTCGCGCCCAACAGACCCAACAGGAGCACCAGCCCCCCTCTCCTCAAAGCGGGGGCACACATCTCAGGCTTTCAGCATCACTGTTCTTCCGTTACAGCGAGGCCGCCGCCATCTTGATCCGCGGTCTTGCTTCCACATCTGAAACCCCGGGGAATCAGCACTAGTGGTCCATATGGCTAGTTTTTTTTGGTACCCCCTAAACAGTGGACAGCAGTGGAGGGGCTGAGCGGCTCCAGGGTTTGGTACTCCCATCAGGATGAGTTTGGGTGGGGTCTGGTGGAGCAGAGTTCATTGGACCGCTGGTTACTCCATCTGCATCAGGCCATGCCCCCCAGGGCACTCAGTTTATCTCTTTACGCTTCTCCATAGTTTACCATACTGCCAAATGCTTTAAGTTAGGTTAAGATGTAGTCTCTCACCCTCTGTGACGGTTGCTTCAGGACAGACCTCACCTCACGCATTCAGCAGAACTTTCATCAATATGCGGTGTCTGCTCAACCTCCTTAATGCTCAAATGTGAAGCAATCTGGGCGGGGTTATCTTCTTTGGCTGCAGTCGGGTTTGACCAATCAGGTCTGATGGTGGCTTGCCAAAATGTTGCTTTCAACATTAAATATCTTGAAAATACAAGAAACAAGAGGCATTTGGCAAAACAGGAACAGATTTTTTTAATTAAACAGAGCAGCTGGGAGAACTGTTACAGGCACAGGGTCTGATGACTGTCTCAATCAGTCCTCAGCCTCCTTTTATGTAGTTCCTCGTAGACAATAAAGTCCTTCCGGAGTCATAAAGGAATTTTCTAATAGAAAGTACAGGTGGGTCTCAATCTTGTGTGGACACAATGTTGCCCATGAGTAACGTGTCCAGATGTCTGCCATGGGAAGTGCATGATTACTGTGTGTGCTGTGTCCTGAATGGCTACATGTTCCTAACTCATGGGACATCTAACTTTATGGTGTTCCTGACTCATGTGGCATCTGATTTTATGGTGTTTTGGGAGCGCTCATACCCCTCTGGCCATGTGTGCTTTATAGGGTCCAATCTCCCTGGACCATTGTAGTGTCTCCGTGGCTATCTGTGGGACAGAACTAGGGTTTTTCTGTTCAAGCATATATCTGCCGACTACATGCCACCCTACCTATTACCTACCAATTAGTGACCTTGGCATAGGTCTCAGAGTATGCTTGACATAGGTATTTTGGAATGGGGTTAATGTGGAGTCTGCAATGGCTAAATTTGTTAATAAAGATGCGATTTTGTTCTCATTCATGAATGTATCATTTTTCATATTAGAATCGACTTTTTCTATATTTACACAATTGAGGAGGAGGGCAGCAATGCAACCACATTGTTTATAGTTTCTTTAATACATTTTTGGGTTACATGATGGACAATATGTCTGTAATTCACTGAAATGTTCAACATGAAAATATATGTTTGAACTTATTTTTTATGTTGGGTTTTATGTCACAGTCACTATAAATGTCACTCACATCTTCTCAACTAGGAGTAGGCCTCAAAAGTTAACATCCATGTCAACAGTCCCATAGAGCAACATGAGCCCATGGCGCTCCAAAAAATAAACTACCAGCGATGAAATGCAATGTGATGTAGTGTAATACATTTAAGGGATAGGGCAGGCCTGCCACCTGTCTACATCCAACATTGCCATTATTGTCCATACACACTTGAGCAGTGTATTGCTTCATAGCTCGCATTCTTGCTGTGTTCTGCAGCACCAAAGTGTGTTTCAGATGGTACTTAATGAGTGTTGGCACACAAATCCTCCAAAAAATCAAGACATAAATCAAAACCCTTGTTGCAGTGTGTCTCACCAATTGCACAATGGCAGCACTTTTCTGGAACAAATGTTGTTGCAAATACAATCACAGATCATGAGTGACAGTTGTCATGCACAAAGGCCTAGTAACATTGGAATATGTGATAATGTGCTTTGTTAAGAAGGCGGAAAATGCATGTGTGGCCATCCTCAAAACTGAACACATATGCCTCAATTGCTATCCAAACTCTCATACATAGCACATCATGCCAACATTTACAAATCACATATTTACAATGCATTTCACATCATTGAGATGAGGTTTAGAGTCCTGTAACACAACACTAAGAAGAGGTGACATTGCAATGTGTGGTATTACCTTGACAAGTAATGCAATGTGGATGTTCTTGCAACCATCACATAACCTGACGTATACAGAGTTTGCAAAAGTGTAAAGTGTCCATGTCACATAAATGCATGTGTAAATATGCTATATCATTTAACATGGTAGATTTTGGATATGAACTTACGTCTGCATGGTAATAGTAGGTAACACCTGACCCGAATGGTTAACTGTATCAAACGCTGCTGATAAGTCAAGTCGGACAAGGACAGCTCTTCCCCCCAACCCAACTGTTTTCTAATCTCCTCTGCGGCCATGATAAGGGCAGAATCTGTAGAGTGGCATGGTCTGAAGCCATGTTAGGTGATGTCTGGGAGGTCATTGGAATCTAAATAGTGGGTTAGTTCAGTATTGACTGATTTTTCAAAAATTTTAGCCATTAGCGGTAGACATGATATTGCACGGTAGCTTTTTTTACTTTGGCGGGGTCTAAAGAGGGTTTCTTCAAAATAAGCCTAATACATACTTTTTTCCATGACAATGGAAAAGTCCTAGAACTAATCACCTTATTTAGAAGAGGGGTTAGATGGGTGCTGATCTTGTCTGAGACCAGATGTAATATAACTGGGGGGCACAGGTCAGTAGGAGAATTTGACTTAGTCAATAGCAGCAGTTCATTAACTTTCCCTACTGTTAGGGGGGAAAACTGGATAAGTGGCTAGGGGTTAGATTTTCATAAAAAATGTTGCCATTATTTTTAGTTGATTTAGGGGCCGTTCCTAAAAGTTAATTGTAGACTGATTGTACTTTTGTTTGGAAGAAGTACGCAATCTTATTGCAGAAGGCTTGATCTGGAGTGAACTCGTTCTCCCATTGCAGCTTGGACCATGACAGTGTTAAAAATCTCTTTGGAAGAGTTCTTAGCTGCCTCAATTCTGTTTGTGAAATAGTTCATATTGACTTTTTTGATTGCCTCCTTGTATTCCTCTAGGGCTAGTTTGTAGGCCAATTTGCCTTCCTTGCTGTAATCAGCCCTCCATGTACATTCTAGCCGTCTACATTTTGATTTAATGATTTTAAGAACCAGGTTCTACCACTGTGCTGAGGCATGATTTCTTCTCTGTTTCTTTATTTTTTCCAGAGTCACCTGGTCTGCACCTGATCTAATCTATTCTTCAAAATTGTTGGCTGCCAGGTTGTTATCTGAAACGTGCATAGGGGGGTTCCTATCAAGGGCCTCCTCAAACTCTGTTGTTTTAAATTCTGTGCCCGGGCAAGACTTAACCAGGGGCGGCCTATTAATCAGGGGCCTTTTCCTCTATGGGATTGGAACTTTGAAAGAATTGGCTTTGTGGTCTCTTCATGGTAGGGGTAGTATTTTTTCCATTATTTTGGATAATGTAGGGGTAAAAATTACTATTCTAACCCCAGGGGGTGCAACAGTAGGGTAAGAGTTGGATAGTGTAGGGGTCAAAATTACTATTCTAACTCCAGTGGGTGCAACAGTAGGGTAAGCGCTGGATAGTGTAGGGGTACTATGCGTTGCAATGGTATGCGTTGTAATGACATGCAATGTAATGCCTGCGTTGTAGTGACATTCGTTGTAGTGTCATGAGTTGTAGTGACTTGCAATGAAATGGCTGTGTTGTAGTGACATACATTGTAAATATAGTGCGATGTAATGACTGCGTTGTGAAGGTTGTTTCAAACTCTGTTGTTTTAAATTCTGTGCCAGGGCGAGACTTAACCAGGGGCGGCCTATTAATCAGGGGCCTTTTCCTCTATGGGATTGGAACTTTGAAAGAATTGGCTTTGTGGTCTCTTCATGGTAGGGGTAGTATTTTTTCCAATATGATATTAGGATTATTGGTAAAGATAATGTCAAAGGTGAGTGGGTTCTGAGATAATTTGAGTCAGACTAAATCCCGTCAAGTTGTCCAGTAGCATGGCTGTATCTCCATTATTATTGTATTTGAGGTGGAAGTTAAAATCACCGAATATTGTGAAGGTAGGGAAATCTAGACACGATTTCAAGAGAGTCTAGAGTGACTGAATTAATGTGAACCTTTGCCCCGGCGGCCAGTAAAGAAATAGACCCGGGAAAGTCCAAGTGTTGTTGATTTTAATATTAAAGTTCATGGCCTCTGCTTCGAGTTGTTGGGTAGGATCTATGCTTGTTTTGAAGCAGGAATGATATATTATGGTAATGCCCACATCTTTTTTCCCTTTCCTGTCTACACAGGCCATTTAATAGCCTGCCGGTGGGGCAATGCTCCAGTCGGGATCAAAAGAGTCATCAGCCCAGGTTTCCATAGGGCACCACAATCCACATCGACTCGCTTCACACAGTCACCCTGGTATCCTCGATAATGATGCAACACCGTCTCCAACACTGCTGCCTGCACTGTGACCTGTGGACGAATGTATGATGTTACAACACATACATTTACAACGCATGCATTTACACTGCAGTTTTTACATCGCAACATCCTTTACAATGCCTACATTTACATTGCATGCCATAACAACAAATTCTTTTAAACTACATTTACAACACATTCCAATACATTGCATTGTACCTTTACAACACACACCATTACAACGGATACCATTACATTGCATTTAAGATAAGTGTTTGATAATGTAGGGGTAAAAATTATTATTTTAACTCTAGGGGGTGCAACAGTAGGGTAAGAGTTGGATAGTGTAGGGGTCAAAATTACTATTCTAACTCCAGTGGGTGCAACAGTAGGGTAAGCGCTGGATAGTGTAGGGCTACTATGCGTTGCAATGGTATGCGTTGTAATGACATGCAATGTAATGCCTGCGTTGTAGTGACATTCGTTGTAGTGTAATGAGTTGTAGTGACTTGCAATGAAATGGCTGTGTTGTATTGACATGCATTGTAAATATAGTGCGATGTAATGACTGCGTTGTGAATGTTGTTTCCCCCCTTGGACACAGCTCATGGAGAACACTAAGAACCGAGGTCGTTGTCTCACCAAGGACGACGCCCCATCCCGCACCGCAGCCTTAGCCAACCGACGCCAGAGCCATTGACTCCAGTTCATCAACCAACGCCGCTGCCTGCACCACAAACTGTGGACCCCGCACACTGCATTGCCGCATTTCGCACCGCAGTCTTGGGTCTACCGACGACAGCACTTCAGAATCATTGATGACGCTGCTTGCACTGTGACCTGTAAGAACCACACCGAGCACCGCCCGACTTCACACTGCAGCCCTGGTCTCATGGGAACTTCTGGACGACCGTCACTGAGCCACTGTATGCACCGCAACCTGAGGGCACCACAAGCTTTACCGCTCCACTTTACACCACAGCCCCATTGCCTTATGATGCTTGCACTCATGACTTCAAACTCACAGAATCTGCAACATATTTGACTACAAGTGCCTGATGACTCCTGCACTGACTCCCGGAACCAACGCCTGCTAACACGCTCCTCCAGAGCTCACCGCAAGGTCCGACATCCTGCGTCTCCAAAAGTACTGCTTTAGAGGTCTCCCCGACACCATCAATCAATCAAACTTTCATTTGTTAAGCGCACTACATACCGCGAGGGTCTCATGGCACTGGGGGGAGGTGGGGGCCGCTACTGATCGAACAGCCAGGTCTTTAGTATCCTCCTGAAGGTCAGCAGGTCTTAGCTCTGTCGTAGTCTCAGTGGGAGGGTGTTCCATGTCTTGGCGGCGCTGTGGGAGAAGGATCTCCCACTGGTGGTTGTTCTTCGGATGCGCGGGATGGTCGCGAGTGACAGGTCGGCTGAGTGGAGCTGGCGGTTAGGGGTGTAGAAGGAGATCCGTCTGTTCAGGTAGGCTGGGCTGGTCATGTGGAGTGCCTTGTGTGCGTTGATGAGGATGTTGAAGGATATCCTCTTGTTGTCGGGGAACCAGTGCAGGTTTCTCAGGTGGAGGGTGATGTGGCCGTGTCGTGGTACATCGAGGATCAGTTGTGCCGAGGCGTTTTGGATGTGTTGTAGTCGATTGATGAGCTTGGTCGGGGCTCCCGCATAGAGGCGTTTCCGTAGTAGAGTCTGCTGCTGACGAGGGCCTGGGTGACTATCTTTCTTGTATCTGTCAGGATCCATCTGTAGATCTTGCGGAGCATGCTGAGGGTGTAGAAGCAGGAGGAGGGAATGGCGTTGACTTGCTTCGTCATTGAGAGTGTTGGGTTGAGGATGATTCCCAGGTTGCGTGCATGGTCCGTGGGGGTCGGGGCTGCTCCCAGTGCCGTTGGCCACCAGGAGTCTTCCCAGGCTGACGGGTTGGAGCCGAGGATGGGGACCTCCGTCTTGTCCGAGTTCAGCTTCAGACGGCTGATCGTCGGCGACGGCCTTCATTCCTTCATGGAGGTTGGCTTTGATAGTGATAGGGTCCTTGGTGAGGGAGAGGATCAGTTGAGTGTTGTCGGCTTACGAGATTATGTTGAGGTCGTGCTGTCGGGCGACGTGTGCGACCGGGGCCATGTAAATGTTGAACAGTGTTGGGCTGAGGAAGGATCCTTGGGGTACGCGGCAGATGATCTCGGAGGCTTCAGAACGGAATGGGGGGAGGTGGACGCTCTGGGTTCTGCTGGAGAGGAAGGAGGTGGTCCATTCCAGAGCCTTGTCTCGGATCCCTGTGGCGTGGAGGCATGCGCATAGTGTGCTGTGGCAGATGGTGTCGAAGGCAGCGGAGAGGTCTAGGAGTATGAGTGCTGCAGTCTCCCCGTTGTCTAGCAGGGTCCTGATGTCGTCGGTGGCGGCAATGAGGGCGGTCTCGGTGCTGTGGTTGCTGCGGAACCCTGACTGGAAGGGGTCCAGTATTCTGTTCTCTTCGTAGTATCGGGTTAGCTGTCTGTGAATGATTTTCTCAATGACTTTGGCCGGGATAGGGAGCAGAGAGATGGGTCAGAAGTTCTTGAGGTCTCTTAGGTCTGTTTTAGGTTTTTTGAGTAGGGCGTTGATTTCGGCATGTTTCCAGCTCTCTGGGAAGGTTGCGGTCTCAAGGCAGAGATCGATGACGTTGCATAGGTCGGGTGTGATAGAGCTGCTTGCTTTGTTAAAGACGTGGTGCGGGAATGGGTCTGACGGAGAGCTGGAGTGGATTGTGCTCATGGTCTTGAATGTGTCATCGACGCTTGCGCTGGTCCAGGCTAACAAGGGGACGTGGTCGATAGTGTGCGGAGGGTCTGTTGTGTTACTGTCTGTTGGGGCTGTCTGGGTGTTGAAGCTGTTGTGGATGGATGCTATCTTGTGGCGGAAGAAGGTGGCGAGGAAGTCGCACAGGGCTTGCGACGGCGGAATGTCGTTGGTGTTGGAGCTGGGGTTGGAGGGTTCCTTTATGATGTTGAAGACCTCCTCGCTGTCATGCTCATTGTTGTCGAGGTGGTCTTTGAAGGAGGTCTTCTTGGCAGCCCTGGTAAGGTGGTGGTGGTTGCAGACGGCATCCTTGTGTCCTGCGTGGCTGTCTGGAGTTTGTTTACTGTGCCATTTCTTCTCTAGTTTCCGCCAAGCTTGCTTGGAATTGAGGAGCTATGGGGTGAACCAGCTGGCCCTCTTCCTGGTGTGTTTGTGGGGGCGTTTCTTCAGCATAGTCCTCGATCCAGCGCCTGAGGTTGTGGGCAGCGATGTCGGCTTTGGAGGGTTCAATGGGTGGGCTGAGAGCGAGGTTTGCATGTAGTTGGTCTTCGGTGATTTTGCTCCAGCGGCGACAGGAGATCTGTTGGGTGCGGTGGTGTGTGGTGGGTTTCTGGAAGGTGCAGTGGATGCAGCAGTGGTTGGTCCAGAGGAGTTCATTGGTGTGGCTAATGGAGATGTGCGGGCTTGAGGAGAAGACGGGGTCGAGCGTGTGGCCGGGCGGAGTGGGTGGGCGTTGTGACGAGTTGCCTCAGTCTGAGGTTGGCGAGGTTGTCGATCAGGGTGGTGGAGTTGCAGTCATTGTTGTTCTCAAGGTGAAATTTGAGGTCTCCGAGGAGGATGTAGTCGTGGAGGTCAGGGCGCGCGTGCTGATGTAGTCGGCAATGGAGTCTCTGAACTGGGGGCAGGGTCTAGGGTGGTCGGTAGACTAGGGTGCGTCTGAGGGTGGAGTTGGGATCAGTGTGGATCAGGAAATACATGTGTTCGGCGGTGCTGAGCACGTTCTTCTGTGCTAGTCGAGACCCTGATGCTGTTCTTGTGGATGATGGCGATTCCTCCTCCGACTCTCTTGGTGCGGTCTCTGCAGGTGATCTTGTAGCCGTCTGGGATGGCTATGGCGATGTCGGGTGCAGAGGAGTTGTTCAATCAGGTCTTTGTCAGGAAGGCAACGTCCGCGGAGGTTGAGTTGAGCAGGTCCCAGTGCTCGACGGCGTCTTTGCATGAAAAGCGGGTGTTTAGTAGTATGCATTTAAGGTGGTTGAGGTCTATTTTGGCGGGTGGTTCGTCAGCTCTGTGGTTGGTGTAGCTGCAGTTCCGGCAGGTGAAAGGACACTGTGTGCGTTTCGGGCGGTCTTCAAGCAGTTGTGGGTCTGTCGGGGTTGAGAGCATGCAGAGTGCTGGCGTCGTAGTGGCGGCGATCGTCGTGGCGGGTGCGGGGGCCGGGGGTTCTGGCGCTGGGTGGGTGCAGACGGGCTTGCTGCGCGCCAGCGGCGCAACCGCGCGGCGGCCGGCATGTATGGGTAGGTGGGAGTGAGGAGCAGCTGGGAGGCGGGGCAGTAAATGGTCAGTCAGGGGGCCGGAGTCGCAGGGGGCGCAGCGGCATGTGCAGTGAGGTGCGATGAAGGAAAAGGAAGGCAAAAGTGCGCAACAATTGAGGGGGAAACGAGTGGCACGGAGGGCAGAAAGGTCACAAAAGGGCAAAAAGGTCACAAGAATACAGGGGGAAACGAGTGGAACAGAAGGCAAACAGGTCACAAAAAATGGGGGAAACGAGTGGCACAGAAGGCAGAAAGGTCCCTATAAAGGTCACAAAAAACGGGGGAAACAAGTGGCACAGAGGCAGAAAGGTCCCAGGAAAGGGCAGAAAGGTCACACAAATAAAACGGGGGGAAATGAGTGGCACAGAGGGCACAAAGGTCTCAAGAAAGGGCAGAAAGGTCACAGGAAATGCAGGGGCAGCTAAGCAACAGAAGGCAAAAATGGGCAGAGAGACACGGGGGCAGCGAGGGGAACAGAGGGAGAGAACGGGCACAGACCACGTACAGGCAGCGTTGGAGACAGACAACAATGAAAATGCAGTCACTACAACGGGAGCAATGAAAGAAAATACAGGCAATACAATGGAGGATGAGCAAACCTACGGCCTACCACTGGCCACCAGGGATGAGGCGGAGGTGGTAGCCTGCGGGTGGAGGACGGCCTTGAACTTCCTCAGCAGCGGCAGCTGGGGCAGGGACTCACATGCGGTGCTGTGAGGAGGTGGAGCGACCTACCTGGAAGCTGGCCCTCTTTGCCACGGTCAGCCAGAACTATTGGATTTGTCTGCTCATGGTGCCATAATAGCCCAGGATGGAGCTATCAACTACAAAGAACTGTATATAAAGTTTATTTTTTCTTTATTGGTATTGTGGACTACTGTATGTTGGATTTTGATTGTTTTGGTCCTGTTTTACACAGATAAATACTAGATATTTTTCTAAAACTGGTGTGGTGTTTTTTGTGGCATGCTGACTGTATTGTTGCTGCCTATGTGCCAATGCTTTACACATTGCCTATAAGCCTGACTGCTCGTGCCAAGCAACCAAGTGGTTAACAGGGGTTATATTACAAATGTAGTCCCCTTATCCTGACCAGAGTGTTGGACTCTGCCTGGCTTAGGTGCACACCATAGCCAGCAACAAAATCCATTTCTAACAGGGTGAGGGAGGGGTCACCTATGGTGAATCCAACATCAATGATGTGAGTTCATTGGAACTCCTAAAAGTAATATGGCAGCCATTGGTATCATTTTTATCAACATTAACATAATTACACATAGAGTTGTCATTTTGTACATCGATTTTGTTTGTTTTTGTATTAACGAGATTTTGTTTGCAAGATTTGTGTTGAGATTGCCATCTTGCATACCTATACTGCCAGCACATGAGTATGTTTTCATTGTTTGATTGGGAAAAGTATAATTTCAGAGGGTATACTGTTCATACCAATTTCTCAATATTTGGCTTTTGGGCTGGTCTTCCACAAGTAGTGGTCTGAAAATAAGGGCCTAATATTGCAGACATCATGTATATTTTCATCTTTAGCTGATACAAATGTCCTTTACCTCCCCAGACAACATGACTGATGAAGAGGCTAAGCAGTTTAACATATGGTTGGAGTATGACAGACACATCCGACATATCAAAAAGGCTTTAAAAAGATGACCATCATATACAAACAAGTCAAGTCGACTAAAACCTGGAATGCAGGAAGGTAGGAACAACAAAGACAGTTGCGACTCAAAGAACAAACAAGAGGGTGTCCAACAAATGTAGGATGTACCAATGCCACTTGATACCCCAAAATCTGTCCCAGGATGCTTGCTTCTGGTTGCCCTAAGTGGAAGTCCCGTCCAGGTGCTCGCTGCACCACTGGATTCAAGCTAGCCCGGCTGATGAGTGGTGAAACCCTGAAACTGGTCCTAGGATGCTTGTTCTCAGTCCATGGAGGACCTTGCTTTACAGTGTGGGCTGGACTGTACCCTCGAGTAGCAGGGTCAAGATTGAGTTGCATATGTCTGGGTCCAAACTAGGGTAGTTTGGTGAACAAAAATGTTATGGATTTAACCCAGATCTTTTGACTTGGGGTGAATTTTTGATTTGTTTGTCATTCCATACATCAATTGTGTGTTTTTTGTTTTCTTGCCCTGAGTATACGGGTCCCCGGCACACTGTGCCACTGGATTCAAGCTAGCGATGGATTAAACTCAGATCTTTGTGACTCGGGGTGAATATTTACATTTTTCAGCTTTCAATCCATCATTTGTTCTTTTGCATTTACTTCGAACTTTCATAACACACACACCAGCCTACCATTCAGCCCCACACGAACAAACAACACACGCTACCTGAACAAAAACACTAGCTTCCATGCGCCTTTCTCAACACACGTTCACTATGTAAACACACAACCAAGATTTGGAACCTCATCTCCACTCTCACACCCAACATCCTCTTCCTCACTGAGACTTAGCTCAACCCCACTTCTGCACCAGACTTTTCCATTTTAATACGCGAAGGATATAAGATCACCCACAGTGACCTTGTCAACAAGACTGGTGAAGGGATTAACATCATACACAAAGATCACATCAATGCACCACCACAAATGATGACATCACACCAGCCATGGAACATCTTAAATTCTGACTCTAAACAGACAGCATAACTACCATCAGGGGCAATCTTGCCTGCCGTCCTCTAGAACCAAGCCCAGCCCTCTGCAACTTCTTTCTTCCTCACCATGGACGCCAAGAACTACATTTTCCTCTGCAACCTCAACTTGATGACTGCATTGACATCAACACTACCAACCTCCTTAACAGCATGAACAACATCTGACTCACCCAAATTGTCCATTACCCCACCCAAACTGCAGTCCACACGCTAGACCCCATCTTCATCTCCAACGACCGCATCAGCACAGCCACACCACGGAACGCACCTTGACAGACCACTCCATCATCCACTTCAACATCACCAGGTCACATATCTCTGACCAGTCTGCCCAATGCCCTCCCACCACAGCTGGAGGAAAGTCTCACATTGATCAACACCCTCAACATCACTCACCCCATCGCATTCAACTACCTTGATCAGAATATCAGAAACTTCAACAATTGGATCAACTGTATTAACAGCATCGCTCCATCAACAAAAACACCCAAGGTTGGCCCAACAACCAGGCTAGCTGATACAATGAAAACCCTGCGAACGCTAATCAACACTGTAAACAACTGTAAAGGAGCTAGCACACCATCAAGGACAGGCTGACAAGATTGCCTTCAAAACAGCCCGCATCCTCTACCCCAGACAGTTGAGAGAATTAAAGAGAATGTCCTTAGCCTCACACTTGAATCCAAGCTGCAACAACAGCAAAGAACTCTGCACCGTCATATCTCTGGCCCCTCAGCTGCAACATTACCCCCACACTATAACTGTGCTACAACTGTGCAAACGTCTTCCACAACAAGATTGCTAACATCTACAGAAAATTCAAACCCCAGCTCAAATCCACCCACTTCTTCTAGCAACACAACAACTCTGCTACCACCACAAACATCTGACCAACCGAATGGTTCCATCTTGTCCCACAGGATACCGCCTCCATCTCGGTCCACTCAGGGCCCCCAACTGATCCATGCCCTTACCACATCTTCAACCTAGGTGTAGCCAGTATCTGCCATGTACTCCCCACCTTGGTCAAGACCTCATTTTCACGGCTACCTTCCCTGAGCAGTTAAAACATGCAGAAGTCAATGCACTACTAAAGAAAACCATCAGCAGGTCCCAGTGAACCGAATAACTGCCAACCAATCTCCGTTTAACCTTTTCCAGCCAAAATATTAGAAAAAGCCATCAATCAACAGCTCTCCTCACATCTGAAATGGAATATCCCACTCAACTACTCCAATATAGGTTCAACAGCAACTTCAGCAATGAAATAGCCTTCATTGCGGCTACAGATGATATCCGAGCCCTATTCCATCATTCTGGACAACAAGCTGATTATGACAACTTAAGTCAACTCCGTCTCCTCCTCTTGCTTCTTCATTGTAGGACAGAAGGATCTGCTTTCATGGTTACCCCCAATTTTTGCTGTTGTCATATTGTTTTTCTGACTAGTCTGACTGGGATCCTGCTAATCAGGACCCCAGTCACTGTGCTATGGTGAGTACTTTGACACATTCCTAATTGGCTGCTGGTGTACACCAGTATGTCTCCAGAACTTGGTACTCAAGTATCTAGGGCCTAGTTACACACCCTGTGTGCACTGCAACATTTATTATACCACCCATAGGAGACCCTACAAACTCTGACTACAGGCCTGCTATTGCAACCTGTGTATGTGAGGTGGTCCTTCAATCTCTAACAAAGAATATAAGGTTTCTTATATCTAACCTTACTGCACTTAAAACCTCTGTATCACCCCTCTAGTAGGCCTTTGAGTCCCAAAGGTAGGGTGCTTGGTTCTAAGTGTGAGGGTTCCACTCCATGCATGAGCAAACCACCGCTACAACCTTTGGTGTCCATTCTTCAAGGTTGTAAGTGTTCCGCCATTACAATACATGGAGGGGCCATGTGCCATTACGTGATGACCATCTCTAAACTGGCTTTAACAAACCCTGTCATGTTTGGTATCAAACATGTTGGAATCATGCCCCCACACCGTAAATTATGTGGGAGGTATGATTCCATGCACTGTAAATCTCCTCCAGGAGGCCCTCAGTGTTCCCGGTACCAGTTTTCCAGAACAAACAGCAAGCTAGGGCTGCTGCCGACCTGAGGTCCCGATTCTGCCCCCCTGCTGACGACTCAAGTTTGAGCAGGGGAAAACAGAACAATACTTATCTTGTCACAGGGAGGTGTCACCGCCTCCCAGACATGGGTTAGTGTATTAGGACAGGGGGGAGCACTAGCCAGCACCACTCAGTCTGCTTGAGGGGCTCATTTGCTGCCCTCTTTTCATGCTTCAGCTGAAACCTGGACAAATGGCATGAAAGTATCCTCCCCAATGCCCAGCCCCTCTTCTGGGAAGGACCTCTGAATCATCCCAAGCCTTTCCTTCTGGTACTTAAGGGCTTACCAGAGGGTAGGTCCCTAGATACATTGTGGGATTTGCATCAGATCTAACTCTGCATCGTCTTCAACTATCAGGACATTCAGACTGTGTCGTACTGACCACGTCGGACTGACCGCATTGAACTATTCTTTGGAACCAAGACTGCAACCGGGAAGAAACCGTCTCTTCCTGATCTCTTCGTTCTGCAAGCCCGATACACTGTCAGTGTCTGTGCTCCATACAGGTGACATCCAGGGCCTGTGGACATCCAAAGACACCAGAAGAAATCTCCTTTGGAGTGAAGAGTCATTCCCCTGCATCTGTAGGCACACTAACGTAACTGACGATTTGCTGAACCTGGGCTCCTATAGACTCTAACAGGTTCGGTAACACAGGAGATGGTTCTGCAACTTCTTTAAGGCCTGCACTTTCTTCAGACCAAGTCTAAGGCCAGGATCCTTGTGCACCGCGTCGGCTAGCCATTGCTAAGAGTGGGCACTCTTGGCTCAATAGATCTTTGGGTCCTGTTGAGGGTCTTCTTTCATTCCAGTAGGCTCCCCTGCTTGCTTAGGGCCTATCCTTACTTGAATGTGATGGGTCTCCTTGACCTTGCTGGTCCCAACATTGTACCTTTTTGTCTTCGTCCACGTGTTGCCGTTTCCAAGGCATGTTGTGCTTCCATCAGACACCGACACCCTGGATATCGACTTTCAACGTGGGACAGCTCGTACATCGTTCCTGGTCATCCTCAGTTTTGCCTGATCCATGTAGCTGCAGAGAAAAGGACACCGTCAATTTTCCTGCAACAGCCGAAATTGGTGGGCACTCAACTCCACTGCCACTTCTTCACTCCTGAGTGACATAAACTTTGTCCCCTCTGCTTGCAGGTTCTCTTCTTCTTGAATCAAGGATTGGATTCCACCAAAATTTTCCATCTTCTTCGCCAGCAGCATCTTGGTTGAAATCCTCCATTGTGGTCTATAGCGGTTCCCAAAGTCACTTTGTGCCTATGCACCTGGCATCCCTGGGGCAGGTAACCTCCTGAGTGGGGTGACTCCTGAACCACCCATCTTCCACAGGGTGTCTTCCAAGTCCTCCGGGAAGGTTCCTTTGTCCTAAAAACGACAATTGTGACTTCCCCATTGACTTACCTTGAGCATGAGGTTGTGTACTCACTTTGCACACAGCCTCCCTGGGGTTCCTGGGCCTGGGTCCTTACCTCGGGTGGTTCCTTGTTACTCCAGCACTTCTAAGTCTTCTGGATCCACTCTCGACTTGGCTTGTTAGTCGCATTCCACTATTTTTTGTATATGGTTTGGTCTCCCCTGGAGCCCACTGTATATTCGTGCTATTTACCTGTTGTATTACCAAAGTACTGTGTGTATTGTACTTATATCTCCGGGTAGGAGATATTTCATTGAGTTAGTGAAAAATAACTATTTTATAACTACACTTGTGGTCCTTTTTCACTTAATCTACAGTATAAGGTTAGATACTGATGAACCAAGCTGTTATACACTCCTCCTATACTAACCCGCAAGGATGATCTACCCACTACCACTTAGAGAACTTTCTGAGGTTGTCTAAATCACTAAAGTCCCATAAGGGTCATCTGGATTGATGCAGGGTGCAACGCTTGAATAAGTGTGGACCATATACCAAACCAGCCAGCCTCCTAAATTCATCCTCTGCATTCTTCATAAGGTATTTAAATGGCTACCCCAAAGCTCAAGATGCATCATCACCCAGGCTTTTATCTCCAGCCGCATAGAGTATGTCTATCCTCTCTACACATCGATCGTAGCTCACCTCCTCTGACGACTACAGATGATACAGAATGCTGCATCCAGACTCATTCTAGATCTCTTTTGATGAACCCACATCACTCACACCTCAGTGAACTGCACTAGCTCCCTATAAGGAAAATACATCAGTTCAAGCTCCTGACCAATTTATGCAAGGCCCTACACAACCGCGGACCTGCCTACTCAAACCATTGCATGAACTTCCATCAGCCTACCAGACACCTATGTTCCAACTCCCTTTATTTAACTCTCACCCCCTACATCTGACATAGCAGAAGCAGAAGTCGCTTCTACCCCTATCTAGCAGCAAATACTTGGAAGAAGCTACCCTTTCATCTTGGACCGCCCCATCTCTTCCAGAGTTCTGAAAATCCCTGAAGACTGGGCTATTTGGTGAATCAACGGGACTCTTCCTACAGCTGGATAACCTCATGGGAGACAAGGAGCATTCTACAAAACTATTGATTGATTTGATTGTTTGATCTATTGATTAATCTATTGATTAACTGAACAACATTGACTTGCCAAAGTGCTGATTATATACTAAATCTAGAAATTTTGATCTGTACCAGTTACAGACTCCTTTCAAAGACTAATGTTTATATTTACCACTCATTAAGGTTTGGTACTGTTCTTCTGTGAATCCAAACAAGTTGGGACCAGGGCAGGGAGGCAAGAGATTCCAAACACCTCTGAAGGTTGAATGTTCCAGAACATTCTCCTAATTCATAGTGGGCAGCAGGTATTATATTGGGTCCTCGGACCCAACTCTTCAGTGCACCTCTGGACCTGAGGAAGGCTTTGAAGAACTGCTGTGCTGGTCTGCAACAAGGACTGCTAATCTGCTGCCCTCTGCCCTGCTGTCTGAGTGAAAGGACTGAACCTGCATCTTGACCCCAGAACCACAAGAAGGACTCTAAGGGCTAGTCGGCTCGCCTGCTGATCAGAGCCTAAGGAACAGACTAGGCTCCAAACACCTTAAACTCAGTACCTGGACTCTGTCTACTGTTAGGCATATACCAGTCCTGGCCCTCGGAAGTGGGTCTGAAGGTGATTTAACAGCTTAGCTGTGGTCCTGTAGGCAGGACAGATGCAGCACAATACATCTCCTCACAGTTCCTATTCAAAACTGCAGCAGCACAATGCAACCCTGACACCAAATCTAGCACTGTAGCTTGCAGTCTCCTCGGAACCTCTGCTGGTTGAGACATCCTCACAGCTGGCCTTCGCGTCACAAGCCCCTCAAGGACGACATCCTCATCGATGATGCAGGACTCCTCATTACAGTCTTGCAGCACTTCAGAACTTCTGCTGCACAATGCTTCCTTGACAAGTCCTTGATGTGGAATCTCGCAAAGCTCCTAAAGCCAGGATATAAGGTACATTGTTCAGTGGGCCTAAGATAGGGCCACAAGTACCAAGCTTTTTCTTGGTTGCAAATTGCTCGATATGCAGAATCGGGCCATTTGCAACTGGTAACAAATCTTTTTCTATGGACCAAACCCTATTTTGCTTTCCGGTAACCTATTACCAAACCGTACATTTGATTAGTAATTTGGTATTAGGAAGGGGCAGGGTAAGGACATCTCTTCCTAATAGCGACTCGCAGTAGTATGTATGTATGTTTTGAGACTAAGAAGTGGTCGTAAAACATTTGTTTTTACCACCAGGTTCAATTTGGGGGTCACACATTTGCAACCTGGAAGGGGATATCACCAAGAGTCCCTTCTCCTTTGTGAATGTTTGCAAAAATGTTTTTTAACAGCAGGCAGTTGACGGACCACTGCCTACTCTTAACAAATGAAAAGAAAACTTTTCATTGTTCTTTTTGAAATGCATCTTATTTTCCTTTAAGGAAAATAGGCTGCATTTAAAAAAAAAAACGTTGCTTCATTTAAAATCGAACACAGATATGGTGGTCTTCTGTCCCCATCAGGCCACCATCCTTGTTTTTAGCGGTTCCCAATGAGCTGAAAATTGCAACGTTCCTCATGAATATTAATGAGATGGGTCAATAGCGACCTACTGGGTATCAAAAAAAGTTTAAAACTGACTTGTCACTTTTTTCGGTACTGCGTGACCAATAACCACAGTTGGCGCTTGGTGCTTTTAGGAGCTATTCACCCTAAAATATTTAAGATTGCATATCTCGGATTTACAAATTTCATTTTTGTCATTTTGGTCTCAAGTAATTTATTACATTTTTCTAAATAGGGTGGGATTTTTCTTGTTTTGTGTTTTTCATTTTTTTACTGTCTGAAGTGCTGCCTGTTACCTCAAAGTAAAGCCTGCCAGCTTTCGTTCCAAGCTACCGGGGAAAGAATAAATCATGAAAACACAACTTTGAACTTGGAGTTCTGGCTATACTTAATGACAACTACATTTTTCAAGCTGCTCATTAGTGAGGAATATGTACTGAGTTACACCTAAAACCTGCAACCACATCCAACACCTGAAGCGAAAGTGAGTCTCACCAGACAGCAGAGAGTGAGAGTTCTAGATCAGGTATGACTTTCAAATGGAGCGATATGCTGGATTCAAATGTTCAAAGGCATGACGACTTCACATCATTTGCTCTGTACACTTATGCAGTGTAGGCATGCAGTCAGTTGCAGTATTGTCATTATGCATTGTGGTCTGATATATGTACCAAACCATATACTCTTTGTGGCTCCAAGTAGGAAACCATATTACACATCTTATGGACTGTCCACACTTAAATGAAATTGACTCATGCTGGAAATTAAAACTTGGTAAACTTTGATCTTCTGCCTTAAGGGACATAATCCACAGTCTTATTTATTAAGTATATTGATAATGTCAGAACATTTTGGGGGGGAGATATGCCTTGATCAGAGCTGCTGGCTTTGGAACTGGGGAACACGTTTGCGTCCGGGGCGAGCTCAAAATTCTGTGATTTTAGGCAAATCTCTAAATCCCCCTGCTCCAAAAAAAAAAAAAAACAACGAGTCTGACTTCATTATTACTTAATGTAGTCTGGTGCTTTTGCAAAGTGCTCCAATGCCCTTGGGCCGAGTTCATGCTTTATCAAACTACCAAAAATAAGACGAAACCCATTTTATACACACTCTTAATAACCATATTTGATTTTTTGTAATTCTGTAAAGCCGGTGTTGTTTCAGACCAAGAACAGTAAAAAGGAGATTAAGGTCCAAGGGGCATATTACCAACAACTAGCGATAATTATCGCTATGTTGGCTTAGCGGCAATATTTTTATCGCCGAGCTGCGGCGATTTTTATCGATTAGGAACCTTGCTATTATCAAGGTTTATCTCCTAAGCGATAAAAATCGGCCGAAATGCATGAATATCGCTGAAAAGTCAGCGATATTCATGGATTACTGAGCTAATGCTCTTAGCCATGTTATCCACCTACCATTGGATAACATGGCTAAGAACTGCTCAGGGGCAGGTATTAGCTTTTGGAGATATTCGCGCTTAGCGCGAATATCTCCAAAAGTTGGTAATAGGAGATAGCGATGTCAGCGACTGTTTCCAGTCGCTAACATCTTGGCACGCCCACTTTGCATGTCATTAGTGATAAATATTACTGACATGCAAAGCGGGGCCCAAGATGGTCGCTATCTCCTACTAGCTGTCGCTAACTGGTGTTAGCGACAGCTAGGTAATAGGGAGATCATTTTATTTCCCCTTTCTTGGCTTTTAAAGCCTAAAAAGCGGAGATAAACCCCCTTGATAATATACCCCCTGATTCTTTCGGTTTATAGATCATGCTCAGAATTTCTACCTAATGCATACCCCGATTTACTATAGTTTAAATGTGTCCCTATAGGCACAATCTGAAACCACATTTTAGGTCTATCCGTGAAATGGATTTCATATTTGAGATTTTTCTTACTGTATTTCACCTGACTGTAAATGTGTTTCTGTTTGTAAGTTATACAAGTTGTGAATAAACTAAAAATAAAGAGTCCATTCATTCACACCTGTGTGGATTGTACACACAAACACAATACCCAGACTTATTGTGCACTGTTCTCATTCACATTGTACTGAAAGATACACTCTGCCTGTGTGCAATTGAGTCATGAAAAATAAAGTCATGTGTGCAAAATGTCTCCGTCAATTAATCAGTGACCCTTGATAGCCATTGTGACCTGTAGGTCATAAATGTGAACCTGACGAATACAACTCACCCTTTTTATCATGCTAAGGTTGATGATTTGAATAGCATTAAGCTGGGACTACTATAACAAAAAGGGAACCATCTAGAACACTTAGAAATGGCAACTGCCTTATAAATAAATCAGCAGTGTTTCAAGTAATACCTTTACTACTGCCTGTCTTAAAGATACTACTTGTAAAATTATTTTGTGCATTGCAAAAAAACAAACTTAAACTAAAGTGTTAAGATGTAGGTTTACAAACGTTTTGTGCTGGGTTACTAAAGTGACACAAAGCAGCAGCAAGCACTACTTTGCGTTACTTAGTGCCAAGGGGGCGGTGAATGGATGGTACATGGGTGTTCCCATGCAACCACCCCTGTCTTTTGATTCAAAACCCCATCTACAAACAATTGTAAAAGTAAATGTCATCTGAAAGCATATGCTAAGAGGAGAAATGTTTTGGTTTCTCCTTTCTTTTTCGACTTTGCACGCATGCTGAGCCGTGCAGCACACATAAAAAGTGGGAAACGTGTTTAAACATGTTTTAGCACAGTATTCTGTACAGGATGGCACCCTTCTTGTATAAAACCTATGATCGACTCAGGCAGGCACCCTAGCGCTGTAGATATGGCCCTGTCCTTCTCCCTCCCTGTCACGCAACGCAGCACAGCCTCTTTGGGGACTGCACAGCATTGCAGGCCTTTTTGAAAATCTGACCCTAAGTTTACCTCCATGAACCAGGCCTTCAGTGAATGTGCTCTTATAAGTATAGCTGCTCTAAATAAAGTATTATTGGGATACAGATATTTTCTTAGGCTTAGTCTAAATATACACAAATAATGGCATACAAAAAAAAGTAACTAGCACAGTCTTTCAGTTCTCAGTGGAGCCCTGCCAATTTGTGAGAAGCGATTTTTTGTAAACGAAGTTTCCATTTAGATTGCTCAATCCACAATGAATGTATCCATTGGTGGCAATTGAAGTGCATGATTTGATCTCGCACAGACCGCTGTAGGGAGCATTATTTTCTTTAGCAGTATGCTGTAAAGAGTTCCTCAGTGAAGAGGCAATGCAGGCACTGGTCGAACGTTCCTTTGATAACTCTTCACCGGGCGCCCAATCACTGTTTTCATCATTGCTACAATTGATTGAAAGGCGAGTAGTAGGGGGGACGCAGAGGCTCTGAAACGTGAGTCAATCACAGAACTTTCCATCCACACCTGTTGCTAGGAAAACGATTATCCCAGTACAAGATTAGAGCCGAGTGATGACTGTTCGAAAAGTACAATCAATGGCAGCTACATGGTGAGTGGAAAGTCCCAGCGGGTTGTTGTGATGTAAATAAAGCAGATACAACATTGCCTATACTTGACTGAGTAGCCCACTAATTGTAGTGCTTAGTAGAATTAAAGAAAATATCACCACGGGATACTAATTCAGAAAATATTGACACAAGTTAAAAGTTCTTTACAAGAGAAAAGTATATGTCCAGGAAGGTTAGAGCTAATGCTGAATTTGGAAAAAAAAAAAAAATGTAATTATTTGAGGACAAAATGAAAATCCACTTCGTAAAGCCGAGATATGCAATCATTATATTGTCAACTCAAATTGGTAGTTTAAAATTGCACAATTAGTGCTGCAGACCCACTACTAACATTTCATTTACACACCCTTGGTACATTTAGTACTGCTTTGCTGGGGAGTTAAATTAAATGTGCCAATCGGGTGTAAGTCAATTTCAACTTGTTTAAATGAGATTGCAAAAGCAGATCCTAAAGCCAAACAAATATGAGATGCAGAAATATGAGATGAGGAAACAGGCATACAATTTGGGGATGACCCCACAGAAAAGGCCCAGTCCAACAATAAGTCAGCCTAGAAAAAGATTTTCTATAGGAAAGGTACACCTCCAGTAGAAAATACTGTGCTTAGGATAACTTTTAAACTTTTCCCCCTTTGCATGTGTGCTGTACAGTGCAGCAAACATGTTAAGTTGAAAAAGTTCAGAGAAATAACAACATTTGCACTACTTTGCTCCTGTTTTTTTAATTAGGCTTAGGGGGCATATCCTCAAGGAGTTATCGCTGAGTTAACGGCACATTATCGCAGCCAAAGCCGCAATAAATGTATCACCCCATTCACAAGCTGGTGATAACAGCCGATATCACTAGTTTACCAGCGATAGCAGCCGCAAAAACATTTGCCACAGACGACCCTGGAAACTATCGCTAATGAGATGCAGAGTAGGCCTTCCGGTGCAAAAAGCAGCAACATCACTCCACAACATTCTCAACAACCAGCCAGATCGGTGAAAAGACCACAATAAGGTGCATTAGAAGCAGAAAACTAACACCTGCTCTGACCTGGTGCAAAGTCAGACGACGGCCTGCACCACAAAAGGGAGCCTAGCCCAGAGCCACACCTGAAGAACAACAGATGCCATCATGTGGGCTGGACACCCAAGAGGGACACAATAACCACCGCCACTACCCCCAGGACCAAACCTCCCCCCTCGGCCCCACCCCGTGCACACCCTACCACTGCCGGACCAAGACACTGCACATCAACGGGCTGAAAACATGAAAAATGCACCCGCCTGATTACGCACAATTGCAGCAATCAACACACATGTGAGTACAGAAATCCTGAGTCATTCATGCACCATTGAAAGGCCAAACAAGATGTAACATACTAATTTGTCTCCAAACAACTATTGGGAAGAGTCATGGCGGGGCATCCCTGGACAATCTGTGAGTCACAGCCTGCAAGACAATATCAAAACTAAGGAGGTGTGTCAGGCACTCATCAAAGGACAGGGAGAGAGAGAAAGAGAGAGAGAGAGAATGAAAGAGAGAGACTGAACAATCAGGCTCTTGGTTTATGCAAACAAGCCAACAGCTGCGAGTGTCTCGAAATTCGTACACCCCAAATCACAGGATTCGCATCAAAATCAGCGCGAAGGCCACATCACATCTCAGGAATGAAAGCTCCTTTGTCTCTACACACAAGGCAGAAGGCCAACCAATGCATGAGAGATTGCACAACTCCTCGTGTGCAGTGACCACATCAAGGCTCTACCCTATTGGGCTGTGTTTGCGGATTGGGGAAAAGGGGTGGACTGAGCACATCTGCCCGGACCAGTTAATGGATTGGGTCACCCTAGTGTTCGTTGAACCCAACAATGACGTACTATTGGAACACATTGCCCATGAATCTCGGTTGGCATTCATGGATGAGTAACTACGTTCCTGCTGCCACAGCAGAATGTCACCCACAGAACAGGTCCCAACACCTTGTTGCATCGTGGGGAATGCTCACATATCCCACCACAACAGTTGAAATGTCTGCCTTCGTCTGGACTCAGAATGCATGTGCGCGAAACCACACTTGGGTACACACACCTTTGCCAGGTGAGGCACTTTCATTGTCAGAGCAGCACAGAGTTGTTTGGCAATGTTCCCAAATCGGACATAATGCTGGGGGGGAGCACACACATGGCAATGTAGCATGACACGTGAAAATGTTCGGACCCTTCCACCTGATCTCTTTCAGCAGAGCAGACAGTCATCGCAGTCCAGTGGCACAGAACTATGCAGACACAATGGGTTGTGAGTTGTGTCCACTCACATGGGGCAATGGGCAGACACCAAACATCACATGACTCATCCAACAAGCCAAGGTGGGCTGAGATCTTTGCCATCCATAATGATTTGGACACATTTTTGCACCGCTATGTCTTGCACCTCAACATGTTTCCCATGCTGCGTGTAAATGTCTCAAGCATGTCCCTGCATGTTGTGGCCCTTGCCATATCCGTACTGACATGTACATGCCAATAAAGTGTCCGCAACTTCACTACTGTCCAAATGTGATGAGTGTTGATTATATGTACGAATTGTGTGCCACAATGAGCATCGTCCCTACACAGGGAGGGACTGAGTGACACATGTACAATGTTGGTGGGTCCCTTTTGACCGCTCCACGTCTGTGAGCCCAACACTGTATTTGGGATAGTTGCTTGCAGGCCTGTGCACTTACGTGTCTCCAACAATGTGAGTTTGGTGTCCAACCTCTGACCATGTGGAGCAATGCTATGAATCAAAACAGAATGTGTCCACACAGATGTGTGTGAGTAAGTATGCAAAGTGAACTTCTGGTGTCACATGTGATATAGGACACCACTTCTGGCAGGTACTGATTTGCATCATTCCTACACAGAGCCCTATTCAATACATGGATGTGTGTCTACGTTGGGAGGGTTGAGAGATTGTCGTTAATGTGCAACAAGGCCACAACTAGTACTCACCTTCACAGACATCCAACTGTCCATGTGGCTCAGGGTTCAACATGCGTATTGATGTCATTTACAAGAGTGTACCTTCTTGTGCAATCATTGTCCATATATACATCCATACTTTCACACTTGAGTGAGCATAGTCATGACCCATCCGTGTGATTTCAAATGTTTTATTCACATTCTGGTGCAATCCGGAGCTGGAGCTGTACATGGCCATGCCAAGCCCACATTATATGAGAGCCCAGTGGTGGGCCAACCGGAGTGCTCTGGGGATTGGAAAGTGATTTGGGAGAGGGAGAGTGCAGTCCTCTGCAAGATTGATGTGTCATTGTTAAACAGTGACAATATGCCATTCAGGGTCCAGGTGTATGTTGCAGAGTGTTCTGGGGGTCAGTGGAAGGTGTTGTCCTAGTACATGTTGCATAGGGCATACCCAGGTAGGGACAGGTCATATGGCAGTGATGGATGCTACTACCTCCTTCCTCACATAGTAATTACCATCCACATCTTAGTCCTCTGATACTTCCTCAGTGTCGGGTGTCTGGAGTGTGTGCTGGGGTAATGGCTGCATCACTGGGTGCCACTGACACATCAGGGTGCAATGGTGATAGGGCTGCATCAAAGGGTGCCACTGACACATCAGGGATCGGAGAGGTGTGTGTCACAGTTCCCGTGGCAGTCATCTTTGACCGGCTCAGTGGCAGCAAGGGCAGGATGATGAACTGCAAGGCATGGAAGATCCCGGCTACATCTCGCTGATGTTCAGCCGTGGCAGCCACACTTCCAACCTGCATCTGCTCCATGGTCTCAATTGTCCTGCACATCTGTGCCAACTCTGTACTGTCATTGTTGGTTCCCACAGCCTCAGATCATGGATCAAGGACTGCGCCAACACCGTCACCCCGCTGAAGAAACCCCCCCTACAGAGAGACCAGCAAGAGGGCCAGCTAGTTCCCCCCTGAACTCCTTGCCTTCAAGCAAGCCTGCCAGAAACTAGAGAAAGAATGGCACAGTGAACAAACTCCGGACAGCCACGCAGAACAAGATGACGCCATCTGCACCCTCCACCACCTCATCAAGGTGGCCAAGAGGACATCCTTCAAAGACCACCTCGACAACAAAGCACACAACAGCAAGGAGCTCTTCAACATCGTGAAGGAACTCTCCAACCCTAGCTCCAACACCAACGACATCCCGCCGTCGCAAGCCCTGTGCGACTCCCTCGCCACCTTTTCCACTGCAAGATTGCAGGCATCCATGACGGCTTCAACACCTAGACAGCCCCAACATGCAAGTACATAACAGACCCTCCGCACACCCTCGACCACGACCCCCTGCTAGCCTGGGCCATCGTGAGCGTCAATGGCACCATCAAGACTATGAGCACAATACAGGCACTCCATCAGACCCATTCCAGCACCACGTCTTCAACACAGCAAGCGGCTCCATTCCACCCCACCTGCACAACATCATCAATCTGTCCCTCAAGACCGCGACCTTCCCAGAGAGCTTGAAACACGCCGAGATCAACGCCCTACTCAAAAAACCTAAGGCAGACCTAAGAGACCTCAAGAACTTCCGGCCCATCTCTCTGCTCCTCTTCCCGGCCAAGGTCATGGAGAAAATCGTCAACAGACAGCTAACCCATTACCTTGAAGAAAACAGAATCCTTGACCCTTCCCAGTCAGGGTTCTGCAGCAACCACAGCACCGAAACAGTACTATCGCCGCCACCAACGACATCAGGATCCTGCTAGACAATGGTGAGACCGCAGCACTCTTCATCCTAGACCTCTCCGCCGCCTTCGACACCGTCTGCCACCGCACTCTATGCGCATGCCTCCACACTGCAGGGATCTGAGACAAATGCAAAAACCACAGCTGATGGACAGAATGCAGAACAATGTCATACATTCACCCCAGTACAGAGATCTGGGCCTAAATCCTTCGCTTTTTGGCACTCCACACCACCCCAGTTCAGACGTGGCCATATGCAAATCAGTCTGACCCTGTGCCTCATGAGAACAGTCCATCCCAAACTGCCAAGCCGTGCCTTCCCTGGACGGGAAATAAGCTTCCGAGGACCGGTTTCTGGCATTCCAGCCGTCTTCAGCCCGGCTTGCTTGAATCCAGTGGTGCGGAGAACATGGAACTCACGTCTGAGCATACCCATCCCACTCGGGGTGACAAATGCAAAAAACACAGTTGATGGACAGAATGCAGAACAATGTCATACATTCACCCCAGTACAGAGATCTGGGCCTAAATCCATCTTTTTTTGCACTGCACACCACCCCAGTTCAGACATGGCCATATGCAAATCAGTCTGACCCTGTGCCTCATGGGAACAGTCCAGCCCGAACTGCCAAGCCATGCCTTCCCTGGACCGGAAAAAAGCTTCCGAGGAACGGTTTCTGGCATTCCAGCCGTCTTCAGCCCGGCTTGCTTGAATCCAGTGGTGTGGAGAGCATTGGACTCACGTCTGAGCATATTCATCCCACTCGGGGTGACAAATGCAAAAACCACAGTTGATGGACAGAATGCAGAACAATGTCATACATTCACCCCAGTACAGAGATTTGGGCCTAAATCCATTGTTTCTTTGCACTCCACACCACCCCAGTTCAGACATGGCCGTATGCAAATCAGTCTGACCCTGTGCCTCATGGGAACAGTCCAGCCCGAACTGCCAAGCCATGCCTTCCCTGGACCGGAAACAAGCTTCCGAGGACCGGTTTCTGGCATTCCAGCCGTCTTCAGCCCGGCTTGCTTGAATCCAGTGGTGTGGAGAGCATGGGACTCACGTCAGAGCATACCCATCCCACTCGGGGTGACAAATGCAAAAACCACAGTTGATGGACAGAATGCAGAACAATGTCATACATTCACCCCAGTACAGAGATCTGGGCCTAAATCCATCGTTTTTTGCACTCCACACCACCCCAGTTCAGACATGGCCATATGAAAATCAGTCTGATCCTGTGCCTCATGGGAACAGTCCAGTCCGAACTGCCAAGCCATGCCTTCCCTGGACCGGAAACAAGCTTCCGAGGACCAGTTTCTGGCATTCCAGCCGTCTTCAGCCCTGCTTGCGGTGGATGTATGACATTGTTCTGCATTCTGTCCATCAACTGTGGTTTTTGCATTTATTATCCCGAGTGGGATGGGTATGCTCAGACGTGAGTCCCATGCTCTCCACACCACTGGATTCAAGCAAGCCCGGCTGAAGACGGCTGGAATGCCAGAAACCGATCCTCGGAAGCTTGTTTCCGGTCCAGAGAAGGCATGGCTTGGCAGTTCGGGCTGTACATTTCTCCACTTCACCTTACCTATCCAGCTTTGACTCAGCCCATGACTTGAATACCCTGTATCGGATGTATGACGTTACAACGCATACCATTACAACTACCTACCATTACAACGCGACCATTACAACGCATACCATTACAACGCATAGCGCTTAGAGGTGCTGGATAGTGGTAAGTATAATTTACTATTCCAACTCCAGTCCCCGTGGACACTAGGGAAGGTGTTGGATAGTAAATTAAACTTATTCCCTATCCTAGAGCGCCCCCCAGCGCAATGCGTTGTCGTGGTATGCGTTGTAAAAGTTGCGTTGTAATGGTAGGTAGTTGTAAAAGTTGCGTTGTAACAGGTGTATACCCCCTGTATCCAAATATATAGCCATACTCCAGGGTATGCAAGGAAACATGGCAAATTTCAAGAAACACAAAGACTCTCTTGACCAGAAAGATCATAGAGTGAAAGAAGCAAAAGGCAACCACAAAAGGGCGAGCAAAACATATCCATCCTGGATGCACCGATCGAGGGCACAGCATAATACTGTATTGTCAACACTCCGTCCATCATCCCCTTTGGTTTTTCTTTGTTCGCCCTAAGCTGGCAGGGTATGCTCAGACGTGAGTCCCTTGCTCACTTTGCCACTGGATTCAAGCAAGCACGGCTGAAGACTGCTGTAATGCCATAAACTGGTCCTGGGAAGCTTGATTCCGGTCCAGGGAAGACATGGCTTGGCAGTTTGGGCTGGACTGTTCCCATGAGGCACAGGGCCAGACTGATTTGGGCAGAAGAATTTGGAAGAGTGCACCTGGGGCAGCTACGCGGTTCACCCCTGAATCTATGGGGCATTAGGTAGATCATATGAAGATAATTTAATTGAGTGTTGTTCAGTTTCATGTTTCTGAAAAATCAGTAATGTCTGCTCCCAGTAACTCCTCAAAATTATGTCTAGATGTCAACAGTGGATTCTGAACCATGTCAATCAGTGATTTCACATGGTCAGATAGCGGCATGTGGCTTACTGAACTAATAGACACCAACATATGAATTACTTTGTGTGTTGGTGGTTCTTCCGGACTACAAGCCCACGAGTCCTCGTAGGTAAGTGTCAGCGCCTCCTATGTTCGGAGCAGTTGCGGGATACGTCCCATTGGTTCACTAGTTCTTCCATTGGGAGCAGTGCTCCCAATTGTAAGCAGTCCCCACCCATTATCATACCAGCTTTGGTCCATGTGGATGGTTTCCCAGTCATTAATAATGTAAGTGGGTCACCATAAGGGAGGACAACCAGTGGTAGGGCAGGTGTGTAGAGGGGTGTTCCGTCAATCCTCAGTATGCAGTCCTCAGTTTCCAGCCCTGCAGAGCAACACCCAGCAACACCCCTGGTGTAGGGATCGCCATCGCTGGGCAGAGAAGCTGAGCCAATAGTACACTCTGGTTGTAAGCCAGTCCCACGAGCCTAGGTCATCAAATCTGCCCCTGTCAAATCAGTGGGTGATCCATTGTAACTGTGCTGGCAGGAAGTACATCTCTAAATAGGGCGCGCCTAGTGCCTCTTCATTGGTAGACGTACATGCCTTCACCCAATACACTAAAGGGTGGAGATTCCTAAAAGAGAAGTGACAAACATCAAACAACTTTCAATCTGTTTTGGAAGATATCTAGCAACAAGGAAGAGATCTACCAACATCAGAGAAATGTATTGCATTGTCAGGGCTATTAGAGGACGGGGATTCTCTCATTCCTTAAAATAACACTATAAACCTGGTAGTTCAAAAGGCTTGCACATCTGTGTCAGTTTCAGATAGCACTAAGATCACCTAGATGCACCCAAATGTGTTGTGCTTGAATAGTGAAGTCAACATAGTTCTTAGGAATGTGTGTATGTAATGGACTCCGTGAAGTGGGTCAGTGTCTTCTGTGAATCTAGGACAAAGGAGGACTTCTTCTGGGGAATCCTAGCTGCACTTTTGATGGATTTACTCTCCTTCCTGGTTCTTCAAGGTTTTGTATTTGAGGTTTTCACTGGAATATATAGGCACAAGCCATGTACACTAAACCCACCAAACATTTTCCCAAGGGAAAAGATGTGCCTATGCTTCCTTCCAGGAATACCGTAAATAAATGGGTGATTAGTCAGCGGGGATGTGAGTACTATCCGAGTAATAATTCCTGAAAACCCGTCAGGTTGAACACATAGTTTCAATAACATAATTGTGGGCTCAACCACTTGAAGCAACGGCGATGGTCAGACAGGCTTAACTTGTAAAAACATAATGAAAAATGTACTAAGAATAAATACACCAAAACCACAAAAATCCAGTAAGGGGGACTGAAGATTTGAAGTTTTGAATTTTAAAGGAAAAAAACATTAAAAAAAGTAAAGCACCAATCAAACATCACTATGTTCATCCAGGAATTAGGTGCAATTTCAGACTGACCATGATTGAACACAGTTTGGGCACACTCAATGGGTTTTTACCTTGTGACTCAGTATTTTTCATTGAAGTCAACTGCTCCAGCAGGGTGGGGTTGATAATTTTATGGGACAAAGTCCTTTCAAACATAGATAGCTTTGAATGAGTTCCTGCTGAATCGGTTGGTTTTGGCAGAAACATCTTCCAGCAGGGCAAGATGAAAGTTGTATCAGATGAGGTACTTCTGAAATCAGACACCTTTGCCATGAGGAACAGTTGATGCTATGGAGGTCTTTGAAGTCCAACATTTTTCTATTTTCCTGCATTTTAGACTTTTTAGGCTAGCCCATTTTTAATGCTTCCTGGACCCTATGGTTAGCATGTAGGGCCCAGGACAAATGCCAACAGAGGCTACCAGCAAGGTCCCATCCCGTTCCAGTTGTGACTGCTCTTCTGGTCACTCCAGTAAAAAGGATTCACACAGCTTATTATGTCTCTAAAGAATCACAGGAGATCAGCCACCTAATCCTTGGAATCCATTTCTTTGTTCTGAGTATAAGCATTTATAAAGTGTGTTTGAATTAATCTAGTGGTTTCTTCAAACCTAGAGTTTGTAGGGTGTTAGAACTGGGGGTCTCTAGTTGGCAGAGGTAGGTACCACTGTCCAAATAGGGACCCTTGCTTCTAGTCAGGGTAAGGAGGAAACACTCTTTGGATAACCTCTGCTCACCCTCTTGGTAGCTTGGCACAATGTGTAAAGTATTTGTACCAACACTCACAGTAACACAGTGAAAACACCACGAACTAACTCCACAACAGTTTAGAAAAATAAAGTTATTTAATCTAAACTACACAAGACCAAAATAACAAAAATCCAACATACATAGTTCAAGAACATGGTTGCGAAAGAGTTCCTAAAGTTGCGATAAAAATAATCCACCGGTGTGTGAAAAGTTCACAGTTGCGTCACGTTTAGCCAACAGTACCTTTAAGTGTGACAAAGTTCCAAAGCAGAAGCTGGTGTGGTGGAAAACAAGTGATGCGTTGCTCCTGAGACCATGGGGAGGCCTGTTGCAGCAGCGGGCATGTTGCGATGAATCCGGTCTTTATGGGGAGGAAGGTGATGACTTGTGCGGATTCCGGTGCGTAGGTTCCATAGAAAGTTTCGTCTTGCAAAGGCACGATGCGATGATCTGTAGGGGCTGCTACGATCCCCTGGGCGACGATGCGTTATCCAGTGGCGATCTTCCTCTTGCAGCTCCTCGATGCGATGGCTCTGCGATGATGTTCGCAGCGACGTGATGTGGTCCACAAGCATGCTGTGCGGCGATCTCATCCAGTGATGACAGGTTCCACGACGATGCTTGCATCGATGAGGATCTTCCCGCAAACGAAGGATGCAACGTCTCTGGCAGCGGCAACAGGTGCCGCGACGATCTCGGCCTTCGAAGCAGCGGGAATTTCCTCATGCTGTCGGGGATTCAAAGTCTCTCAAATCTTGGTTTCCAGATTCCCAGCCCAGGTACAACTTCCAGAGGCACCGCAACTGGCCTAAGCACTCTAGGACAGAGCTCTCACAGCAGAGCTCACAGAAGCTGGGGGTGTTGTACATTTGTTCCTGGCACTTCGAAACAGGGAGCCAGCTCGTTTCGTTTCAAAGCTTTATTCGACTTTTAGTCATAAAAGCAACCTCCTAAACATCATACAATAAATACTTAAAATACTACATTAAAAAACATATTAAACAGCAAAAATCGAAAAGCTAGTAATACTATAAAATGTATACATACAGTTTTATAAAATTCCATATAGAAATGTTAAAAATGGACAAGGAAGGTTATACCAGCAGTTAATAAATCATATTATTCAATAGGCCGTGAAGCACGAGATCTTATTACCCACGCCCATGCAAGGAATTTTGCTACGCCTATTACCAGTGGTATTGAGGTGTCAGACATTAAAATTCTTAGGGCCAATAAGCAACAACGAGTACCCAAATTCCTACAGGTTGGTTTTAACCACTTTTGGCGCGGGGTCACATAGAGGGGGCAGATGAAAAACAAGTGTGCAATGTCCTCTATTTCATTTTTACAATGATTGCAATAAGTGTCCTTTAGTGGAGACCATTTTTGTGTAAAAGCGTTCACTGGGAGAGTTCCCACCCGAAATTGGAAATATAGTTTCCTATCCAATGGACGTTCAACTACATCCCAGTATTTTTCGTATGATGGAATTTGTTTTGTATCCAAAAAGCGTAAGGTCAGGGAAGATTGCAAACCTTTGCAGTACAGTGTTGCATATACTGACTCCCAGTAAATATCCTTGAGCTGTTTTTTTGAAGGAAATAGGGCAACATCCTTATTACCCCACAAATGGTCCAGACCCAATTTCACCAGTGTGCTCCGCAGTTTATTTAGCCATAAAATGGAATGAAAGCAATCAAACTTCACAACATCAAAAAAAGCAGATGCATAGTGACTTAACTCTGGGGTTACCATTAACCGCCTCCAGTATAGCAAGGGACGTAGGCGGGCAATGTCTTCAATATTTTTCCTACCTAGATCCATCTTAAGTGGGATAATAGGTGTACTTTGTGGGGCTCTAACAAGCCCTCGTAAGAATCTATTTTCCGCCCGCCCTAGGTCACCTAGATTTGAAAAACCCCAGAGCTCAGACCCATACAGGCATGCACTTACTACTTTCATACTATAAACTTCAAGTGCACAATTTATAGGTCTTGTCAAAGAAGTATTATGTTTGACTGTAACTGCACCTGCTAGCTGGCTAAATTTTAAAGATGCCATGTTGATGTGTGAATTCCATTTCATGTCATTTTGGAGGGTGATTCCTAAATAAGCAAAGGCATCTACTTTTTCCAGTGGTTCACCCTTGTATTTTATCGTCCCCTTAAAACCTGTTTGGGAGTTCAGGCACATAAATTTAGTTTTGCTGGTATTTAATTCCAGGCCTCGACTATCGCAAAAAACCCCAAAGGCATCAACCGCTTTCTGCAATTCACTAGGCGTACGTGATAATAAAAGCGTATCGTCCGCGAACATAAGTACGGGGACGTGTACACCTGCCATGGTTGGAGCATCAGTTGGAGATTTATTTAAATGCTCCACAATTCCATTTATGTAGATTGAAAAAAGCGTTGGGGCCAGAACGCACCCTTGCCTCACCCCTCGTTCTACTGGGAAGGGGGATGTCACTTCCCCCTGTTTGCCCCACCTTATTTTCGCATAATTATTTTCGTGAAGGCGCACCAGCAAAGTGAGGAGCTCAGGACTTATTCCCACCTCATCCAGGGTTTCCCAAAATTTCTCTCTCGGCACCAGGTCAAACGCCGCTTTTAGGTCCACAAAAACTGCATACAATGTTCCCTTTCGCAACGTGACATTTCTCCAATACACGGCTAGAAAATAAAAGACTTGGTCAACACTACTAGTCAAGGGGCGAAAACCCGCTTGATAAGGTGACAGTATATTTTGGTCTTCAATCCATTGTTGCAGTTTATTCTGGACTAGTCGACCCATTATTTTCTGCGCTGTATCAATCAGACTAATGGGTCTATAATTTTTTGCCTGGGTTTTGTCCCCCTTTTTATAGATAGGGATGATTTCTGCCCCTTTCCATGAGGCTGGGACTTCTCCACCCATAGCGATAGCATTTGACAGCAGTGTGAAATATGTGCACCAAGAGGCACGGTCAGATAGAAAGACGTCAGCTGGGATGCCATCCATGCCTGGCGCCTTTCCACCCGATACACAATCTAGTGCCAAGTTAACATCCTTTTCAGTGAATATATGATCGCTGAAAAATATAGCTTGGGGGGGAGATATGGATGCATATGTCGAGGCTCTTGCGTACTGAGGTTTAAAAAAATCATTCCAGCCATCTATTGGCACATGATTTTGTGGTTGATCTGCTGTCCCACCCCTATTCCATTTAATTAGGGCCCAAAACCGCTTGGAATCTTTGTTGGTACATGCCTGTTTTAATTCGCTCCATCCCTCTTCATCCCATCTCCTCTTTGCTTGTTTTTGTGTCTGCCTATAGATATCCCTTGCCCTTTTAACAGCTGTTGGGTTTCCTATTTTTAGTTTTTGACTTAAGTTTTGCCTTGCCATTCTACAGCTTTTATTGTACCAGCCTTTAACGGCTATGGATTTTTTGGCTGGGGTATGATCTACTGTTTTAATAAAAAAGCTTTGCAATTTATAGAATAGGTTTTTATGAGCCTCCATCATGTATTTCTGGAAATTACGAGTCCCAGATTGCACTATGATGTTACTCACTTCCTCTCTTACCTGACTTTTCATATTTTCTAGGTTCCTTTCATCTCTTAACAACATTCCCCATTTCAGGTGTCTTTGATTATTTGAGCAGACAAGATCTCGTGTTACCATCAGCTTTTTATTAGTGGGTACTCTAGACTCTTGATAAGGATGGAATGTCATATAGAGGGGGTGGTGATCACTCTCTAATCGTAGGACGACTTCCATGTCTAGTAGTTGGGGCCATGCTCTTACATCAATTAAGAGATAATCAATCCTACTTGTGGCACGACCATTGTCAAAAGTGGAGTTCCCTTTTTGGTTGGATTGTGTTCTCCCATTCACAGCTCTCAAGCCTCTAGAAAGGCAGAGGCTCTTAATTCTAATGGCCGTGGCACTCCATCTTTTTATAGGAGGGAGCTCCAATTGTGGTATTCCCCATCTACTATCCTCCTCCTCCGTTAGGCTCCCATCCTCTTCACCTAGGGGCTCAAAGGTTGAGTTAAAATCACCACCCACTATAATGTGTGGATTAGAACAGAGGGTTTCAATGTCTTGTTCTAGAGTGGAAAAGACATCAGAAGGAAAACCTGCACTTACCCCCCTGGCATAGATATTATACAAGGCTGTTTCTTGTCCATTAGGCCATTTGATATTTAGTGCTAGAATATCATTTGATGTTATTTGCCTTTGTGATATGGTACAGGACAATGCTTGACGAACCCATATTGACAATCCTCCAGAGGGACGTCCCTTTCCACCTTTAAGTGCAGGTTTAAAAAAATTTAAATACCCCACTCGAAAAACTGGGTCGACTGACCAGGTTTCTTGTAACATAACTATGTCATGCATGTCTATATAATCAAGCCAATCAGGGTTATCTATTTTGCTAGCTATACCTGCTATGTTCCAGGATATAAAAGTTAGTGTACATGCCAGCTCCGTATTTATACTGACATCCCTTCTTGATGGGCCCCCCTGCTCAGGTCCTGTATTAACCCCAGCTACTGGACTAGTGTTGATAAGATCCTCTGGCCCTAATATAAATATGTTGCTATTTGGACTTTTGGGGACCATGTGGCCGGGATCCATGTTTTTATTATTTTGGACCATAGGATTGTCTAGTTGGCTTGTAGGATGTCGTACCTCATTTTTCACTAGTAGTCCTTTATCCATTACGAGTCAGTCACACTCATTTAGATTAGACAATGCTGTATATCTGTTATCTAAGTTTAATCCCCAGACATTGGCTAGGCCCCCCTTCGCACATCTACTGGTCACTGTTGACCATTTAGTTCTCAGGATGCTCGGGTTTGATGCTAGGCCTTTCCTATTATAAAAAAAGTCCAGGGTTAGTGGGATTAACTCCGCTGTTCTGCGTTGAGGTGGAAAAAGGTTATTCAAGATTTCAGGTAAGACTTCGGGGCCTTTAAGACTCAGGATCACATAGTCCCCAGAACATTTCTTAGTGCTACTCCCTATCCATTTTACCCGTCTTGCGGTTAATAAATCTTCTGCCAGTTTATAGTCGCCCCCGGGACACATATGCATGTTATTACTTAACCAGTTAAATGCCTTGTTTAATAGAGATTCTGGATGTTCTTGTTGACCTATATTTAAGGGGGGAACATTGGCAAGAACCAGGATAAGGGGTGAAGCTTCAACAATTAGCTCCATAGGGCTGTTTTCTATGTAGGGGCCCTGCAGTAAGCAATTGCCTTCAGGCTCGATTGATGGAATGGTAGCAAGGTTAGCTTGTTGTGGGCCACGCTCGGGTCGAGCTTGCTCATTCTGAAGTAGCTCTATTTCACCTTGGGGTAGAACTTCTAATTGAGTTTTTTCAGCCAGCTTTTCTACCAACATGGTTGGCAATTCCCCCATTTTATTGTTAGTTGCTGTTACATGGTCTTCCAATTTATTTATTTTAGCAGTTAGCTGATCTATTTTTGAGATTAAGGGTTTTACTAGCTGGTTTAACTTAATATCCAGCATACCCATGAGTTTTTTTAATATACCCTCTTCATCCCATCCTTGATTCATATCTCCTCTATTCGCATTCCCATCTACATTTTTCCTGTTAGGCGGAGTAGCTGGCTTTCTCCTGCTAGACCTTAGCCCTTCTCTTTTTGTCATGATCTTGGCAATAGCTTTTGTTACTCTTGGAGCCGGAACAGGACCATCCGGTGGGGGGGGGGGAGGAATCTACTATCTCCAAATCTAGATCTTGTTCATGCAGGGGGGGTTCTATGTCTAGCTCAAAATCTCCAGCTGGTGCTTCAATAGTGGTAGCTAAGTGCTCTATGGCTGATACATTTTGTGGTAGCCCCGTGTCCAGGTCATGGGAGGTTGGGGATGAAATAATCGGGGTGCCCAGAGCAATTAAATCAGTATCAGAGATCTCATTTTGGGGCAACGATAGTGGGGAGCTCAGACCCAACGAAGCCCTCCTTTCAAGATTAATTTTTTCCACCACTTGTACTAAATAATTATCCATGGTATTCCCCGGAACGTTAGTTTTTTTTGCCTTCGGCATTTTGATGCTAGTGGTAATAGCTTACAATCTTTACCCCTCTAGAGTCAATATAGTCAATCAAGGTTACCAAAGAAGTCTTGTTACTTTCCTGCTTGAATTCCCAAACAGTCCCGGATCAGAGCCGACTGCGATGAGGGCAGCAAGTAAACACGGATCCTGACGGTAATATCAGGAATGAATAATGAATTTTATTTGGAACACGTAAGAGGGGTGGCCCGTCCCGTCACCTTAGGTCCCCTGAGGGCCACAGAGGGCCCGCCCTTTGCCCGGGCTTAGCCCCGGGCGTCCCGCTCGCATCCCGCGACGCGAAGTTCACCTTCGATTTTAAAGCGCCTCCGGGCGCGCAATGGGTGAGGGCGGCTTCCTGCCGCTGAGACTGATGGTGGTTGTAGTGCCAGGTGACAGAAGGCACGCAGCGGCGGGAGGAGACCGGCAAAAAGAAACAGGCAGGAATGTCCCAGCTGCAGGGCTGAATCAGGTACGGCGTCCGATAATGCAGGGAAAGTGCTCCCAGTGTTCTATAAAGCAACCAGCTCACAACAGGCCCCTTGGAGATTCCTTCAAGTAAGGGGACAAAGCAAGAACAAAGTCCTTCCCATCTCCTAGGCAGCAAAGCAACTGCAGGTCAGTCCAGCATCACACAGCAGGGCAGTCCTCCTTCTCCAGTCTTCCAGCTTTCTCCTTGGCAGAGGTTATTTCTTGTTCCCAGGATGATCTAATTTTCTGTAGTCAGGGGCCCTGTTCTTATACCCCTAAAAGTCTTTGATCCCTTTGTGCAGGAGGGCTCTAACCCCGGCCTGAACCAGTGCTGGGTGTTCCTTGAGCACTTTGTTTTCCTGGCCTCTCCTTTCCTTTCAGCGAGAGGGGCAGGGTAGTGAGCTGCCCAGCAGAAGGTGGAGCCAGCATTGTGGAGAGAAAGGACAGCCCTGGAGCACTTTGTTGACATGATTCTTTCTCTCCTTTCACAGTGCAGGGCAGAGACATCAGACGCACCACAGGGGGTAGAGCCAGCCCTGTGGGGGACGGGCACAGTACTATTCAGGTCCCAGGTGCAATTCCTCCCTCCCATTTAGATGCAGATCTCTCTATTTACCACTGGGCTGACTCATTCTGTCTCCTGGAATCCCCCAGCCCTGTCACTCACAAACCAGACAGTCAATTCACAAACAGGCCAAGGCACACAGAAAGGTCAGACAAGAGAACAGCCACTTTCTAAAAGTGCTGTTCTCAAACACAGGATTTAAAAACAACCTTTCCTAAAAGATGTGTTATTAAATTCTGAGTTCAGGGATACCAGACTTGTATGTCCTATCTTGCTCCAAATCGACGATATGCTGGTAGCCACTGTAGCCAGTATTCCCCATGATAGCCTATGGGCAAGATAGCCTTACAATAGTGAAAAACGAAAATGGCTGTAATTCACTACCAGAGCATGTCACCTGCACCAGGACATGCTCTACCCTTCAAATACACTGCACCCTGCCCAAGGGGGTACCTTGGGCCTTCCATAAGGGTGACCAATGTGTACAGAAAAGGAAGGGTTAGGCCTGGTCAGTGTGGGCACGGACCAGGAGGACATGGCAGTTCACAGACTGCATACAGGCACTGCGGTGGCAGGCCTGAGACACCATTTTAGGGCTACTCATGTGGGTGGCACAATCAGTGCTGCAAGCCCACTAGTAGCATTTGTATCACCAGCCCTGGCACACTCAGTGCACTTTACTAGGGACTTCTGGGGGATACAAATATGCCAATCATGGATAACCAATTACAATCAAGATTTATACAGGGAGTGTATGCACTTTAGCACTGATCAGCAGTGGTAAAGTGCCCAGAGTCCTATTGCCAGCAACCACGGGTCAGGAAAAATAAGGGAGGAAGAAGCAATACGTTTGGGGATAACACTGCAAAAAGGGCCATTTCCAACATAGGGTTATGAATTCATTCTGATGTCCAGTTCTCTTTATTTGGCAGCTGCACCCCTTCACAGTGAAAATAGCTTTTGGGGGCTAGTCACTGTAGGTAAATCCCAACATTACATTTTGCCTGTACCACTTTTAAAAACTATGGGGCATATTAGCAAGAAGCTTGTTAAAATTATCGCTGTTTTAGCGGCAGGAAACTGCTGCTAAAGCGCCGATAATGGGCTTGCTAATATGCGTTAAAGAATTCCAATAGAAGCCCAGGTTAGTTGTGCAGGACATCTAACCTGGGCTTCTATTGGAATTCTGTAGCGCATATTAGCAAGCCCATTATCACCGCTTTAGCAGCAGTTTGCTTCCACTAACAAGGCGATAATTTTAACGAGCTTCTCCCTATGCATCCTATCTTGTGGTCTACTTAGAGGTGATTTATTTTAAAACTAGGGCTCTTTCTTGATACAAATAAAGATTCTGATATGTTGGACTGCAGGTTTAAAAACTGATGTGTAAGGCTACACAGATAGTCCTGAAGGTATGTTTCCTTTGTGAGCCTAGTGGGTGGCACAACCTGAGCTGCAGTTCAAAGGTGACTTTTAACTTTTCTAGGCCATTGGTGTATTACTTTCACCATACACTGGCCTTACTGGAAGTAAAATATGCCAATTTGGAGTTAGCAAATCTGTGCATGTTTCAGGGGTTCAGAGCACATACACTGGGGACTGAACAGCAGTACTGAAGTGTGCAGATTTTAACAACTGACAGCAACAGTCCAAAAAATGGGGGAGACCATGCAAGGAGACACTTTCTTACACATAAGCTACAGTAGTACAGTAATCAGGGTCTACACAAGCTTACGCTCACTGAATACAAATAAAGTGTAAGCCTAGTTACTATTACATTGAGCTGATTTAGGAATTCTTATTGAATCATAAAATACAGAGCAACTTTTTTTATGAGAGCTACGTTTTATTATGTGATGTTCTTACACTGAATTCTGCTTTGTTTCTTTTTTAAAAAAAAAACACCTTAATGGAAAATGCCCTCTATGTGTTCTCTAAGACTTTGAATGAGTTTGGGGACTCACACTTACACTGCAACCGAGTTGATACAGTGTATTAAAGATTTAGCCCTGCTGAAAATCTACTGTAAAGTTCTATCTCAATTGAAGTTACCGGGCTTTTGTGTTTACTTATGAAAACACTCAGTTTCCCTGTGCTTGTTGTGACATTGGCTTTCATGATATGAATTTCAAAGGAGATCTGAAGATGCTTTTAGGAAACATAACACTACCGCCTCAACGCAGTAAATTGCCGGAGTCACCTTCAGCGCCTTAAGACGTTTGCTCCAGGAAGAAAAAAATTGCTTTTTGACAAGGTGCAGGAGTCATTTAGACATTTGTGTAAGCAGTTTATGGCTTTGAACTGTCTGAAACATACAAAAGCCACTTACTCTAACATTTCATCAGCCACAGCGATTTCATTTTCTAATTTATGGGATTTCATTGTCCCTGCAAGGTTGTATGACTCATGCACGCCCTTCAGTCCTTCTCTCCAAATGTTTTAATTACTTTTCTGAAGACATTTCTTTGTCATCGGGTGTAAAGATAAATGTAAAACCATCACCCATAATCCGTACTCATCATCTCAAGATGTCAGGGCCCATAAGAGATCATTTCACTGCCATTAATCTTTTCTGTTTCATCTTGTTTATTAAAGTCTTTGAAAAACGACAAGGATTACCGGGCCCATTAATAATGCATTCAGTAATTAAATACGTTTTACTCTCTTAATTGCACTTTCTAGAACATATTAATAGTCTTTCTGTCCATGGTATCAGATTTTGCAATTTATTTACAAATAATCTTCAAAAGAGTAAATCATGCATATAGCAAATGATTCCTAAGACCTTTTACAGTTGTCAAGGGTATGTTTGCTATACATTCCTTACAAATGAGTTTGATATAATGCTGATAATTTTAGCTACCTAAAAAAGGTGGAAATCGTTGCAGTTTTTGGTATTGCGACCAACATCAGAAGAGAGAAAGTCATCGGCAAAGGATAGTCAGGATTGTGAGCTGCTACCCCAAGCTTGCCACTTGCTAAACATGGCACGGCCTTTTTAACTCTTGGTTTCTGGGGTAAAGAAGGGAGCAGAAGAATGAGAAAGTGGGGAGGCAAATAGGGGTCCTACAGACCTGGGGCTCTACAGCAGGATCTTTGCTCTTGTAGAAAATCGCAGGGAGAGTGCTTGTATACAGTTCTAGCTAAGTGTGTAATAACACCAGAGTTAAGGTGGTAACATTTGATTTCACTTTCTTTTTGTTATTTTTGATAAGAAGTGTATAAAATGCGCATTTTCTTCAAAAGTGTCAAAGAAGGGACTATGCCTTAGTCGAAACAATGTGTTGTATTTTTTATTAAGTAGAAGAAAAATGTGCTAATTTCTTTTAACAAAGGGTTGTTCGCATTACTCTGTTTATGTGTTAAAAAGCCCTAAAACAACTACAAGTGGGTTCCACATGTTTAAACGCATTTATTTTTATTTATTTAAAAGGTTTTATATAGCGCTGGCTGGACCCAAGAGTATCAGAGTGCTTTACAGGATAGGTTAAACAAAAGACAGGTCAAACTAAGTACAGTTGCTAAAATAAGGTAAGGCAGTTAAACATTAAGAGTGATTTACAGATAGGAAGTTCAAAATCAAGTAGCAAATTGAGGATATTAGATCAGGAGGACAGTGAAGAATTATATAGTAGTTAATCAGAAAAAATGGACACTTGTTACACCTTCTAACCTTCGGTTCAAAGGATGAAGAGTACCCTCAAAGACTCAATGCTGTCATAGGTGCGGTATATGTGGTTCATCCGCCCCGCATTGAAGTTCCGGCAGTTATCATTGGGTTATCTTCTGTGTGTAAACTGCCAGCCTCACCCGAGGCACCTCTGGGTTATTTGGTGCAGTATCCAGAGATATGAGGGTTTCCCCAATATACACAGTGCAAAGAAAGAGTGACAAAAAAAGGTGAAGTGCAAACATTTTTTTGTTTTTAAAAAATGGAAGTTGCCCCAAAGATTTATTGAGGGGTATGTTTCCACTGTACATTAAAAATTAGATTATACTTGTGCAGACCGGGTTACTGGGTCTGTAGGTATTTATTAAGAAAACGTCGACATGTTTCAGCTCCTTGGGCCCTAGAGGTCTGTGGAGCTTTCGTCAGGACTAATACACATACAAAAAACATGCAGGGTATACTCACACAATTTGTGCGGTATCTGTTTATCAATTTTGTATTATCTTAGTAGAGTTGGAGAATGGCCACTACGGGAGTTCGCTTGCTTATAAAGCCCAGAGCCGCGTGGAGATAGTTTCTCAACTTGTGCTGACTCTGCCCCCGGATGTGAATTATATAGTAGGTCAATAGTTGGAGAAAGGCGAGAGATTAAGGTAAAAAATTGTTGAAGGTAGGGATGAGGTGAGTTATAAGTAAGGGGAGCATGTATAAGTAATGAAAGAGTAGGAATTCAAGGACAGTGACAGTAAGTATAATTACGGACCCCAATATTTGTTGAGAAGGAGCAGCTTGAAGTTTTTTTTTAAGCAATGGTAAGAAGGGTTGCAGCGTAGATCTTTGGGAAGAGTATTCCAGATGGGCAGAGCGTTACCAGAGAATGCGAGAGATTGAGTTGCTTTCTTTTTTTACTGAGGCGGGATTAAAACAAGGGCGTTAGTGCTCCTCAATGTTCTAGCAAACCCAACTTTTTGGAGCTTATCGGATAGGTAAGAAGGGATATTTTGGTGAAGGGCTTTGTGAGTGATGCAGGCAATCTTGTACGTAGATCTGCCTTCAATTGGAAGCCATTTGAGGTTTTTTAGTACAGGGGAGATGTGATCATATCGCTTACAGTCAGAGATGAGCCTGGCAGCAAGGTTGAGAATGGATTTGATAGGGGCTAGGTGGACTTTAGGGGTGCCAGCGAGTGTGACATTGCCGTAGTCTATTTGAGATAGGACCAGTGATTGTACAACTGATTTAAAGTCCTCTCCTGGAATGAACGATTTAATTTTTTTAGGTGATGCAGTGTGAAGAGAGCTCCTTTTGCCGAGTTTTTTATATGGGGAGTCAGATTGAGGTTCTGATCAACGCTAATGCAGAGGGCTTTAGCCGAGTTGGAGATTGCAAGAGAGCAGTTTAGAGTTTTAATGTCCGTGATCCAGTGTTGAATAGCGAGCGAATTGTTTTAGGGAGAGAATAGGATGATTTCTGTTTTTGGTGTTTAGTTTGAGGTGGTTTTGATGAAACCATAGTTGAATCTTGGTCAAGGCATCATTAAGATGTAAGATGTCATCATGGGATTTGATCTTGTAGTATAGTTGGGTGTCTTCTGCGTAGAAGTGATAACTTATTTTTGCTTGTTTAAAAATAAGGGTGAGGGGTTCCATGAAGAGGTTGAAAAGAGTTGGAGAAAGGATAGAGCCCCGAGGAATTTCCAAGGAGACAGGTTGAGGTTTGGGAAGGCAGCCACTGACTTTAATTTGTTGGGTTCTGTTATGGAAATATGAGGCGAACCACTTGAAAACATTACTATTAAAGCTGAAACGGTCTTTGAGAATGTTGAGTAAAGTGACATGGTAAACAGTATCAAAGGCAGAAGAGTGGTGAAGAAGAATGAGCAGGGAGGATTCGCCTCTGTCCAGGGACCGATGTATGTCATTAATAATGTTGAGCATAGCTGTTTCCATGCTGCATCCCTTTCTAGAACCTAATTGGAAAACGTCTAAGAGGTTGAATGTGTTTGTCCAACTGTTTCAGGATGCATTTTTCGAGGGCTTTGAATATGAAGGGATGGTTGGAGATAGGGTGCAGGTTGTTTAAGTCGTTGGGATCAACCGCAGTATTTTTGAAGATGGGGGTAATTTGGCCTAGTTGGAGGGAAGCTGGAACAATCCCAGTGGTAAAGGAAGAGTTGATAATATTGGTCCATAGTGGGGCGATGATGTGTTTTAGTTCTTGTACCAAATGTGCAGGAAGAGGATCTCTGGTATGTGAGGTTGGTTTAAGCTTGGTGATGATGTTGAGAACATCCCTTTCTGATACTGGACAAAAATCACTCCAAGATGCGTTGGTTTTTAGCTCAGTGTCGGTAGGGTAAAGTTCATAGTGGGTGATAGAGACGGGGAGGTTGAGAGGGATCCTGGAGGGAGAGGGAAGTGGAGGGAGGCACAGGGGGAATGTTAATGAGGGGGTATTGGCTAAGAGGTGGTGGAGTTGGGGCGAATGATTGATCAATTTTTGTGACTTTATCAGACAAGAAGCTAGCAATTTCTTCACATCTCTCAACAGTTGCTAGTAACTTTGGGGGGAGCTGAGGTAGTTTGGTATTTGAAAATGTGGAGAAGTGGAGAAGTGTGGCTCAATGATTAGAGCGGCAGACCCTGATGCAGAGGTCTAGCCCGGGACCAGGGTTCAATTCCCTGCCTCGGCGGGTCCTGGGCTAAAAATTCCACGGACCTGATAATACTCGCCTTGGTGCCTGTCCCGCTCTGCAACTCTGGGCAATAGCTTGCTTAATCTCCACAACGGCCCCCACAATGCTAAGGATGCCTGGCCTCCACCTTGGGGGTGCCCAGGAGTGGACGTCTCACAGGAAAGCCAGGATGGGTTCCACAGTGGTATTCGTACAAGCACCTTGAGACCCTTGCGGGTGAGTAGTGCGCTATACAAGTATCAATTTACATTAATGTTAAATAGTTCTCTAGGACGGTTTCTAGGCTGATCAAGTTGGGAACAGAAGAAGGACACTTTTTCGTTAAAGATGTCTTTTTTGTAGTTGGCCCTAGCAGTTCTGAGGAGGACAAGATTAGAGGTGGAAAGTTGATTCCTCCAAATGCGTTTAGTCTGCCTGAGAGCTCGTCTCTCATTGTTAAGGTAAGAATTGAACCAGGTCTTGGACAGAATAGTTTTTAAGAGTTTTATTTGGCAGTGGCAATTTGGTCAAGGACTTCAAGGATAGAGAAATTGTAATGTTCAGTAAGACCTGTGGCACTTTGGGAGAGAGGGGAGAGCTGTAGTCGAGATTTTAATGTATATTCCAGCTTGCCTGGGGGAATCAGGTGAAGATTTGAGGTTAGTTTCTTTTGTTTGGTGGAACAAGAGGGAGGGGGTGGCATGGAGTTGTTCATGGTGAAGAGGATGAGGTGGTGATTTGACCATTCAACGGGGATGATGTGGGAAAGAGAAGCCAGTTCTTTGCTAGTGATAATAGCATCTAGGGTGGCCCCTTTGGAGTGTGTTGGAGAATTGCAGAGTTGCGTCAGGTCACTAATCTCAAGAAAATCCTTGATGAAGTTAACTGCAGGCTCGTCAGTTTTGTTCCAGTGTATACTAAAATCCCCTTGGAAGAGGTTTTTGGATTTGGAGAGCAATGATTGAATAAGGAGTTCAGATAACTCCTCAGCAAAGGTGAGAGGGTTTCCAGGGGGATGGCAGATAATATGCAGGCATATAGGGTGGAACCCTGAGTTGTAAGTTCAGCACCAAGGTATTCAAAAGTGGATAGGTCCTGGTGATAGATACGAGAAAGTTCATCTTTATAAATTAAAGCGAGGCCCCTGAGGTTCTTCGATTTCTGACTTCGTCCCATATTTAGCCGCCATTTTGTGTCTCGTCGCCATTTTGTGTTGCCCTCACTCAGGCAGCACGGCGAACGGAGTGTTTTTGCTTTTTTCAGCTGCTACGTGTCTCTTCTGTTAAAGAGTAACCCCCTTCCCTTGTTTACAAAACCGATGTTAGGGTCTGGCCGAGTTCGTTAATCCATGTCTGGGTTGATTGATCCCTGTCTCGACTGACTATTTGCCTTCTCCTATTCTTTCCTTATATTATCTTATCCGACTGGCCTTCGCTATTCGGTCCTGGTATTCTCTTGTTACACAACTATCCTTTGAGGCACACAAATACGTCCTTCCACCTGCAAATTTGATTGTCGGTACTAGCACTGATTAATTTGTTGGGAGGGGTAACACACGGGGTCAGAGAGGGACGTCTTTGAGATACCTGATAGCTTGTTTTCCAACTTTTCCTATTGGCTTGTTTTGTATGTGTAGGGAGTAAACTCTGTAAATATGTTTGCTATAAAAGACTGTGTGCCACGGATTGAAGTGGCAGTCTCCTTAGAATTTACATTTTGTGTGTACTTCTAGGGCAACTGTGCTTGGCTGCAGCTAATAAACCTGGTTTTCCACGTTCAACAGAGTGTCTTATGTCTCTGTTCGACAAGGCCGGTAAACTCGGGGATTTAAGGCGTGCCCTGCGCCGCCAGGCCCATACGGCCCGGTTCTCCACTCCCTCCAGTTTTATCAATTCTGTCTTTTCTAAGGATGGACTACCCCGGCGGGGAAAGCATGTCAAGGATTGATGAGGAGTGGGAGTTGAGCCAGGTTTCAGTCAAAAAGATGATGTCAATGCTTTCGCGGAGGATGGTTTCAGCTATTTCCGTAGCGTTACAAGAGGCTGACCGTCAGTTGAGCAGCATGCAGTCGAGGGGTTTAGAGTCAATAGATTTTGGGGAGGAGCAGGTGTGGATAGAAGTGAGTTGTTGAGGGGGTCTGGGAGAGGCTGGGAAAGAAGGGTTCCTACTAATTCCCACGATCACTGGGATAGCTGGGTGAGGTAGTGGGAAAATCGCAAAGGAGGTGGAGAGAGGGTGCGTGCAGTTGAGGAGTTTAGAGTCATTGGATTTTGGGGAGGAGCAGGTGTGGATAGAAGTGAGTTGTTGACGGGGTCTGGGAGAGGCTGGGGAAGAAGGGTTCCTACTAATTCCCACAATCACTGTGATAGCGGAGTGAGGTAGTGGGGACATCGCAGAGGAGGTGGAGAGAGGGTAGATTTGATTAAGGTCAGTGAAGACGTGTGGGGGAGGGTGGCTGGGGAAGGGGAAGGGCTGAGTGAGTTAATACTACAGTCTGTCAGTAAGGGAGGGGAGGCAGGAGAAGACAGGATCCTAATAATACCAAGGATCACAGGGATAGATGCACGAGGTGGTGGGGACTTCGAAGTTAAGGTGGGGAGGGAGAGAACTTTATTATGTTCAAAAAGGTCAATGGGGGGAGATGGCTCTGGTGGAGGGGTGTACTGAGTAAGCTATGACAGTCAGTTGTTCTGGCCGGAGAGGGGGAAAGGAATGCTTTGACATAGAGAGCATGGTCATTTTGTGAGGGGACTGAGGAGTAGGTGTGATTGGGAGGGTTATTAGTGATAAGGAAGGAGACCTCATTTCTGAGGGAAGAGAGCTCAAATATGAGGGTCGAGAGGTGCAATTCAATGTTGAGGAGTGTTTGGGTAAGAAGTGTGATAGGGAGGTGTGCTAGCAGATCAAGAGGGAGATGTGAAGAGTCCTTGTTGGTTAGAGAGGAGGACTGGCATGTGGAAGAGGAGGGAAGCTAGGAGGGGGGAGGAGAGGGGAGTCAGGGTGAGGACGTAGAGTCAGAATAGAGGGGTTGGAGTTGGGTTCCCAGAGTAAAAGTGTGGGTCTGGGAAGTATGGATGGTCTGTGAGTCTGATTTGGGAGAGTTGGTTAGATATTGGGGAGGAGAAATTGTAGGAGAAGGAGTGGGGGAGATTGGAGGAGCCATTGGCGGAGTACATGGAGGTGTTAAACGAGGAGGGTGTAGTTTTTGTGTGGAGGGGAGCATTATTGAAAGGTTACAGGGGGGAGAAGGGTAGTTCGTTGATCGAGGGGAGGAGTAGGTGGAGGTGGGTGGGTTTGGGAGGTTGAGGGAGTTGTGCGAGAATCTATAGAGGGGGGGATGTTGAGGAGGTAGTCAGAAGGTGAGATTGGGAAGTTAGGCTTTCATTAATGACTATAGAATTAAGATCTAGCGAGGTGGGGTGTGAGAGGATATGGGAATCAGGACTTTCAGTTAAGGGTAATGAGTCAGGGAATGGAAGCGAGGGGGTCAAGGATTGTGGGGATATGAAGCTATCTTGCAGTTGGGAGGCAGGGAGCTTAGAGATGAGTCTAGGTATAAGGTTTTGAGATAGTGATATGAAGTGGTGTTCAAAAATGTTGAGGTGTTTTTCAGACACTTGAATAAGTATATTTCCTGATTTGAATACAGAGATGTCAATTTCACCAGGAAAGGAAGAGGAAGGAGTGCTGGAGAGTTTCAGACTTTAGGGAATTTTGCATGAATTTGTGATTGGGAGGTTTCGTAGAAAGCTGCTTTTCCATTTAGAAGTGTGTTTGGTAAAGAAGATGCAGTTATAGTGGTGGGTAGGTTACTGTAGCTGTCTACAAATAGTCAGGCATATTACCAAGGGCCATTATCGCCGCATTAGCGGGACTTTTTCCCGCTAATGCGGCGATAATTACATCGCCCTATTACCAAGCTGTCGCTAACACCAGTTAGCGACAGCTTGTAGGTGATAGCAGGCATTTAGGGCCCACTTTGCATGTCAGCGATAATTATCGCTAATGACATGCAAAGTGGGCGTGCTGCGATGTTAGCGACTGAAAACAGTCGCTAACATAGCTATCTCCGATTACCAACTTTTGGAAATATTCGCGCTAAGCGCGAATATCGCCAAAAGCCAACGCCTGCCCTGAGCAGTTCTTAGCCATGTTATCCAATGGTAGGTGGATAACATGGATAAGAGCATTAGCTCGGTAATGCACAAATATCGCTGACTTTTCAGCGATATTCATGCATTTTGGCCGATTTTTATCGCTTAGGAGTTAAACCTTGATAACAGCAAGGCTCCTTAAACCTTGATAACAGCAAGGCTCCTAAGCGATAAAAATCGGCGAAGCACTGCAATAATATAATTGCCGCTAATCAAGCATATCGATAATTATCGCTTATGCTTGGAAATATGCCCCCGTGTTTCTTGGTGGAGTATAAGAAGTTTGTGTTTAAAAATGTTCTTACCATTTTTAGAAAGGTGGGAGGGTAAATGATAGACCATGAGTTAGGGCCCTGTTTGGAGATGGGTGATTGTAGCATCAAGGGAGTATGAATGAAGGGAGGCATGATGTGTCAGCTACGTTAGAAAAGAGGGGTGAGGAAGAAGTGTGGGGGTGATTGGGGTGGCACGAAGTCGGGAAGGGGAGTAGGAGTACAGGAATGGAAGAGGGAGGATGTCAGATAGAGGTAGACTTTTCAATAAAGCGTGAAAAGAATTGCGCAGGATGGAAGATTGGAGTGGTGGGTTTTCCATATGTCTATGTCACCCCATTTTTGCAACAATGATAACAGTTCTTTTATTTGTAATTTACGACCTGACATATTCATATCTTACAAATCTTTGTCAGAAAATTCAGCTCGATATGGTTTCTGTAACACTTTTGATTTACCAATGTCAATCCCCATTTCACTTGCTAAACTCGTTAATTTTTCATGAAATGTTTTTGTATTTCGAGTAATACTTCGACATATAAACAGCAATTCATCTTCATTTAATACATTCAATCGATCTAGTTCCACATTTCCAGCAATTATTCTTTCTAATTCAACTCTTAATTTAAAAATATCCAATGTCCTTGTCTGTGATTTTGGTTTTTCTATTTCTCTGGACCATCTTTCAATTTCTTCTGGAGTAACTACAGTTGCACTTCTCATACCTGAAGAGGCTTCTATTTTCACATCTCTAGTATTTACAGGTGTAGCTTTTCTAGCTGAGTTACTTACTGTTTCTCTTATAGGTAAATCCATTAAAGAAATTTCTGACCCACATTCACTTGCTTGGTCATCCACTATTAATGTTTCTTTCCTTGGCTGTAATACAGGTGTAGTTACAACAGGAGATCTGGGACTAGTCTGTTTTTCTCCATGTAAAGGAACAACTGGACCTATAGTCACCAGAATTGACAAGGCTTCAGGACTGATATTTAACTGTGTAATTTTCTGAATTAACTCATTCCTTTGCTTAATTATTGCTTCTCGTTCTTTTTTCTGCAGCACTTTTTCTAATGATGCCTCATGTAATACTGGTGGAACTAAAGGTGGCTCTAAAAACGGAGCAGTAGCATTTGTCTGATTCTGCCCCTCATTATAAGGTGGCAGATTTTTCATTATTAAATCCTCAAAGTAATCATCTTCTGGATCAGCACTTGTCATTACATTTTTAGTTTTCTTAGTACTTTTACTTCCTGTTTGTTCTTCTAATGCTCAGACAGGATATAATTCTTCCACCAGCATGGACTGTCTCCATTGTTTTATTTGCTTATCTCTTGTCCCTTTAGGAAATTTAGGAAAACATTTACTAATACTTTTATCACTTCTAGATCAGTCTCACCCAAAAGCTTCTGTTTCCCATTCCTCCAATGCTCCATATTGGGTTAACCTGGGTCTTGGATCTAATTCATTCATGCGTGCTCTTAAATTGTACAAAACTCTACCATTAAAAGTACCATTTTCAGGAAATGCCAAAATTCCATCATCTTTTGTGTATTCCTTCCAGTTTTCTAACGATACGCAAGTATGGTAGCCCCTTTCAACTGTTGTAAATTGGCAGCAATGGGTTAGCGTTAGCAGAAGCCATCTTGTATTTAGAAGTTATCTTATCTGTTTTGTGAAAGCCACTTTGTATTTCTGGCAGCCATCTTGTCTGACATGTGCTGCAATGTGCTCACCATGTGCTTTGTCCTACCTTCTTGTTAACTGCGCCTGAAGTCTGCCCAGCAACAGGCTATATTTATCATCCTCCACTTTAACGCATGCCCAGACATGCCCGGTAGGGTCTGCAGCTGTTACTGATTAGTTTCAGATAGGAATGTGTTTACTACTTTCTGAAAACTGTTAGCTCCTCCCACTTGGTTGAGCAAGCAGATCTTGCATATCCATATTAGGCATTTTTGTATGCTCACATGAGCCAGGACTACCCCTTGCATTCATGCCTACTATGTAACTCTAAAGCATATATAAAGCCCCAGGTTTCTGCATTCTTCAGACTGCCTCATTCAGTTGCTAAGGCTTCTGTGTGATGTAGTCTCAACTCATTTGAGTTTAATAAATATGTCTTTTGATATTCCAGTTTCTGTGCCAACTTTTGTGCTGTTTTTAAAGGACCAAGTATTGGTGAGATCCCTGAGAAGGAGTTTTGATTTCTACACAACCATCATGTATGATGTGGGCGTATTCGATGGTGGAATAATAATCCCCTCTCTAGTTTTAATCGGTTTATCCTTTTTAAAGAAATGTTTAACTTTCTTGACAAGTGACATTTTTCTTTTGTCTCCGTACATGATATAAGGACTCCCTCTTATTATCTGTTCTTTAGCAAAACCTAGATATTTTCTATCCGGTCTATTTCCTATGAATCCTGGATCCAAATCCCACATATATTTTATGCCGCTTTACTTCGTAATGACACTCAGTTTGTTTACGAAAAACCTCCAATACCAAAATGTTTCTTATTTTCGGTGACCAATCAACAATTAGAATCAAAAATATTTTCAACCAATAGTTGCGCTGCTTTTTCCCGTGAGACGAGTTCTCATGCTCCTTTACTCACCCATCCTTTACAAAATTACCTCAGCTACACATCCGCTGTATTAAGCAATAGCAGCTCGGCTCTGAGTGACGTCAGCGCAGCTTCGCAACTGACTCCCTCCTTTGCAAGGTAATACAAGAGATCTATTTTAAATGCTCATTTTCATTAATTAACAACATAAAAACATTCGCCACTGTGTCTGAGTAACTATTTCGAACGAAAAGAATGCTTTATATTCACTGCGAGTAACTCCCTTCTGTTTACTCTTCATACACTACAAGTAGATCCCTTCCGACTACCTTTCTCGCAAGCATCAGATAACCTGTTACTTCCTCGGGTTTACCCTTTCTAGGTTATGCAAGGCCGAAGTTTCACCAATGAAACCCTCTGCTGTCAATCAAGCTCAGAAGAACCTACTACTCCTCCAGTGTGACCCTTTCTAGGTGATAACACCCCAAAGTTTTACTAGCGAACTCTTTGCTATCAAGTAATCACACATTTATACAGAAAAATCCCTAAAACAGTGCTTCTGGTTTTACCTAACCATGCACTTACTACCTCGAACAAGTGACCTCACTACAGAATGGCTTCCATTTACCACCCATTATTCTGCCCCGAGGATTTTAGAGAAAAACATAAAAACAGGTACGAACAGTTATGGTTAATGCATAAAAACAATAAAATCAATAACTAATAATCAATATTTACTATCTACCTACCTACACTAATCCTTAACATTGCCTCTGCTACCAAAATAACTGCTCATCATACTCACCTGGGTCCATATATCTATATGTACATTAAACAGGTAAACCTACACTCAATCAATTGATGTTTTTTACCATTTGGATTTTATACCATTTTTCTTACCAATCCAAGTCACCTATACCTAAAGTCCTAAAGGAACAAAGGAGTTAGAGAGAAAATAGGTAGCAATAATAACATTTAACATTTCATAAATAACCACAAACTCGGGAAAGGTTTAAAATCTTTATCTAAGTAAAAAAATCTTTTGAACACTTATATACATGAAAACTCAAATTAATTTCTTATTCTGTTTAGACTAATGTAGATTTAAAAAAACATAAACATTTCAGAATGATATGGAGAGAATTTTTTTTTAAAAGCATTTGAACAGAGGGTGGGTAAGAGAAAAGGGAAAACAGTACAATGGCAAATCAACACTTAATAGTTACCTAGTCCGGTGTGATGACCAATCCTGGTCATAGGCTGAGTCAATGAAATAGAGTCCCAAAGTTCAGTTTGCCAGCGGAGAAGAACAGGTGCAAGCCAGAATCAGGACAGGTTACGGACCGAATTGGATCAGGATAGGACCACCACAGGCTAAGACCAGCATTACAGTTAAAGTTCAAAATGCCAGTGTTGTAAACCCACTCTGCAGCTAACAGTCTAACACCGATTGGGTCATCGATCTCCTCCCCAGAACCCCGATTGGGTTATCGAATCTTCTGACAGAGTGCTCCGCTAGCAACTCTGCTCCGGATCACCTATTGAGTGCGTTGGGTCAGTGACAGGCCAGCTATTTGTACAAGTCGGACAATGTAGCTAACTAAGCCTACCCTAGTTATACTATTTTTCAGGTCAGTTTACCACCCCCAAATGTTGCAAATGTGTGAATCCCACAATTTTACTGGACAAGAACGAGGAGTAGCCATCACACCATATTTTTCTAGAAGCAACTTGTTAATCATGTATTCAAGTTGTTCCCTCCCATAACTTTATCTACCCATGTTCTTTATTCCTCCCGGCAGTGAAATGTATCAATGATCTTTTTAAAACAATTTAATCAATACAGCTTCCTCCTGCAAGGCAAGGAGTTCAATCTTCTCCGCCTTCCATGTCCTTCTTGGCCATGATTCAAGGCTAGAGCTTCTGTGTTTTCAGGACATTGGTCGCACAGGCGCAGTTTCTCCAAAGATGGAGTTCAGCAAAACGTTTAGGCCCGTAATTTTTGGTAACATGAAAAAATAGAAAAGAAACAGTTTTAGAAACACAGAATAAATGAATGCACTGTATATCATTTCGTTTTACTCTATTACCATTATTTAATTTTAACTATTGCGTTAGATATTAAGCAAAAACAAACAGCTTAGCAAAGCAGTGATGCAAGCTTCTTGCATATTAGGACACATAACAGTCATATTAGTTATATTGTGCAGAAGCAAAAGTATTCCCACCAAGCATGTCACGTGGGCATGACAGATGCATGCGCAGTAGAAAATCCTGCGTAGCAGCAGCCATTTTAGTGCAAGCGGATTATAGTTAGTAAAAGCACATTGGCAAGCTTCCCTCAGATATCTAATATATCATGTAATGCTATATTAATAAGACAATACATGTTAGTTAGTACATCAATATTATTATCGAGAAGGTTGAGTACGAACAAGTCACTTTACATGTGAAACCTTGCTCCATCACTATATCTTTAGGTGCACTGTGTGGTATATCAAGGTTAGAAAACCAGAGCACCACCTTTATTGTAGGTAGACAATCTCTCTTAGGTCATTAGATCACTCTAACACCCAGGCACGAAACATGTTGACCACATGAAGCTGAGCGCAACATCTTGGCACATTATATCAGGTAATCACCACTCTATATTTAATCAGGTAGGAAGCCAGGTTCATTAAAATTATTCTTTCTGGACCTACATTTCCTGTTTTATTACTGCACGGTCTACTGACCCTCACTTTAGCACAGCTACACTTTTAGGACCCTCACACCCACGGCACCATAGAGTAAGGAATATTAGATCTCCGCCAAAGAGCCCCTCAAAGGGTGCCCGTCAGGTATTGCAGTACCGACCTGACGAGGAGCATGCCCTATGATGAGGCATGACATCCAGCTGGCTGTGTGTGTGTGAGGACCCTAATTCTGAAAGGAGGGATTCCCCTTTCCCTCCTTTCCTAAGGACAACTTGTCGCCTCTACATATTTCTCTCTCTCTCCCCCTTCTTTTGTCTACTTAGGAACCAGATACTTTTTTTGTGTTTTGATGTTGACTGAGCATGTATTCTGGACCTAAACAAAGCCCATAGTCCTCTCTGTTAGGTTTGAAGGCACAACACCCACCATGGAAGAAAGATATGGACTTCCCAAGTTTCCATTGGCAAACTGTCAGGTAACGCATGTCTGTGCCTCCTGGCCAGTTCTCTATTGGTCCTGTGTCTATCACCATGCCACCTCCTTGTCAACTAGTACTGTACTTTTTAGTTTGTGCACCTGTTGACCTTATCCACTTGTGGACTTTTGAAGAAGCCTACCTTCCCCAATAGCAATTTGTTCCTCCTCACTGAAAGTCACCTCAACACAACATGTTGCATGGCATGTATCCCAAATGGACTTTGTCTGGTCTTCATTTGTTCACAATCAATGTTAGTGTTGTTGGCCAAAACACTGCAAAATGCTTGTGTCGACCGACAAATAAAATGTACTCATACAAACCAAAGTGCTGTATTGTTGTAGCAGAAAGGACTACATATACCATGGTGGTTGTGTACTATCATAACCCAATTCTTAGCAGCTAAGGGAGAGAGAGCCAAAGTCACTAGCACCTGCTGTTTTTGGAAAAGCACTAACAGGTACTGCTACTGCAATTGCAAAATGAGGAATGCGTTGTCTCCTAATGGACCGTCAGGATGTGACAATAAGCTGCAGCTAGTTGACTGACACACCGGAAAAAACTCATTCTATACACACAAATGCTTACCTGCTATAAATAGTGTTTATGATGCAAGTGAGCCTTTAACACTGTTACTCTCAACCACATGTATCTAGCTCAGTTAACATGACAATGTGATCATCCTAATATGATAGTTTCAATGCTCACATTGAAGACATTTAACAGTGCACAAATTAGAATGGCAGTATTAATAATAGGTAGATACTTATGCCCATACTCTTTCTGATTTAGCATCATACGTGTGCCACACAAGGATGCACAAGTCCAATCAAATACCCTGTATGTTAGTATGTAATAAGTGCGAGGACTTACTTTTGGGGCCCAGTGTCAACTGGTAAATGTTGCATAATGCTACCCTGCGACAAGTAGGGAAATGGTGTTCCTCTTCCCCTGCTAAATCCTAACTAGAACCATGCCTAAATTACTAATACTATAAAATCACCCAGCACAATTAAAGGGAAAGGGAATTGTCAGAGGACCAGTTCAAGTTTGTGCACTGTTGCACTCCATGGCCTCCTGTAATATAAGCATGATGGCACATTGGCTTTTCAGATCATCCTCTACCTCATGCATCCAGATTTTCAGTTATTGCTGGTGTGTCAAGTCCTGGGGTACAAACCAAGATATTGTGACAGGGGTTGGGATTATGGTCTTGTGGGTGGCACCAAATGGGCAGTAGATAGGCTTAGACTGGGCTGAGGATCATTTGGCTACCCTTGGGTACCCTGCTGGTGTTTGTGGCCATTGTAAGGTCCTTGGTGTGTCTGCCTTCCTGTATTCCAGGTTCCTGATGACTTGGCCTGTTCGTAGATCACCCACCGTCTCCTTTTAGGCCTTGGCTACAGGCTGGATGTGGCGGTAGCGCTCCACATGGATATTGTGTTGTTTATTCTCTTCATCTGTCATGATGTCTAGAGAGGAAATGGAATAATGTATCAGTTCAAGTTGGAAATGTACATGATGTCTGCAATAATATGCTTTAATTGTCTTACAAATACATTTGGCAGGTCAGCCCAATATGAAGTATTGAGAAAGAGATTTGAACAATATTCCTTCTTTACAAATATATCCCCTAATCAAACAACCCAAACTGCCTCAAGTGCTGGCAGTGTTGGTATACACTATTATACTGTAGTCACACATTTTCCCAGGCCTATATTATTCCTGATACTGAGGCACAGGCATGATGATGTGTCCATATAGATTAGGACACATTGTCCAGCTATGGACACTTTGGTGTTGGTATTACATCATTTCACATGGTTTGTAATTTGCTCAAGCAGTGTGCCTCAGCATTGCATTACTCATCCAGAATCACACAAGGCAACACACATTGCTGGGGTGATATGGCACGCAAATCCCTGGATGCTTGTTTCTAGTCCTGGGAGGACCTGGCTTGCCTGTACTGTTCCCAAGGGGAGCAGGGTCAACAGACTGATTTGCATGTGGCTGGATCCGAACTGGGGTGACGTGTCAAGGAAAAATGCAATGGATTAAACCCAGACCTGAGACTGGGGGTGATTGTTTGAAAAGTTTCAACACTCAGTTCATCATTTTATTTTGTGATGTTAACTTATTCAGTGCCAGGTAGCCAAAACATAGATGGAGGGTGAGTAGCTTTCCCCTGTAAGACATGACTGTTGTGCACTTTCTAACATTTAACGTCTGATATACAACTGTATAAATACCACACACAATCACCCAAGACTGCTTTCCTCTCTTTCAATTAAAATGTAGCTCAGGAGTGTGTGCATGCATGCTGGAATAATCATATGTATAAGTACTTTGTTTTGTATGCAGAGAACCTTGCAGCATGAGACAAGGGTCACAGCATTGGTGCCAGTTAGTATACGTTACCCCACCAGTAGATGAGCAGTGTTATGGGCTGTATGCTGCTGACACAGGGCATCCATGCATGTGGGCTTTCACACATAACAGCCATGTTACAAACTACCTGGCATTGTATGAATGCCTCCCAGAAATGGTACAATAGCTATATAAGGCCATTAGTTTGTCAATGCAATGCAATTCCATGAGCAGCCTAGTGACATGTACCTAATGCGCTCATAAGCATTCAGTTTACATTGAAGTATGAATCCTAAAATCCTGTCACGGCCTGCCAAGCCACATGTCCATCCCTTGCCAAATGGACATCTACACAATGTGCATTAGTCTGCCAGTCTGGTAATCATTTGTCCAACACGTGTTAAGCTGCCATATGTCCTATGTTATAACTCAAATCAATGATTATGAATCAAATTGCCCTGTCACAACCACATGTGCAGCATCTATTATAGGAATGATGGTTTGTTTCTATTGGCTAGCCTGCTAACACGGTCATGCAAGTTTTTACATTTCGGATTTGAATAAACACATAGCTACATGAACAAGTATGGGTCACAAAATATTTTAAGTGTTGGTCAGCATGAATGTCTGACCACATCAATAATCCTTCACACTGAAATTATGTTGCAGTAGAGGTTAAACACATACAGCATGTATGTGCATAGAACAATGCAAAATTAAATCTAAAAGGTGCCATTTGGACTGTTAGAATTGGGGGTCTCTGGTTGGCGCAAGTATTCACTTGTGACAAGCAGGGACCCTCTCCTCTAAGCCAGGGCATAGGATTACCCCTAAGAATAACCCTTGCTCACCCTCTAGGTGCGTGGCACGAGCAGACAAGGCTAAACTTCAGGCGTTATAGGTTAAGCATTTGTAGATACACACAGTAAACATATCATCTGCACCACAAAGGGACACCAAACAGGTTTTATCTAAAAATAGTATTTTTATATATATTCTTAAGCAGACTTATTACAAGACCCAGTAGCATTGTTCAAGTGGGCCACAATACTTTTTAAATAAAGGTTCCTTTAGAATAGTTCAAAACAGGTTTAGACTCTTTGGCAAGTGTGATACTCCTTTTAAAAATGTTTCTTCTGTATTTTTAGGTGCTTTAGGCCAGTCTTAGGTCAGCTGGGCGCTTCGTAGCGCTTCTGTGCGCTCTGAACGCGAGGAAATCACGGCACCCTACCAAGTCTCATGCATCATGCGTGAGCCGTGTACGCGGCGTACAGCTTTGAGATGAAGATACGGAGCATACAGTCTAGCTCAGGCCATACGATGCGCACAGCGGTGCGAAGTACAGTACAAGTCTAATGGTGGGAAGCATGCATTACAGTGCACTTCTTGAAGCGTACAGTTCAAAGGCAGAGTGCGACGCGGACAGTTCACCAGGCCCTACGATGCACACAGTTCCAAAAGCAATATGCACCTGTCTAGATGCGAAGCGCACAGTTCCCACTAGCAGCTTGGTAGAATGGGGCGCACAGGTTACGGGTGAGGATGCGCACAGTAGCGTACAGTCTTGCAATGAGAGATACGGAGCGCCCAGTTACTTGAAATATGAAGCACACAATCACTTGCTGGTAATACAAAGCGCACAGGCAGTGATTACGCGCTGAAATACGGGGACGTCAGACGTTTCTTGATGATTCCAGCGAAGGCGTGTGCGGGGCGCACGGCGGCTCTAGGCAGGGCGAGGCCGGCGTCCAGGGCACCCGAAGCTTCACGGAGTCTGGTCTTTGGATCTGCGGTCACGGTGGGGGCATCAGCGGGAGCGTGGGGGGCACACCAGTGAGCCTACAGCGGCAGGGCAACCTGGCACAGCGGGGGAAGAGCGGCTCAACAGAGCGGGGCTCTCTCCCAGCGGGAACGGTCAAGCGGCAGTAGACACGGCCAAGGAGGGGCTGTGGGGGCACCAGGGTCACGGCTCCGGCGGGGAAGAAATCCTCACGACAATCACAGACGGGCAAAGCACAGGTTGAGCCAGATGATCCTGTGGCTCAGGTCAGGGGGCAAGCTCTCTTCCAGGCCCTTTGAGATTTTTGACATAACACGTTTCTTTGGGTGTTTAAGATGCAGCAAGTCTTTTAAAGGTTCCTCTCCGCTCTCCTTTGGCAGCAAGCAAGGTCACCACTGCAGGCCAGTCCCCAGGAGAGGGACAGTCTTCCTCCTTACAGCTTTCCCGGCGCCTCTTCCTCAGGCAGAGCTTCTTCTTGGCTTCAAGCAGGTCTAGTTTGTTAGGAGCAGGGCTCCTATATTTATACTCTTTTGTCTTTTCTGGCCAGGGGGGCCATTGCATAGCCCATTTCAGTTTTAAAGCACTCTGTTGTGCTGTTCCTGGCTTTTCCTTTCAGTGTGAGGGGCAGGGACATCAGACGCTCCGCCGGAGGTGGAGCCAGCATTGTTTGAACAGGGGCAGCCAGGAGTACTTTGTTGACATGCTTCCCCCTTTCCTGGGCCAGGTGTTGGGCTGAGTCATCAGTCGCTCCCCAGGGGCGGAGCCAGCATTGTGGCGGCAGAGCTCTGCCCTATTCAGAGTCAAGGGGCACTCCCACCTCCCACCAAGGTGTAATCCTAGCATTCACCACCTGTCATCCCCCAGCCCTGTCACTCACACAACCCAGACAGTCAGATACAGATCCTAGCAGAGGCGGGCTTAAATGGTTAGGCAAGCAAATGCTAGCTTTCTAAAAGTAGCATTTGCAAACACAGGGTATTAAAATAAACTTTACTAAAAGAAGTATTTTTTTAATCTGAGTTCAGGCATACTAAGCTTTATTTTCTACCATGTTCCCTGAGCCTGCTGGGATTATAGGGTGTAATAATTCCAGCAGCCCATCTTGGCCTATGAGAACAGGTGGCCTTACAATAGTGAAAAACGAAATTGGCTGTAATTCACTATTAGGACATGCCACACACATCAGGGCTTGTCCTACCTTACACTTACAATGCACCCTGCCCTAGGGCCTACCATAGGAGTGACTAATATGAAGCAAAGGGAAGTTTTTGAGGCTGTCAAGTGTGTGCACTTGCCCAGTCAGCATTACAGTACCAGACTGCACACAGGTTCTGCAATGGCAGACCCTAGATGCATTTTAAAAGGGCTGCTTCTGTGGGTGGCGTAAACAGCGCTGCAGGCCCACTAGCAGTATTGGCATTTACAAGCCCTGGCACTCCTGGTGCACTTTACTGGGGACTGACAGTAAATCCAATGAGCCAATCATTGAAATCAATCAATCACATATATATTTTACATTGGGGGAGCATATGCACTTTAGCACTGGTCAGCAGTGGTAAAGTGCCCAGAGTCATTAAACCAACAAGAACAGGTCAGAGAGAATATTGGAGGAAGGCAAAAAGTTCAGGGATGACCCTGCCAAGAGGGCCAAGTCCAACATGGACACACACTTACTCTAAATCAGATTACATGAGACTGCAAAGTTACACTAGGTAACAATGCCTGGGTAATGTGTTCCAGCTCATCAGCACCAGTGTCATCCTCAAATATGGACCTAGGCAAGCAAACCATGTTCAGATTTTGAATCTTTCGACCATCTGCAGATTTGGTACCAGAAGCTCCCAAACAGTAGGTGAGCACACATCACCAGAGCAGGTAAAGATGCATGATTGCTGTGTGACTGCATACATTGTCTCAACAAGCACATTGACATACGTTCTTGTCCATTTAACAGTATTCTGTGTATAAGTTCTGTTGTCTTTGTACACTGAGGGTAATTTGCAGTCGCAGCTGCTCCTGGAAAGCAGTAGTGGGGCGGTGAGGTGGTATTGGGGGTGAAGAAAATAATTAAAAAAGATCACTTAGCTGCCAGCCGGCTGGCCGGCCACTGCCTCTCTTCCATCCACCCCATCCTCTTCCTGGCTTTTGTTTAAACAGGAATCAGGAAAGGCTCCCCTAAGCCAATCATAACGCTGCAATGCAGCATTGCGAGTAGTCTGAGTGCCATGACTCAGTGCTCAGATGGGGAATGGGAGCCACTGCATGTTCTCTACCCAGGCTGTAATGCAGCCTTGATGGAGAATAGTCAAAGTGTACATGAATGTTTGGCCGGCCCCAGAGGGGCTCCAGAACAGAAAAAAAAATTATAGTAACATTGCGTTATTTTCATTTTCTTTTTTTCTTTTTTGCTATGCTGAAAGGCAGTCGGTCGACACTACTACGCCTTAGCGTAGCAGCTGCCCCTGGTAATTTGGTTTCAACTGATTGATACATAACCATACTGTTGGACTTGGCCCTTCTGGCAGGTTCACCCCTGAACTTTTTGCCTAGTGATTTCTGGTCTTTGCGCACTTTGACACTGTGGCGCAGTGTAAAGTGTGTGCGCTCCCTGAGTGCGTGTGTGAGATTGGCCTGCTCTCCCATAGGAATGCATGGGGAATGTCTGTGTCCCTGGTAGTTCCTGATGCGTGAGGTGTGCATGGTCAAGTTTGGTATGTGCGAACTCGTGTGATTGAATGCTTCGCAACGATGTATGTGGCCTGGTTGTGTCTTGTGCGGAAGTGCTACTTCTAGACATGGCTGTGTATGTGCTGTGAAGGTGCTGGCGTGTGATTGGCTGGAGCTGGCTGGGATGCCAGGCTCCAGGAAGTCTGTGTGGGTCTGCCCCGGTGGTGAATGGAGAGATTAGCATGCTGATGTGAGGGAGGGGCTGCACCTGTGTCCTGAATGAGGCTGGGTTTCCCCCACACAATGCTGGCTCCGCCCCCTGTGGTGCGACTGATGACCCTAGCCTGCCTGATGAATGAAAGGGGTGGTTGAGCCATCAATAGTGCTCACAGACCAGCTGCGACTGGTTATGCCCCCACCCTGCACCTACAGACAAAGGAAAAGGTGTATAAAAGAGGGGCTGTGACCCCATGAAAATGTTCTTGTTTCTGACTTGGATCTGCCAGGGGCGTGCTGCTGCTTGGGCCCAGGGGAAGGCTTGCCTCCCCTGGGCTCTGCCCAGCCCCTGGCTTGCTGATGGACCCCTGAAGGACTGAATTGCTGACCCTTTTCCCTCCTAGCGCAAGGAGCACTTCATTTGCCTTATAGCGCCTGGGAGCGCTTTATTCTGCCTCTAGCGCTTGAAAGCGCCGTGTTGTTCTCTAGCGCGCGGAGCGCTCTATTTTTACTTTTGCCAGAATTTTCATTGGATTTATTCACGGGTGCCACTCCAGTTATTTTTCAATGCCCCGAGTGCGCAGGAGCCTACTCTGCGACTTTGTCCGCCTTCGAGGGTGCTCACCCCTCTTAGATGCCCCCGAGAGTCACCGCCGCGGCCCGAGCGCTGCAAAACAGGAAGCCAGGCACCTCGGTGCCTGACGCGGGGCGGGACTTCCGGTTTTGGAGGGAAGTCCCGCCTGCCGCCGCGCACCGATTGGCTGCCCGCTGCCGCCGGGAAACAGGAACCAAAGCCGGCTGAATCCCTGCGGCCCGGGGCTCCCAGGAGTGAGGTAGGGCTCCGGGGCCGCCAGCAACGCCGCAGCCAGTGAGAGGAGTCCCCGCCACAGCAGCCCGGTGAGTGTGGGCGTCTGGGGGGCTCAGCAGTCGTGCAAGAGCGGCGCCGGATGGCAGAGGGCCGCTCCATCGTCCAGTGGCAGCACCCTGGGGGCAAGTTTCAATCCTGAGTCCCCCGAGTGGGACTCCGACACCAGGAGGCATTTTGCTGCAAGGGCCCTTGTTGATTCCGAGCCCCGAGAGGCTCGCAGCTGATTACTTTCAAGTCCATGAGGGACTCCAACGTGCCCACATTTGTTTATTGAGTCCTGAGAGGCTCACAGCCCTGAGAGGGGCTCCCGGCGCCCTAAGTGTTCCTGGGTCCCCCGTGAGGGACCCCCCTGCCTAGTGAGGCGGAATTCCTGTTGGAGAGCCTGAGGGAGGCTCAGAGGGACATTCTTTTTGTACAAAGAGCCCAGCGAGGCTCAAAGGGGCCAGTTGGTTTGTTCAGAGCCTGAGAGGCTCCAACGTTGTCCCCACCAGCATTGCTCCCCAGTTGCCCAGCACTTTGTGGGCAACTGCCACGTTTAGGACCCTGACTTTGGACACAGGGCGTCCTAGCCCTAGAGAGGCCAGTTGGCCTAGGGACTGCCACAGGTGGTGGCTAATGTGATTTTTGCGCTATTGTGTTGTCCTGCACCGCTGAATGTGTTGTTGATGCATCATGTGCCTTGTTCCTTACACCGCTGAATGTGTTGTTGATACATCATGTGTTTTGTCCCCAGGTCTATACCCCTAAATGTATGGTGATATTTAGTTGGTTGTTCTTGCTAGTACAGGTGGTGCTAGTGAGGTCCTGGTTCCCTGCGTGACCTGTTCCTAAGGTGGTTAGGATTGCGTAGGGAGTACTTACCTGATTACCAGTAGTTACTTGTTTTGTGCTACAGTGATTTTCTGTCAGTTCTAAGTGATATTCCAAGGGCTTGATACTGAGCTCGCCCCCTGACCAGAGTCCCAGGACCAGTGGACTCTATTGTGCCTGCCCTGACAAATTGCTGGGACTTGTCTGATCTCTCTTGGGCCCCTGGGGCCTCGCTGAATCGTGCCTCGCTCATTCCCCTCGGCAGCTCATGCACGGCAGCCCGTCCAAGCCTCGAGCATCACCGCTCTCCCCTGAGCCACGCCGCTTCGCTGGGTCACCTGCATCCTGCCTTCCCCTCCTCTTCTGAGCCGCACACATTGGTCGCCCCAGAGAAATGCTTGTACCTTGCCGGTGGCCCGCTCAAGCCTCGAGCCGCACCACTCTCCCCTGAGTCGTGCCGCTTCGCTGGGCCGCCCGCTCAAGTTTACTGAGGAGGTCACTCGCATTATCCCTGCAACCAGGTCGGGAGGTACTGTCCGTAGGCTCTATGTTATAAGTTCTAGGCCTACAAGTATTGTATTCTAAGTTCTAAAAGTGCTGATTCCTGACAGTGGTCCAGGTGGCCCTGTCTTGTAAATATCCCCTGTAAATTCTGCCCGTGCCCCTGGCACAATGTAAAGTGTGTGTTTTTATCTAATGTGTTTTGGTGTAATACAAAGGCTATTTTTATATATAACCTTGTGTGGAGTTTCCTTTGTGGTGGGCCTTGGGTGTTGTTGCTGGGGTGCGTGCGCAAATACTTAACTCATATCGCCTCCAAGTTTAGCCTTGCTGCTCGCGCCAGGTTACCTAGAGGGTGAGTAGGGGTTATCTTGGTGTGTAACTCCCTTGCCCTGACTTAGGAGTGGTGGTCTCTGACTGACTTTGGCGAAAGCCCTGGCCAGCCAGGGATCCCATTTCTAACACATACACATCACAAAGTTACTAATATCATGGATCACACACAAACCTTACTGAGCCACAACCATGTGCTTATTACACTCACTGAGAGCATTACGATCCCAGAAGGTCTCCACTTCTCTCATCGTAGATGGTGCAAGTCCACCTACTAGACAATAATTGAAACATTGCACTGTAAATAGTTCAGGTACACACTGTCAAAATAACATGAACAGTAAGTATTATTACATCCCAGTGATGTAACATCATATTCAACAGGTTTGACACCCATGAATACATTCCCCCAGATTCATCAAGAACACCTTTTGCGATTCCTTAATAGCAAAAAATAACGATTCGCTATTAAGGAATAGCAAAATGCTATTCATCAAGAAATCACTAAAAAATAGTGATTTCTAATAATTCCTTAATTGCGACTCGCAATTAAGGAATATCCCCCCATTCATTCATAAGGGCCTAGAGGCCCATAGGAATGAATGGGAAGACCATCTCAATTTGCTAATCGCAATTAGCGATTCGCAAATTGAGATTGCGATTTCAAGGGTGCCAGGGTGTCAAAAGGACACCCTGTTGCACCCCTGAAATTGATGTGTGCACATGGGTTGCGCACACACATGCCCTTAGGGCATGTGTGTGCGCAACATGAAACTTTGAAAAATGCACTTTAGTGCATTTTTCAAAGTTTTTACTATTTACCACGTAGTTAGACTTTGCGGTAAATAGCGGCCCCAGATTGCGATTTCGCAATTTTAAAATGGTTCATGAATTGCATTTAAAGAATCTCAAATTGAGATTCCTTAAATGCAATTAATCGCAATTTAGCGATTTCTAGAATTGCGATTTTTGCATTTGGGATGATGAATCCCAAATGCAAAAATAGCGTTCGCAAAGGGCCAGATTCTCAGAATTTGGCCCTTTGCGAGCCGATTTCAATTTGATGAATCTGGCTGATTGTCTGTTAATATGAGATGCAGCTAGTCACCTTACATGGCAGAGGTGGCTGGATGTTGATGATCACAGATATCTCACATCACATGCCTGAAGCATGCCTCAAGCATGTGAGGTTTTGTGGACTGCTATGCAGCATCATCTCAGGGCCACTTGCACCATGACATAGAGGGGGAAAACCATTGGTTTGTAAAATTGTTTGACCTGATCAGACTAATCATGTCACTGGTGCACAACAAGTGTGTATGCCTTAGAAGATGGTTAACATTTTGTCTCCTGAATGGGCCACCTTCCTGAACAAATACAATTGCCAGGGGCATGTTACTTTGTCTATGTGTGCTGAACAATACAGTACACATAAGAAGGTTTACATAATCTGAGACTGAATATTACATTCCTCCTTACACATCACCTGTGCAGGCTTTAACATGTTTGGACCATGCCCTGCACAAACACATATGTGAAATCAGGTCATGTTTCCAAATACATGCATATAAAATTTCAATCCAAAACCCAAAACACATTGATCAGTCCCCTGTGGCAGGGTACAGCAATTGTACAGATTTACAGTAGATTTTTAAAATACCACGTTACGTACTCTGCCACTTACAAAATTAAATTTTTTTCAAATGTGATAGTTATACACCTACATGCAGCTGGTACATGCATACATACAAACTTATTGGTCTGCCAATCTCCAATCCAAAGTGGTGTACAAGATCTGCTTCTCGGGACACTACATCAGCCTATCTATGCTTCAGCTGGTGGACAGTACTCTCCACCCCAAACACCTTGGCCATGTGCCAATGCACCCTCTCCCAGTGCTCCTTCTGTTCCTTGGTGGGGTGGCCCTAGAAGAACCTACCCCCAATGCCATCATGTTTGGAATGTAATGGGCCAGCAGCAATAGCCGGCAGCAAAACTCTCTTTCACTTAAGTTTTTTGCACTACTCTTTCCCGACATTGCCAGACCCACCAAACACCCCTTCACCTAACCCATACCCCTAAAATATAATATTAACGCCCAAATTGTACCAAATATCCCAAAAAACAATGGCAATGCCAATACAATTAACAACAACAATACATAATAAACACAGGGCCCAATTCACATAGGTAAACTGAGACAAAAGTCAAACTTGACGACTTTCGGTATTCACAAAGGGCATTTTACAAGTAGTAGTAAATTTATACTTTGTCTCAGTTGAGATTAAGTTGTGGTCTTAAGTTTAACACAGACCATAAGTCCTTAAGTTTTGGTCTTAAGTTTAACTGAGACCCAAATTCCTAAGACTTTTGGTCTCAGATAAACTTTAGACCAAAAATTACATTTAACTGAGACAAAAGTCTAACTTTAATACTCAGAGATGCCCTTTGCGAAAGTCGTAAAGTTAGACGTTCTTCTCAGTTATCCTTTGTGAATTGGGCCCATAATTTCTTGATGTCCTGTTTGAATCATGCTGTGAGAAATAACATGCGCTTAAGGGGGGGAGCAGTATGTAGCCTAAGAGGCCATGGAGTAAGGCTTTGCCACCATCAAGATGCAACAGTAGAAAGACGTGAAGTTCTCAATTGCTTCTGTAAGAAATGGTCTCACTCTTACTTTAGTCTAGAAAGTGGGTAAAAGACCATCTTTCTTTTCTTTGCAAATCGTTCTGTGATGGTGAGGTTGGTGTCCAGGGTGAATCCAAAGGATTTGGCATTGGAAGGAAGTTGGGATTTGAATCCGTTCAGATCTATTTCATTTAGCCAGATGTTGGCTATAAATTGCAAAATTCTACACATCCTATTCTTTGCATGCAACATTAGTTTGATTAAACTAAAGCATAGTATGGAATGCTGTTAGTTAATTAGCAGCTAACAGCTGAGTGTGAATATTCACTCAGATATGCAAGTTTCATTGGGATTTTTCTTAAATAAGATCAGATCCCTCTGGATGCCATGGTTTGGATTAGCCTTTTATGTGGTAAAAACACATGATTTGCAGAGTGAAATTTGTGATATTGTTGTGACAACCACCTCACAACATAGTACTTTTGGTTCCTGATGGTTACCAATATACACCTTTTAATAAAAATAGCTCCTTACATCCTATCTTTTTAATTAGTATATTGTATATGTTGTAATGATATTGCTTTGTGATAAAAGGGTTTGCTGTTGCTTTCTGTCTACCACATCCACTTTCCCTCAAGAAGGTCTTGATGCTTATACTAAATTGTCAAACATAAGCTCATATTTACTCACTGAAGATCATTTTCTTCTGTGATCTAGAATTTGTGACTTTGTGAAAGCTCAGCCATAGCTCATACCAAGAACGAGGATAATTTGATAATTTAACAATCTGATTTTCTACCCAATGTTTTACCTTTTTCTGGATTCATCAATACAGTACTGAACTTCCTGCAATATCTTTCACACACCATTGAGTGTCAGGTCTCACATCCAAATATTGTTAAAAGCACATCAAAAAAACATTGTTTGCCATTCACAGAACCATTTGAAATATTTTGCCTTCAAACTAGATTGTCAACAAAACATAATATTGGAATCACACACCAACTTGTTCCCCTATACGGCTCTATATTGAAATGGAACTACGCAATGTATAATGCCATATTTACTCCATTGTAATTTACAAAAAAGCTATAGAAAAAAATCAACATGTTCTCAAGTCATGCACATCCGTTTTTCATCGCCTTTCAGGCCTGTTTAACATGAAAGTAGTGCCTTATTCAGCTAAGCCAACAGCCAAAGGAATCATACACTGAATTTCACACCAGGCTTTCATCCATTTACCGAAAGAAAACGTAGAATAAATAAGTATCAAATAATGCTTTACTTTTTGTTGGTATGTTTGCATACAGTTTATCTGTAGCTGTATTTGATAGATAATAATTTAGTAGACCTTTGGGCCATATTTATTATTTTTTCACACAATGCAACGCAGCAAAACACCTTGCTGCACGCACGCTGTGTAAAATGGAGAGGGCAGGTGTTAGAAATTGAAGTTTCTGGTTGGCAGAGAATACACCCTGCAGGAGTCACAATCCTAGTTAGGATAAGTCAGGCACTCAAATTAAATTAACCTTTGCTCACCCTCTCATAGCTTGCGTCATGGTGCATCAGTGTAAAGCCATTAACAGGGCATGACCACTGTCAAGGTGCATATGAATAGGCTGCTTGGTTCTTCTAAGGCAATATTAAAGAGTCTCACAACAGACAGGAGAAGAAAGACTTGTGGTTATCAGGTTTGATTGAAACTGCACATCCCATAACTACTAGCAATGTGATCTGAACACTCACCCACGTGTAAGGCCAAGACCCAGATGATTATGTTGGATGTTGTGCTGCTGAGGAATCATGGGAATTGTTGAACGGTCCAGTAAGGGTGTTTTGCACCACATAATTGTTTTGGACAGCAGCGGTGTTCCAAATGGGAGGCATAATGGAGAGAAATATCTTTATTTACTCTCAGAATGGGTGTCTAGAGCAGTCAGGCTTTATTGAAGGGCTGTGTTAGTCACTTGTTGTACACACTCCATCAAACAATTATGACACACACTCAAAAGACTGAATCCAAGACCCATTGTTTTGTATAAAAAATATTACTTTCTTACTTTTATTTTAGAACCAAGGGAAACTCAGTTGCAAGCAAGTACCAGTTTAAAATAGCTATACTTTTCAGATACAATAGGAATTGTGTTGCAGGAGTAATAGAAATACTTTACAGTAGTACTGAAAATACTTTGTGGTGTCAATCAACAGTGATAGAACTTAGCAAATGCAAAAGATACACTAGGGGGTGATTTCAATGTCGCGCAAAACTCCTACAGCCCGACACCAGCTCGTTCCTGGGACCAACCGCCACCAACCGACACCTGGTACCCGGTACGGCCATAAACGGGCCGTAATGTATGCTCCCATAGGGAAATGGAAGGTGTGATTCATCCCTGCACCCCATGGCAGGTACCTCAAGGTGCTTGCCCCGGGGTCCAGGGATCAACAAGGGGGCACCATAGGTGTCTCCTTGTCCCCCAACGGAGGCAGTACACACAAGGGACCCTGCTGGGAGCCCCCCAAACACGCTATCTGACATGATTTCCACGTCAGACAGGTCAGCATGGAAACCGTGCGGGAAACCATGCATCGTAATCTCATGGGTGGAAAGGCCTGTCATTGAGATTACTGGCTAGCTGCTGAGTGTGGCCAGCAGGAATGACTGGCCGGTTTACTTTTGGACTAGCAGCATCATAATGTGGCGATCAAAAAGTACACCGAGAAGACCATTACGATGGAGCTTGAAATGCTCCGACTGACCGAGCCGCATCGTAATCGGTCCCTTGGTGCAAATACCAAGAAATGCTATCTAATCGTATGGAACGAAAACAGTTATACACATTTACAGGTAAGTGCTCAACTTACACGGAGGTGGAGCTTGCTCGAGACCAAGATGGCTGCTTGAGTCTCGAGCTCCTTAACTTTGACAAATTATCCTGAAATTATCCGGCAGCTCACATCTCAGAACCGTTCTACTGATCGCAATTCGGGCATCGGACCGCAGGCGCACTGCGTGGAGCTGAGCCCGAACCCCCACACAGCTGTTCCTAGTATGAAATCTGCAGGGTCGCTGATCCCCGGGCTCGATTGCAACGTGGGGCGGAGCTCTGTCAGTGTGCGTGCCACGATAGACAGCAGATTTTGGCCGGCTCTCTGGGCTCGGGGGTCCGGGAATTGCGGAGACCTGCACAGAATTGCCAAGTCAAAGACGGTGCAGGGGAGTGCCCCGGGCCGGAGCAAAGAACAAAGTGAGTTGCATACGTACTGAGCCACCCGACGCTAGGAATAGCGCGAAGATGCCTGACGCAGGCTGGGCCGCATGAGCTGCGGCGACCTATGAGGGTTGTATGCGGCATGGAAGGTGAGGATACCCATCGAGTGGATATTGTGCGGGAGCGCATGCGAGTTCAGTGCTACAAAAGTGAGTGGCCCCTTGCGGGCACACGGGGCCGCCATTTTATGTATGGGCAGAGGCTCCTCGCCCGGTGGAAAGGCAGCACATCGGGGCCCATGTTAGCAGCCGGTCATAACGTTGTATCGCCATAAGTGCCATAGTGGGAAGCGCAGAGCGATGCTGCTCCGTGCACGGAGATGTGCATCTGTCTCGGTTGGACTTCCGGGGACATACGGCGGTAGCACTAGTCCAAACCTGTTGTGAAGGCACAGGTTTGGAGATGCCTTCACGAGATGAAGACATTGCTAAGTATACCCCAAGATAAATCCTTAAAGAGGCACTGAGTATGTACGCCAAGCCAGCATTGAGGAGAAAATCAGGAGATAGACGTTTGGGGAAAAGGTTGCATGGAGTCTGTGATACAGGATGGGCTGGAGACAGTGCGACATGGCAGGACAGAGACCGGCCGGGTGGCACCCCCTGGTTTGGTAGTAGCATGTCTCACAAACAGATCCTTATTGCTGGTACAAGTCCACGTGCCAGTGCGGAGGGGTGCTTTCCCTGGATAGAGGATTACGACGTAGTGTGCAGCCCCTGAAGTAGCGGACCTCTGCACTACCTCTGTCGGGTCGCTCGCTGCGAGGGCACTGAAGAAAGCCCTGGCACGACGCCCTCACCCAGAGAAGGTAATGGGGAGTACGGATAGGACACAATCCAAGCTCACGTTCGAGCAAAAGAGCTCTAAGTCGCAGGACACCACGTCGGAGGAGGCTCACTGGTTTTCTGCACCTATGGAGGATGAATCGGACATCCACAGTATGTTACTGTCAATGGAAAAAGGGCTGCAGGGCGGCATTACCTAATTGGGCCCGAAAATCCACGCCCTTTCATTTCAGATGGATCGAATGGGAGAAAGGCTGGATAAACATGCCAAGAGGTTAGACATGTTTGAGCAGAGACTCACAGAGGTGGAGGAGGTGCATACGACACTAGACACCAACCATAAACAGCTTGGGAGAGTCATACTGTATTGCAAGACAAAGCAGAGGACTTGGAGGCCTGCTCAAGACGCTGTAACCTACGAATCACGGGCCTACCAGAGACAACACAAACTGGGAATATGGAACACTTTGTTTAGAAGTTATTGGTGAGCCTGTTTGGCGCAGAAGTATTCTCTAACGTTTTCGTGGTGGAGAGAGAGCGTACCGTTCCTTGGGGCCCCGACCGGTACCAAGAGCCCAACCACGCCCGATCATAGTGAAACTGTTAAATAACCGAGACAAAGATGCGGCCTTGCGGACGGCGAGGGAAAAACAAAAATTGACATATGAGGGGTCGTCCATATCACTTTACCCGGATTTTACAGCTCGAGTGCTGGAGGCACGTAGACAATTTGTGCCCATGAAAAAACTGTTACGTGAACTAGGCCTGCTGTATCTGGCTAAACTCTGGGTGAATAAACAAGGTAGCTCCCACATCTTTACTGATCCAATGGCACTCCAGAGGCAATGAGAGAATGGGCCAAAGAACAGTGACAGAGCCCGGACGACAACTCTTGGACTGCCGAAGGATCGCTTGAGAAACAGGACTGAGACTCATTAATTTATACCAAGCCGATAAGTATTGTGGGTACGGGGGGGTGGGGCGCAGATGGGTGTGCTGGGATTTTGCATATTGTAGAGGCAAAATTGCGACCTGTGGTCCTTCCGATATATGTCACTGCTCTGTAGTCGTTCGCTGGGATATAGGAAAAGGCATTAGGCGATAACTTTGGGATTCCTGCTTAGCTCGGGGTGCGGAGGTCAAGACGAGAGAATGCCTGTACTTGATAGATAGCAGTATACTGAGAGATCTTTGCCTGCAAGTGACTAACACTACTATTGTTAATTAAGTTTGGGAGGGGAGGTGGGGAGCACATGGGGATGTTACAAGCGATGCTGCGTGACCGAGTTGGGGGTGGGTTGCTGTGGGAGGGGGGTGGGTGGAGCAGGATAGGGGTAATGTTGTTTTTGATGTTGGAGATGTCAATCGAGTTATTGCACGATGCAAATTACATATGCGAGCTACTTGAGCCAGGACACGCCATGATACTTGAGAGACAGATGGCTACGACTAGCAGAGCTACTGTCCAGAGACCTATAGACTCCCTCAGAGCACTGTCGTGGAACGTGAAAGGTCTAAATGATCATCGCAAACTGCATAAAGTTTTAAGCTACCTAAAAAGACATAATATAGATGTTTCCTTACTCCAAGAGACTCATCTACCACTACATAGCCCAATGATGCACAGCAGGGGAATCTCGGCTATGTCAAAGCCTCGGGCTTCACAACACACGCTAGAGGGGTAATGACTTGGGTTAATCCCAGAACTGACTACACAATACAGCAGTTGAAGGTAGATGTGGAGGGCCGATTTGTGATCTCCAAATTTCTGGGTAGGGGACTAGACTTGCTGATAGAGAATGTATATGGCTCAAACTATGACAGCCCGGATTTCTTCGCAACCTTGGCTAACTCGGTCGGAGGTAACACTGAGACACAAATACTTTGGGGTGGCAATTTTAATCTAGTCAGAAACCCCGAACTCGACAAATCGGGGGGCCCGGTGAGAAACCCGGTGCCAGCGTCCACAACTATTGATGATCAGCAAGGATCTAACGATGTATGGAGAGAGATGCACCCACATGACAAAGGCTTCACACATTACTCAGCATACTATGATTTACACGCATAGACTATTGGCTGGCATCAACGTCCCGCATGTCCCAGATCTGTACTTGTCAGGTTCTGCCACGTACATTGTCCGATCATTCACAGATTTTACTACTCTTGTCCACACCTAAAAAAGACAATACATTTACATGACGCTTTCCCCCCTTACTCGTTACTGGACCTGGTCTTCAAAGAAGAGATAGCTGAAATTATAGACACCTTCTTTGCCACTAATATTGGCTCAGTGGATAGCTTCCAGATGGTGTGGAAGCTTTCAAAGCTACCATTTGGGGGGTGGCCATGACTAAACCTTCGGGGGTACTCCGCTCCATACTACAGAGGTTATCGACCTTGGAGAGGAAACTAAGGGATCTGGAGTCCCGTCAGTTGGCTGGGGACAGTGAGGAAGTTGCAGGCACAATGAAGGACTTGCTAGTGGAGTATCACAAAGCTGCAGACCGCGAAGTGAAACACCTGGGTAAATATGCCACTGCACGCACATACGGGGAGATGTCAGATTGCACACAGACTCGGACATTGTGTTTCATGAGAACTATGGTACAGCTGTAGCTAAGCTAGAGGATGACATTTAAACCTGGATCGGTCTCCCACTGTCTCTAATCGGCAGAGTTTCTATCATGAAAATGGTGGTGCTGCCCAGGTTTTTTTTCTTGTTTGTAAATATTTTGATAGTGTTACCACGCTCCTTTTTCGTCAGAATTAATAAATCATTATTAAGACTGGCTTGGGCGGGTCAGCAATGGCAAGTGCTTACCTTGCCATACCATCTGGGAGGGCTTGGCGCTCCCGACCTTGAGCTATATTACAGAGCAGCACAGGGTGCGCAGGCACATAGTTGGTTCCATGGAGTGGATGACATACCGTACCTTTGGCTTGAGAAGCTCTTTCCGACCCCCTCCCTCTTCCAGCCGTTATCTTTGAGCTGGTAGATCGCAGGACAGGGATACTGGACTCTCTCAACTCAACAAGGAATGCATGGCACAGCCTGTTGCAGCAGCAGGTGGGGGCACTGTTATATTCTCCGGAAATGCCAATAAACTGGATGGTCTGGCTAGCCCCTTGTAGAGACGGTGGGTTTGTGCTCGCATTGAAGGCATTACACATCCACAAAGCAGGCTATCTGATCTTGGGCAGTGTCACAAAGACGTGGGATGAGGCCAAGGTCACTACTGAAGCTCCCACATTGCTACAGCGCTTCCAGTTCCATAGAGTGCGTACGGCGCTACATCAACAATTAGGGGATAACATGAACGAACCCCAGAGGTACAAGAACTGTCATATTTTGTTAAAACTACATCCCCCGCATATGTCCCACAGAGCAAACCAGTATACCAAGGCTAGGCTAGCCTGGCAACGCGATCTGGACATGACAATAGACGATGACATGTGGTCGTATTGCTGCAAGAACACAAAACAAATATCACTGTATGGCAAACACAGACTCATACATTTCAAATACATGAATAGAGTGTACTGCACACCAGATAGACTGCAAAGATATGGGCTAATAGTTGGGCTAATAGATGTCACTACTCTTCAGGAAACTTCATGCACTTGGCGTGGAGCTGCCCGGGTGTTTCTCAATATTGGGGAAAGGTATTTTGCGAGCTAAGCACAATATTTGGTTCGGAGATTACTCCAGACCCGCCCGCTGCTGGGTTACTCCAATGCATTGCCGAAAGTGATACGCAGACTGGTGGACATGGGCTTGAAGATGGCAACACGTAGAGCAGCAATGTGCTGGATGAGGGGCCCTCAGTGACAGAGTGGTCATACAATATACTTTATTGTTGCGTGCAATCGGAGAACTTCAGCGAGCTGCTTCCTCTCCGAAGCAGGCCAAAGACCGAAGAACTTCTGAGGGCTATACACAACATACTTGCATAGTAAGGGAGCGGGTTCCACTGAAGGGACATCGACAGAGCCTGAGGCGGGGACTAACCTCCCTGCTTCATAGACAATGGCGCGGTTCCGGACACTAGGACACACACAATCTGCATGGGAAGGGACTAGGACCAGAATGGCATACAGCGTGGATTACTTGGGTGGGTTATCAGACGGCATTGGGGAGTGGTAGATCAGGCCCTATAGGGCAATGATACATAGCCTACAGAGTTTTACATTGATGCGAGATGTAGGTGTCCTAATAGTGGTAGGTAGCATTGACATCTCTTTGTTTGTTATAAATTCTGTGCACTGTTTATGATTGTTGGTGCGCAGCATGCACATACGACATGTTGATGAGTGCTGTAATCCTTTATGATGACGCTGGCCAGCCTACAGGATGTGGGCCATGAAGCTATGTAGAATGTCTTATATCGACGAGCTGCCGGCCCCTGGGTTGTAGGCGCATAGCTGTGTATACCAGTGATGATTATCTCAATAAAACTCTTAAAAAAGTACTCGACTTACACATCCAGTTTTAGGGGGTTTTGACCACCACTGGGCAAGAGTCAGACCAAACTAGGCACTGCACCACCAGCAGAACTGGTACAGCTGGGTGCAGAGGTAACTGGGCCAAATGTTAGTCAATAGATACAAGAGGTGCTAGTTGCAGGTAGGTATCTGCAGTTTCAGGGCACAGGCCCCAGGGGATAAAGAAGCAGAGATGGGGCAACAAAGCAGCACTAACCATACACCACCAGCGGCACAGAGGCGGCCGGGTGCAGGGTACAAATCAGCATTCGGTGCCCAATTTAAGTAAATGGGAGTCTTGGTCGCACAAAGAGGCTGCAAGCTCAGACCAGGAGACTTGACCAAGGTGACCATTAGCTACGCAGGTAAGATGAGATGTCTTGGGAGGCCATGGCAGCATCAGCAGGGCTCCCCAAAGTCGGGGCTGAGGATGCAGGGGTGCCGTTAGGTGTCAGATTTTCTTTACCTACGCCCGAAGCAGTCTGGGGGACCCTTTGTGAAAAGGCTGCAGGCATTTTCGTGGAGCCCAGGACCGGTCAGCAAAAACTGGGTTCGAGGTAGGGATCCCTGACGAGACATCACTGGACAGGTGAGTCCATAAGACTCAAGCAGAGTGGGCGGGCATTGCGGTTTTAGATGGTTCCGGAATCCTTGGAGTTGTCTTCTTGTGGACAGAACCACTGCCCTCTGGAGACCTAGTCTTTGCTGAAGAGTAGGCAGTCTTTCTCGGGTTTCTCGAAGTTGCTGGTTGCAGGACAGGCATCATATCCTTTGTTTTTTCAGAGTTAGTGTGAACTTGACCTGAAGATATCAGGTATAGGGAGCGCCTTACATGATCACCAGTTGCGTTACTCAAGGACACTTTCATTTTTGTTAGGCAGGGGGAGATTAAGTAATTTGCCCAGAATCACAGGATGTTGTGCGTCTTTGCAGAGACACAAACCCAGTTCCCAGGGTTTCAGGTCAACCACCCCAGCCGCTAGGCGGCATCCTCTCCCCATCTTCTTTGCAGGGTCTTCAAGCGGGAGACAGGTCGGTAGGGCTTGGACCAAATCAGTAGCTGTTTTCATGCCTTTTTCTTCTGAGATTGCAGGAATCTGAGGATCAAGGTTCAAGGATACCCCTACATGCTGAATTGAGGAGTGTTACAGGTACTGGCAGGTAATATCAAAGGGGCTTCTTACCTTTAAGGTGATTACACCCTTTGTAAGTCCCCTCCCTCTGGTTAGAGTGCCTTCCCTAACCTGATTGGCTAAAATCTTTTCTTCCAAAACTGAGGATTTTCTAAGGAGGCAGTGGAAGAAGTTGGCCTGGAATATGCTGTACACTATTTAAAGTGGGCACCTTGCACCAGTCCAAATAACCCTTATGTTTGAGGCCAAGGATAACCTTTAGAAAGCTATCCTAGTGGTAGTTTTGGAGAGCAGCCTTCAGGCCTTATCTTGAAGGAATGTAAAGCAGCTTGTTTTACCAGAATATCACCTCTTGAAATAATTAAATGAAAGATATGTATTTATTTATATATACTACTCTCTAGTATCCCCTACACGAGGAGAGAACAGAAAGCACACAATACAAGATCAGTAGAACAGTTGTATGTAGCACAATACACAGTGGGCTCCAGGGGAAGACCAAACCATAGTAGTGGTATAACAGCCACGACTTAGGTCAAGACAAGGTCTGGAGCACATAGAATTGCTGGGACCTTAAGAACCACCCAAGGTGAGTAGATAGGGACCCCACGGAGGACATGTGCAGTGTGCTAACACGACCACGGGCTCCGTACAATTCTATGGGGAAGTCGTGGTTGCAATTTTACAGTTTAAGGACCTTTCTAGGAGGACTTTGAGGAAACCCTTTGGAATTTAAGAGGCTGGAGAGCCACCCCACCGGTGGATTCTTTACTACCTGAGTTATCTATCCCAGAGGAGCCGAGTGCATAAGTCTGGGGTGGTGTCGGAAACCGCCTTCGTTCTCAATGGAGGGCTGCCGAGAAGTACTGCTGCTGTGAGGGTGAAAAGGGTTCGGTCGAATCCAAGCCTGGATTCTGGAAGGAAGCAACCTTAAATCAGAAGGGACAGCATCTGGGTCATTTCAGAGTGACCAGGGGCTCTGTAGACGATGTTGGATGCTTCAGGTGCAAAGAAGAGATGCATGACTCTGCAGCCACGTGGAACAGGAGATGTTGATGACAACCAGGAGCAAGATGCAAGCTGTCCTACGAAGAATGTTGAGTGCTGAGGAGTTGGTGTCCTGCTGGAGCACCAACAAGCCTTGGCAAAATCAACCCATGCAAGAAGGTCAAACAGGTTAGGGTGTGGACCAATAAGGTCCAGGAGACCCACCAAGCAATAGGGAGTCAAGACAACCCGGAAAGCTCAACAGAAATCAAGATGACCCTCAAGAGGACCCACAGTTCGAATGACAAGAAGTCGCGTGGGGACTTCAAGCAAGATTGCAAAGTACCAGCCCACGGAACTGTCAGGGTTGGGTGGCCGGAGTTCTTTAGTGCAAATACTGCTCAGGGTCAGGACTACACAGAGTTCAAAGCACAAGCTCGGGAATTGCCAGCAAGCTTATGCAACTGCAAATAAACACAGTGCACATGAGTTCAAGTTATACAGTCCCCACGAGGGATACTGGCCTTAAACTTGATGAGAGGGCAGATCAACCTCAGCAATCTTTGTAACCCACCTCCATTGTTGCTGGAATCTTCAGAGTCCTCAGGAGCTCAGGAGCAGCAGAACAGTCAGTTGCATTGAGGTGCCTGCGAATGCAGGTGAGTGACTCCTTCACCCCAAGGTAGATTATTCAGCTGTCCTTAGTACATCACAGGTCCTGCACGGAGGCTGCATGAAGAAAGGGCACAAACAAAGCTTTGGATGGAGAGGGCGATGAAGTCAGGCCCAGTCGAAGTCTAGCAAAGTCCACAGTGTGAAGATGGTCAAAGTCAGTTTTTTCTTCTTGTAGAATCTTGTCCACGTCAAATAAAAAGAGCTGCAGTTGGGTAATCCCTTTTGTACCCACAAAAGATGGTTGGACAGATTCATGGGACACTCCTAGAGGAGGGGCAGGACAGAGGGGAGGTTACTTCCAAGTCCTTTGTTCAGTTTCATGCCAGAGCAGGAGCCAATGGCTCCCAGAACTGGTTTGATTTGGACTATGCACAGGGACACCAAATGGGGCCCAGGTGAGGACTTTCAGGCACTTTCAGAGTGCACCCACCCAGCACCAATACACTAAATCCTGTCTGGGAGGTGGTCACACCTCCCTGTGACAGTATGCCTATTATGCTGCCTTCCTCTGCTCAAGCTTGGTTCAGCAGCAGGAGGGCAGAAATGTGTCTCTGGTCGGCAGCATCCATTTTATGCTGTCTGGGTCGAGAAGGCTGGTACCGGACAGACCAGTGACCCCACGAAGCTCGCTTCAGAAGGGTGGAATCATACCTCCCACACTGGTTACCAGTGTAGAGGTATGATTCCAAGGTGTTTGATAACAAACACAATATGTTTCCATGCAGCCATTTTCGGGATACAATTCACAGTGAGGTTATAATGGACCTCTACCTATATGTCCGGCTGAGTCACAGACAACCCGGGAGAATGGTCTCCGAAGGCTGTAGAGGACCTCTGTTCATGCGGGGGCACCCTCTCACGTAAACCCCAGCTCCCTGCCTTCAGGATTGATAAGGCCTGCTATAGGGGTAACATAAGTTTTAAGTGTAGTGACCTACAGATATAGTCTACCTGTATCTAAAGTAAGTGGTGCAAGCGCCAGCTTACACAGTTTGCAGTAGCAGACCTGTAGTTCCATTTTGCATGGCCTCTCATGGGTGGCATAATATGTGCTTCAGCCCATGAGAGGCCTCTGGGGTACCTATGCCCTGGGTACATGTGCACAGTATACTAGGGACATATAAGGGTACCCCAGTATCCAATCTCGAGTGTACCAAAGTACATGCATAACAATTTCAAGGAGAAAGCAGATATACTGGGGTCCTGGCTAGCAGGATCCCGGCCAGACTAGTCAAACAGTGCAACATCAAGCAAAAATGGGGTTACCATAAGAAGCAAATCCTACTTTCCTACAGGTAGTCACATCAGCTCCGAACTGCTTAGTGGTGGTCCTGACTGAGAGAGGACTCACCTCTCCTGACAATTAGTTTTCCCACCAAACTTGCTGCCAAAAGTGGGGCTTGGTCTGGGGGGGGTGGTCATCTCCAATAGCTGTAGAAGTCCTGGCTAGCCTATCAAAGGGCAAGAAGCCTTTGAGGCTCGCCACCCCAATTAATGTTCCTAGTTGAGGGTAGGCGAGAAGCACTTCCACCCAGAGCAGGCATTGTTCTTGACCCATGAAAGCACAAGGACTCCCACCTCAGAGGGTCAGAAATATGTTGGTGTATTGCAGGCTGGTGCATACAAGTCAGCTATACAATAAGAGAGTTGGTTACTTTTCAGGGGGCATCTCTAAGATGCCCTCTGAGTGCATTTTACAATAAATCCAACACTGCATCAGTTTGGGTTTATTGTGATGCGACGTTTGATACACACTTCTTAGCACTCAGTAAAGCCACCATAGAGCTATAGACTCCGTAATGACAAAATCCCACCAAGGTACTTGATATGGCTTTACTGGACTTACAATGACAAAGAATGGACTTAGACCCTGTAGGGGCACATTGCTCCTTCAACTAAGCCCTCACCTCTGGTATAGTGCACCCAGTCGTAGGACTGGGCGACCTGCTAGGCTGGTGACTTATCTATGCCACAGGCCAGGTTTAGGTAGGCATGGTACACAGGGATGTGTTCCATGTCGATTTTTACATGTTGTTTGCACTATAACAAAGAGTCTGCAATGGCAGTATGTATGAAATAGGTGAAGGGTCTCTGAGGGTGGCACAATACATGCTGCAAGGCTTAGAGACCCTCCCTGGTCACAAGGTCTTTGGTACAAATGGTACCTTGCACAAGTGACTTACATGTGGGCCAGATGTGTGTCAATTCTGGAAGCAAAGGTAGAGTTTTGGGAAAGAACACAGGCACTGGGAACCTGATTTGCAGGGACTCAGTGTACATTCAGTCAAAGAGCATCAGATTTCAGGCAACAAGTGGGGAGTAACTATGCAAAATGGTGCTCTCTCCTACAAAATGGAGTTATGTTTTTCTTTGGTAGGAAGAAAAGGGGGGAGAAATTAGTTTCATTATTTTTGTTGTTTAAAGAAAGTGAAATGTATCATGTTAGAATGTTGTATTTGTTAGAGTGTTCTATGTGTCACTTAGACTGTTGAGTATTTATTGGAATCTTGGTTGTCAGTTGAACTTGAGCAGTGTTACGGTTGGATGTCGGCTGTCTTCTCGTATCAAGATATATAAGCAACAAGATGTAGATTCATTACTTGTAGAAAGTGTATTACTCATCAGAAAGCTGTTATGGAATGTGAATAATATATAATAACATGTGTATTTTATGCTGGGCACATATTTCCTTGTGAATTAGTTAAACAGTGTAAGCTATGAACCTGCGTGAGCATAAACTACGCTTTGTGCACTCTACATTTTTCAATACATATTTAGGGATAGAGCCCTAGGGCCTAATTCAGAAAGGTAAGTTACACATTTGAGTGATTTACACTAGAAATAGGTTTACTACTTTTCGAATCAAATTTATGATGCAATGCAAAGTCACCCTGCCTGGCTTTGAGTGGCCTCATAAATCTTGAGTAGGTGAAGCAGCACAATTCACTGCGTTGACGTATTATTCCATGGGCATTGAAGTGGATTATTTCTATGCAAGACCCATGGATTTTGGTATTGCCCCAGGGTTACAGAATCACATATTCCTGGGGAAACGCCAAATCATTACGCCTCCCGAGGTGAGGCATAACAAGGAGAAATTTCTTGATGTCTCCTTGGTTTTTCCTCTTTCTATGTGTGCTGCAATCAGCAGCAAATATAGAAAGAGGAAAACACCCATTAGGTTTGTTTCCATGTAGGAAGGTGCCCTTCACTGCAAAAAAAATCACCATGGCTTTTGAAAGGCACCAACAGAGGGAGAAATGACAGGAATGCACCATATTGCATCAATACGGTGAATTTTGCCCTTTCACTTTGGTGTAGGGCAGCACAGCAAGGTGACCTGATGCACTGCCCTCTGCCAAAATCTCATAAATGAGGGCCTCAGAGTGTAGATGTATACTGCAAAAGTGTAACTTACATGTCTCCAACCCTTGAGTATCCCAAATTGCTTACCTTACTCTTTTGTGGATTGGTGACATCCCTCCCTAAAGACCTCCCTGTCACTACCTTAACCCCCCTTACTTCTCCATAAACTCATCCATCTTTTGGAGTAAGTCTGCCCCTACTTCGCTGTTGGGGCAGACAACTACGCGCATATTTGTATAGATAACTACAAAGCCATAATCTCTGCACATAATATGTGAACAGCACTTTCTATTAAGTGTCGTAGAACTAGTGTAGCACTACAAAACATACTATAAAGTGCAGTTTTTGATTCATGCCCATAGTTTGTCAATAGTACTTTGTAGTACGTTGTTTCAATGTAATTTGTATTAAAATTTGACTACAACTGATTTGTAAACTGTAGAAAGCTGAATCCATTTTGTCACAGTTTACTCAGTAATGTCTTAATATGGTATTCAAGTGTAGTTCTGTCACCTCTTACTGGGCATCATGCCCTTTGGAGAGCAAGTTAACAATTGCAATCCATGAATTATGAATGTAACTATTTTTAAAGATATTACTTGTGGAAAATGTTAGCATAGTATAGTTACCTTTACACCCTGGGCAGTCATTTCCCTTGAGCAAGGAGAAGGTGTCTCATGGTGGAGATGCACCAGAACGGTTGCATTGAATTGAAGTGAATTGAAGCCCAGATTTACTATAATTTTGCATCAGGGTTGCAGCACTTTTTAGGTGCAGCAAACATTTTTTGCCATTTACGAAGCTTTTCAAAGCCACTCTGTGTGGTTTTGCTTGTTTTGTAAATACAAAATAAAGCATTGCAGACTTGTTTTTTTTTCTCCATGTGTTTTCTTTGGTCCACGTATTTTCACATAAACCCAGATATACAAAGATTTGTAAACCTGGGTTTGTGCCAAAGTGATGCGCCTACTCGATAGAGGTGTAACAAGTCTAAATATATGTATTTCCCCTCTTACTACCTCTTTCCATGTGTCCTGCATTCTGCAGATCACATACAAAGAGGAAATTGTACTGTGCATGATGGTATCTTTTCCTGCTCAAAAACAAAGCAGCCCAAAATGCAAGAACCCTTGCACAATGGTGCATAGCTGCTCAGTGATGACTGCCTGTGTTATCACTAGGCAGCCTCAAGAGTGTCAGTGCAGGGAGAGAGCTGAAGAGCACCTTATCTTTAGAAATATGGCACTTTTCAACTCTCTTCCATTCATGCAACTCAGTGCAGCAACTTTCCTTGCTACACTGCCTTGGTGCACCTTGTATGAATACGGCCCCCAATTTATTTAGCACGACTGTGTAAGAGATGTGCAAAGTCTTTCTGGGGCAGATTTACAAGCCCCTTGCGCAATTTTTGCGTCATTTTTCCGATGTTAAAAGTGACGCAAAAGTAGCGCCAGGAACTTGTAAATCTGCCCCTCTTTTTTTATGAATGAATAAATGAGTTAACTCGTTGCTGAGAGATCGACTGTGTGAAAATGTACAGGCGAAGTAAACAAAGGCACAACGGCCCATATGAGTCTTCCTAATTCTGAGGGTCAAAACAAAATGGCCATAAGCAGAGCGTATAGTTAGGCTATTGCGATTAAGCATGAATACTCTCTCAAATGGAAAGATGCCCTTACCTGTTAGGGCCAAGTTGCATAACACCTAGGGCCCGATGTAGGTGGCAAATACCGGTCGGAAACGGCCGAATTCGGCCGTTTCTGACCGGTATTTGGCATCTTGAGATGTAGGGGGCCAGATTTTACAGATTCTGTAAATTTACCGATATTTACCGGTATTTTTACCGATTCGGTAATTCCCAGATGTAGGTGGGACTCTTCTGAGTCCCAAAGGCCCTACAAATTCGGTATTTTACCACCAAATCCAATTGGGTGTTAAAATACCGAATTCAGGTGTGCATGCACATGTGTGCATGCACACCAGGGGCCAGATGTAGGAGCCTTAATACCGGTCCGAAACGGCCGATTTCGGCCGTTTCCGACCGGTATTTTGCATTTGAGATGTAGGGGGCATTTTATTTACAGAATCGGTATATTTACCGATTCGGTAAATATACAGAATCGGTAAAATACCGAATCGGTAAATATACCGATTCTGTAAATCAAGATGTAGGTGGCACTGTAATCAGTGCCTCAGGCCCTTACCGAATCGTTATTTACCATGGAATACTATTCCATGGTAGATAACGAATTCCAGTGTACATGCACATCTATGCATGTACACCTGTGCCATGTGGCACACAGACATGCCCTAAGGGCATGTCTGTGTGTCACATGGCACACAAGCCAGAAACAGGGGTGCAACAGGGTGTCAAAGTGACACCCTGTCACCCTTGCAAAATCGGTAATTTTACCGATTCTGTAATTACAGAATCGGTATTTGACATTGATTCCTATGGGCTTCAAGGCCCATAGGAATCAATGGCAAATACCGATTCTGTAATTACAGAATCGGTAATTACCGAATCTTACAGATTCGGTTTTTTTACCGAATATTCTACCTACATAGCAATTACCGAATAGTGAATACCGAATCTGTAAAATTCGGTATTTACCATTCGGTAAATTGCTATTACCTACATCTAGGCCCAAGCCATGTGACAGACAGACATGCCCTTAGGGCATGTCTGTGTGCCACATGGCGCACATGCCTATTTTTGGGGTGCCAGAGGGTGTCAAAGTGACACCCCCTGCACCCTTGCAAAATTCGGTATTTACCGATTCTGTAATTACAGAATCGGTATTACCCATTGATTCCTATGGTCTTTAAGACCCATAGGAATCAATGGGCAATACCGATTCGGTATTTACAGATTCAGTAAATACCGAATCTTAACGATTCAGTATTTACAGAATCTGTAATACCTACATCTCCCCCCTTCATATTTACAGACTCTTAAATACCGAATCGGTAAAATTCGGTATTTAAGAGTCGGTAAATATGAATTACCTACATCTGGCCCATAGAGCTTTGGAGATCGAATGTTTGTTGACATGGAGCCTATAAATAGTTCAAAGGTGTCCTGAAATGGAGCTCTAGAGGGGAATGCCAATCTTAGTATTTTTTTTTATTTTGTTAGATCTCTCATCAGAATTCTGTTTAACTCCCTTGGAAACAAAGGTGCCAACAGGGCCACCCAGATCAGGAACCCCCTAGCATTGCTGGAATAAGAGGTAGCGAAAATATGTCCTCTCTAGCGTTTCCTCGGGAAGGCCAATCTTGTTTGTTTCTGGCTGAGCATCATCACCCGTTTACGTCCTGGAACAAGTCAAATATCTACACATAACTAGGGCAGGAGATAATTTGTTTCTAGTGTGGACATGACATGGTATCCCTCTGGAAACACGTTGGGCTGTAGGAGAAGCGTTTTTCCGATAGAGGAAATGTTTGCTTGTACAGAAAAAAGAAACAAATATGTAATTGTGCTTCTACCATGACGTACTATGTTCCAATAGGCATGAGAGTGGCCCTTCAATGCACGCATAATTGATTTCACAAAACATAGCCAGGAATACTGTTGGAAACATTCCACCATCACATGTTTTAATAGTATCATGGAAACGAATGTGAATTGAACTCTAAATGAAATTCTGCAATCATGAGGTAGTAAAACGCATGTTGCATTTATACATTGGAGTTTTAAAAACTTGGCCCAAAATGCTTAAAATAATCACATTTATTGCTGTTATTTATTTTACCAATGTATCAGGAAGCAGATTTATAGCCCCTTAAAGATATGTACCTAAACTGATAATAGGATACAAAGCACAAAATAAAATAAAATACAGAGAAGATAATAAAAGTTATACATGATGATTTGCTACCAGCAGATTCTTCATATTTAACCATGCGTTGTAAGGCCATTACCAGATTTTTTTTTGAAGTTGCAATGTTCTGCAAACATTTTCAAATGAAAAGTGCATTCATACCCATCTATTTCAGAAACGTGGAACATTGCTTTATGGTTGTCAATATTTCATGCATTGCTATGGCATTGACGCAGTCAATGCTTTGTACATTTCTTTGAGGCTCCAAGGCTGAATATTTGACTATTTGCCAGTTTCATTTGGCAAAAGGTTGCCTGGCATAATTTCTAAAGCTGGAATATTCTCCTTTATTTATTTTTCAACAACTACTTAAATCTTAAGCGTTCTCTGGGCTTTGATTTCTGGCTCTGAATACTATGATAAAGTCCTTTCATTTATTACTTTCAAACCCATGTATCCCTCGTCATTTGCCTTCTCTATCAATAATAAAAAGCACATCAGGCTTATAAACGCAGCAATTCGTCATTCTCAAAAAAGCATCCTACTCTGGCGGAAGCAGCTATGTCTACGGTTCTCTGTTACTGCATAAATGTTGTGTATCTCTAAAACTTGAATGCTATGGTAGATTTCATGAAACAGAAATATTAAAATTAACATTTCCCACATGAGCATACTTTGGTTTTATTTATGTATAGTAGGTATCTGGTGAATGGGGTTGTGACCGTTTTCACACCACGAATTTGTTTCTTTTTTGGACCCCTTGGGTTTTGGAATCTGTTGTGGGTGAAACCACTGATTCTCACTCATTGAACCAATAGACGTGAGTTGCTGCTGTGCAGCTGGGGAAAGCGTCTTTGAGTTGATTGCGAACATGAGTGTGACTACCTCAAACTGTCTAGTAGCTGAGTACCCGGAGCATTCTGCAGATTAAACATGTAATGCATTGCGTGCGCCAAGTGCAGGCATTTACATTTAATTGGTCCTTCAAAAAGAAATGAATCCATACCATTTCTTTTTTTAGTTCTTTTTTATAGTGTCAGTTTGTAGTGCTTCACTAGCTGCTGCTCCAGAGTAGCGACTTCACATTGGCTAAACCCAGGGAGAAGTTTAATGTATGGTTCCTAATGTAGAGCCAGAATGAAAATAAAAACCAATGCTGGTCGTATTTGCACTATGTCATGTACTTCCCATATTTTCATTTCTCTCCGAGTCTGCCCTAATTAAAAAAAAAAAAATTGAACTAAACTGCTGGGCCATGTTAATTACTCCGCAGGTCAGCAAGTCTCTCTAAACAGTAGACCCATCTGGTGGGGATTCAGTTTGTTCATGGGAGAGAAAGATGGTATAGTCTGTATAAATCAATTTCCTGAATGGCAAGTCTAGAAATGCCTATCCCCTGAGAAACAAAGTGAGTCAGTCAGAGACCCAGCACTACTCAGAGCAGGGGTTCTTTTTAAGGGACTTTTTGGAGGGGAGGGGCGAGGTTGCTGTATCAGTTAGGGGCAGTGCATAACATTCTTCAAACTATCTGACCAATGACCACTTAAAATTGCTATCTTGAAAACACCTAAGATGCAATAACTGTGAGATGGGACAGAGTGAGGATATATTAACATTACATTCGGAAGAGGCACCCACTTTCTGAAACTTTCTACCCCCTTTAAAAACACCTACTCAAGGAGAAGACTTCTGTGAGCATTCCTAGATCTGGGGGAACTACGCCTGAAGAAGGCGGCACAGCTGAAAGAGAGAAGACTCATACTGAAGAATAGGGATTTACTTATTCCCTGAAAATGCTAAAGAGATGGACTCAAGGACATCTGACTTTATCTGGCACCCAGATACTAGGCTTTGTCTCTGGGCAGTGGAACTGAGCTTCCTACTCACCTAAGGGTTCAATAGAGGTTAGGACTCGCTAGGGGACTCTAGAGGACAAAGTTCCCCTTCAACGTGGATTGGCCCTGTAGGAGGCCAAGCGCCAAAGGGGGAGGCACACAATCCTGCCGGGCACACAGGCATCCATCAAGACAGAGGCCAGGAGGTGGTGGATACTTGGGAGAAGATGCAGTGAGGGTAATCTCCCTTAAGGTTGCATTGTCTGCTGAGGAGGATCCCTGGCCATGAGAAGTACAAGGTACAAACAAAACAAACCCCATTGAAAACAGCTAACCCATTGAAAGCCTCACCAAAGAAAGGAACAGCTGGTGGGCTCATTTGGTATTTAAGCTGCCCAATTAGTCTCCAATGACACCAGGCTTGTGAATCTTTGAAAACTACTCCACATTTTATTTTAAACTAGCCCCTTGAGCAGGCCAGTGCCTGAGGGAAAATACTGAAAGGGGATGGTAAGCCTAGTCTTCCCTTCTCCTTAAATTATAACCAGCGTTGGCTGACAGGGTTGCAGAATTGCCTCTACAAGTGCCTAGTGCTGTTCTCCTTCCACCTGCTTGTGACCTGGGAAAGTGAGAACCCAGAGGAACTGGAGAACATCAGAGGCTTTCTTACCTCCAGCTGTCGGATCATTGAGGTGAACGCCCCCTCTTCTGTGAGGAGTAAGGAACATACAGAACAGAAACACAGAAGCAGGGAGAGAAGTGAATAGTTCTGGCTCCGATGCCAGTTCTAACAAAGGTGTGCCGGCTGGACAGGGAGGCTTGAACTCCCATGCTGACATATATATATATATATATATATATTTTATTTTTATTTTTTTTGCAGATTTATATAGCGTGAACTTGACCCGAAGGTATTGGAGTGCTTTACATGAGCACCAGTTACGTTACACAAGGTCACATTCATTTTTTGGTAAGATAAAGTCATTTGCCCAGAATCACAGGATGTGGAGTCGACCCAGAGGCTCGAACCTTGTTTTCCCAACTGCAAAGTCGGAAGTCTAGCCATGAGACCACATCCTCTCCCCAATTGGCTGTGATACCATTGGCTAAGATAACCTCAGTGCAGCACAGGAGGGGCAGGAACATTTGGATGAAAAATTGGAAAGGTTGCACTGATAGCCCATTTACCAGTGGAAAATAAAAGAGAAGAGAAAATATGGACAAAGAGGCCTGTAGCTGAATCAGAGGCAGCACCGTGGAGCCACCTGCCTTGCTCAGTTGCATTGCACAAAATATTAGTAAATCTGCCCCTGAGTATCTAGCCCAAAGCATCTCTCTTGAGTAAGCCTTGTACTGCTCTGCCTTGCTACTCAGAGGGTAAAGTGCTAAAACAAAGTGCCTTAGTTCGTAGTAAAGGGCTATGCTGTATAGGGCTCCATGACACCAGTGGCAAAAGGCACCATTTCTTACAAATGAAGCCCATTGTCTTGTCTGCACTGGAACCCTCCATCCTTCATTTCTGACGAGGCCCGTTGTGCAGTTGAGTGATGGGTACAAAACAAGTGATATAGCTGTATACAGGATCACATCTTTCTGGACATTCATTTGCAAAGATGCTTGTGTAGGGGAAGTGACATCACAGACTCTTATATGTTAATGGTAGGTCATCATCAGGGGAGGAACCTTGATGCACTAGAACTGACAGACTAGTGATGGGTGGGTAGACAACAATAATTGGATACCACTGGAGCCAGCAGAATATCATTGAACACTCGCTTACTGGGTCTCCCACATATAAATGGGCCTGAGACAATTGTGGGTTTAGCAGGGCTGGAACCCCACTGATTCTAAAAGGTACTCCCAATCTGCCAATGAAGTCTTGCAGTATTTTCAGAAACTTTTGCATAAAAATGGGTGAGAGCATGAGGAACAGAAAAAAAAAGAGTAATAGATCAAGCGGAGAGGGAAAAAAAAAGAGAAAATCTATGACACAGAAAATTATAGGGAGGGTATAGCAGAAAAGAGCAAAAGTCACAGAGAAAAGATGCAATAGCCAATGGAGTAGTGAAGGAAGAGACAAAGAGGAAGGGTTATGAAATTAGCTATAGAGGAAAGTACAAAAGAGACTGATAATGCTTCACAATGAAAGAGGGAAATAATCAGAACTAAGATGTTTAGGGTTAGAAAAAGAAGCAATTAGGATTGACGATAGAAAAAAAAGAGAAAGACAAAAAGCCAGCATAGATGGTTGGTATCTATTTAAACAACAAGGGGACCCCAATTAGTATCAGCAAGGGACCTCGGGGAGTTCAATTATAAAGAAACAACAATGGTCCCTGGCAAGGAGACAAATGAAAGCAGAATAAATATAGACTCAGTCAGTTCTATATTGCTGAAGACATGCCCAGCCGGGCAGTGGTCCTCAAAATTTATATTTAGATCAAAATATGTAAAAAACAGTAACACCTTCAGCAATTCACACACGGGGGGCACAAGCCTGTACCCAGCCACACGAATATACAAACAAGGACATACATAAAGGGCTTGCAAGGCAAAAACAGTCTCTGCAAAATTCCAATTTTACACAGAGAATTTCTTATAGGTACCATTACACAGTATTGTATAGTCAATCATTTCTACAGGTATATGGTACACATTAAGTCGACGACGTTTCGGACCCCCTTACTAAATGACGGGGTCCATCATCAGGACAAACAAATAATTGCCTTAAAGTTTATAAGCCTCTTTTAGCCTACATGGAGAAGGGGGGAAAAGAAAACATTTAAGTTTTTGTACATATAAAGGATCGTGACTTTGTGCAGTAGTTACTCATAAGGTCTACCTCTGAACAAGTGAGAACGACGAGTGGGGTTGAGTGCATATTTCCAGACATGTGATAACCATGTGAATTGTGACTGGCTAAGCGTTGCGCAGTGGGTGAATAGAACTGGTAAGGGTGGCAAGTTAGACGAATAAGGAGCGGCGCAAAAGTGCGGGTGACTTCCCCATTTCACATGTCATGCTCTTATGGCGGTAAATTTTCTTCATGGTAGGACATCGTTTTCAGGTGAGAATATCAGCGCAATGGTGGCAAAAGTGCGTGTGAGGTCCACATTCCATGCTTTTAGGCGGTATGTTTTCATGGTAACACATCGTGTTTAATTAAGAACATCGGCGCAATGGTGATAGGAGGCCACGAGATAAAGAGCAGTGCAACAATAGGTGCAGTTACGATAAAACATTTTCAAAAATAAATAATTTCCAAAAATGAAGTGAGAACATCGGCGCAGTGGTGCAGAGGGGTTTAAAGGAGGGATGTAGTACCACGCTTGCAATATAATAGTGAGGCTTACCAATGGGCATATAGTATGCGGGCTTACATCAGAGCGCGCAGGAGGTTGGTAAGACAGGACCAGTATAACCACGTTTATCCAAATGGGTTGGTCTAAAGGGGGGCGGAATGACAATGTTTAAGATAAAGCTTTTAAATTTCCTGTTTCTATTTATGTTTATTTTAACTTGTAAATATATTCACTGTTAGGTGTGTCACTGTCACAATTTATAAATCACTAATCACTTAGTGCACTATTTTCCAACTGCGCCGGGTTTTCCAATTGCTTCCAACCTCCCCCCAACATGGACGCCCAATGTTGGTCCCTTCTTTATTTTCGTGCCCCCTGCTCAGCCAATAGCCGAGCACTTCATATAGGTCGGGCTTAGATGACTTCCTCTAACCAGGAAATCGCGTGTTGCCGACTGACCCGGTAAGTCGCCCTCGTGGCACCGGCTTCATTTCATGGCGCTGTGTGTTATACTGCGTGGCTGATATCTCTCCCCTCACCCCTAGGCTATCCTGGTTCCAGGACCCTAATGCGCTACTGCGCCTCCGGCATTTTCCGGCGAACAAGGTAAGCCCCACACGGCTTTATTGCTAGTTAATGCTGATTCCTCCCTGTTTTTCGCTCGTAAAACATGTACCCTACACACAGGTACTGCGGAAACTACTCTACCCCGCCCTTGGATTCTTGGACTTTAATTAGTGTACTAACCGGTAAGCTGCCTGACACAATTCACTGGCCGCCCATGACTACCTCCCTGCATGGCTTTATCTTAAACATTGTCATTCCGCCCCCCTTTAGACCAACCCATTTGGATAAACGTGGTTATACTGGTCCTGTCTTACCAACCTCCTGCGCGCTCTGATGTAAGCCCGCATACTATATGCCCATTGGTAAGCCTCACTATTATATTGCAAGCATGGTACTACATCCCTCCTTTAAACCACTCTGCACCACTGCGCCGATGTTCTCACTTCATTTTTGGAAATTATTTATTTTTGAAAATGTTTTATCATAACTGCACCTATTGTTGCACTGCTCTTTATCTCGTGGCCTCCTATCACCATTGCGCCGATGTTCTTAATTAAACACGATGTGTTACCATGAAAACGTATCGCCTAAAAGCATGGAATGTGGACCTCACACGCACTTTTGCCACCATTGCGCTGATATTCTCACCTGAAAACGATGTCCTACCATGAAGAAAATTTACCGCCATAAGAGCATGACATGTGAAATGGGGAAGTCACCCGCACTTTTGCGCCGCTCCTTATTCGTCTAACTTGCCACCCTTACCAGTTCTATTCACCCACTGCGCAACGCTTAGCCAGTCACAATTCACATGGTTATCACATGTCTGGAAATATGCACTCAACCCCACTCGTCGTTCTCACTTGTTCAGAGGTAGACCTTATGAGTAACTACTGCACAAAGTCACGATCCTTTATATGTACAAAAACTTAAATGTTTTCTTTTCCCCCCTTCTCCCTGTAGGCTAAAAGAGGCTTATAAACTTTAAGGCAATTATTTGTTTGTCCTGATGATGGACCCCGTCATTTAGTAAGGGGGTCCGAAACGTCGTCGACTTAATGTGTACCATATACCTGTAGAAATGATTGACTATACAATACTGTGTAATGGTACCTATAAGAAATTCTCTGTGTAAAATTGGAATTTTGCAGAGACTGTTTTTGCCTTGCAAGCCCTTTATGTATGTCCTTGTTTGTATATTCGTGTGGCTGGGTACAGGCTTGTGCCCCCCGTGTGTGAATTGCTGAAGGTGTTACTGTTTTTTACATATTTTGATCTAAATATAAATTTTGAGGACCACTGCCCGGCTGGGCATGTCTTCAGCAATATAGAACTGACTGAGTCTATATTTATTCTGCTTTCATTTGTCTCCTTGCTAGCATAGATGGTTGGGGCACAGGCAAGGAGAATGGAGAGACAATCCGTGGGATTGGGGGGAAAGAGGGAAATAAAGACGGGAAGTGCTTCAAGGAAATAGTGATAAAGATGGAAAGGCTAAGAGAAAAAGGGATGCGGGAAGTCAGGGAAGAGACAGAAAGTAACATGTGATGAAAAGAGAGACACAGATGGAGACAGTGGGAATAGGGAAACAATGGAGTGTTAGTGGTAGACAGAGAAAAATGTACCATAGATTTGAGGGCGAAAGTGGTGTGGGGTTACAGGACATCAGATCTGTGGGCTCACATAGTTTCAATGGACAATGAAGTGTTGTATGAGGAGAGAAAAATATGATGAACTCTCCCAGTGCTTAATAGTAAAGGCCACCAAGCAACTATAGTAGAACTTCTAGTCAGAGACAAGGCAAGAACAAGGCAGCTACTATGAAAAACAACATGAAGGGGTAGAGTAGCTTGCCAAAACAATAGTAAATAAAATAGCAGAATTCTCTACATGCATTTCCCTTGTCCCAGTCATTACATGTGAGGTAATCCCTACCCAAAGGCGAAAAAAAAATGGGAAGTATGAAGTTGATAGCCCCACCTTTCTGCCCGGTTGCTATTTGAGGTATAACCTTCCTAGCATTCTTTCTCTTTTTTTCTCCTTCCTTATAAGAGAGACAATAGCCAGGCAGATTAGTGTCCCTTCTAGGCTCAGGTACCATAATGTTGCAGTTGTTGTACACAAAGGTAAACTTTAACTCAAAGTCTAAGTTAAGACCTAAAGTCTAAGGGCCCAATCCACAAAAGAAAACATAGATCTGAAGTCTAAGACTAGATCTTAAATCTTAGGGCCCAATTCATAAAGGGCTCTAGATTCCGAAAGGGCCTTTAGATTTAAGGGCCCAATTCATAAAGGTAAGACCTGAAGTCTAAGTGGTGACCTAAAATCTAAGAGCCCAATTCACAAAGGTAAACTTCAGGTCTAAGTTTACCTTTGTGAATTGGGATCTGTATGTCTCCTGCATGCACGAGCCAGCGACGACAGATAGCAGTTTGCAACACGAACATAAACAAAGCTTCTGAGTTCCAACATGCACTCATGCGCAAAGGAAAAAGACTGTTATAGAACTACAGGGAAACTCTGTATTCCTCAGAACATGGGTGTAGTAATCTGTATAAAAATACAATGGTTCTTACAGAAATTAGTCATAAGATCCATTTTATTTTACAGACAGCATCCAAGCCTTCCTACTTGGAGAGGAAGTATATATTTTTTTAATTTACTACTGCAGGATTTCTTCAATTTGCTAGGATAGATGTCTGGTTTTATAAATGTGATTGTCAAAGAATTATGTAACTGGAAAAGGGGCGGGCAAGAACACATTTTATAGTTTCCCTGGATTTATCCAGGGAACATCAGGATATAGACTTCCTAGTAAAGTTAAACCAAAAGTTTACCTTTACTAGTAGGAACTTTACCTTTGTGAATACCGAAAAGTAGTTAAGTTAGACCTTCGACTAACTGTACCTTTGTGAATCGGGCCCCATAACTGAGCAGCCAAAAGAGGTTTTAATGGCAACATTTATATTTCCATGCTACTGAACATTGCAAGAAAGTCAGAATTGATGTGTATTTCTATGTAATTGAGCAATATTATTGTTTGAACCAAACTTTAAATCGATTCTTGTATCTTTGGGCAAAAAATCATAAGAGCTTTAAGTTTATTTAATTTTGCGGCACAGTATGCTTTTATTCTTCTTGTCTGCAACTCACATGAAACAGTAAGACACCAAGGGCCTCATTTATGAGGCCGTGCGACACTTTTACGACGCCAGTGTAAAAAATGTGCCTTGTTGCACCATATTTACAAAGTGACACATCTAGGTAGATGCGTCACTTTGTAAATCCCTGCGCTACAATATACCTACGCCAGGTATAATGTATGCAGGGGGGGCGTTCTGACGCAAGAAAGGGTCATAGAAGTGATGCAGTGAAATCTATACGATTTCACTGCGCCACTTCTAGGACACAAATGCGCCATTTCACATGGGGCTTGCCCCATGTGAAAGGACACATTGCTGGAGTTGCGTCACTTTTATGACACACTCCAGCAATGCGTCACTTTTGTGCCATACAGATACGTCAGAAATACTGACGTATTTGTAACTCCTTGCGCCATGATGCGTCATACTGTAAATATGACGCACATTGGTGTCGCAGGAGGGCGCAGTGAAAAGTGACGCATCGCTGTTTTCACGCAGCTATGAGTCACTTTTCAAAAATGAGGCCCCAAGGATTTAAGCAGTTTGAGGGAAGGGCGATGGTGTGACCATGTATAATAAGGAATAACATACCCTCTACCTTACATTAAAAGGTTATTGCAATTTACCTCTGAATTCCATTACTTTTTAAAGTAACTCGTCTTCGGCCTCGTTCCCATATTTGGCCTCCGTACTCCTCAACGACTTGCAATATTTTTGTAGTAAAAGCCACTGACACTTCAAAAAAACTTGACATTTTCTTACAATCACTGCTTTCTACTTCAGCACAATCGGAAGTGAAGTTTAGACTCTTAGCTAGCAGGGTCAACTGGAGGGTTAGAGATAACAGTACACACAACTGAAATCACCTTTGGCGAAATGGAATGCACATTTAAATAATGATGCAAAATCAGGTGATAATGCCAATGCGCATGGCTAGTTTCTTCAGCAGAGATCCATAAAATAGAAAACAGTACATTCAAAATAATGTCAACAATCCAAAATAAATCTACAACAAAGCTAATCCCTTTCAAAAGAGATGGAAAGATGTCTCGCACTTTTTCCATCCTCAAAGTATAATATATTTCTTATTTACGTCCGCAGGCACGAGTGAAAAAGCTGTCACTGCAATAAACCTGTAAACACACTGCGATGAATCTGAAGGCCTTTCTGGCAAGCTTTCTAAATATTTAAAAGCAGACATTTTTATTGGAAAAGTATGAGCAAACGAAGGGTGTTTATGGAGAGGGCAGTGACCTCTCAAGGTGCTTGAGCATTTGTTGAGCCGCGCGACCCCTGGCAGCAGATAGCAATGCTTATTTCACAGGCTCCAGGCGGTGCTCGCCTCACATTTCGATTTCTGCAAGAAATGGAAATACAGCACTAACAGAAGATTATATTTAAATCTGAGTATCACATTACAAGCTTTTCTGCAGATTAATGACAGAAAAAGAAATGGATGTGGTGGTAACTCACCACTCAATGCAGAAAACCTTAACGCGTATTTGCATTCTAGCAAAGGGATGTCTTTTGGCAAATGATAAACCAGTCACATCGCGTCGCTCCTGCCTGCCTCCCGCCTCACATTAAGCTGAGACTGCAGGTATATGTTAGCAATTTATCGCAGAATGTTTTGCCCTTTACAAATATGTTCTGTTAAGAGCAGGGAAGAGCGGCATCGTTTCATGTCTATAAGTGTGAATTCTGTTGGCTGTCTCAAACATTATGAGCCTGCATAATATGCATCTGATCGGGGTGGTGCAGCATTACTGAGCGAATGCAATATCTGTTACAGTGATTGCATGGTACGTGCTCTGCACGAGTCAGCATCACCCCCAGAGCCAGTGTCTGCGGCCGGAAGCTTTTCGCATCTTTCTCAAAATAAAAAATAAATGAAAACAATAGAATTCCGGTAAAAATGATCTGAGGATCTGTTGGAGAAAGAGTTTTGGCAATTTCTTTGTAGATAGCCAACCAGAACAGGCATTTGCAAGGTAATTTGTCTCACCTTTGGTACCTTATATGTATTTAGCTATGCAGCACATTAACCTGGGCGCTGAAACATCTACTGTGCTGCAACATGGAGGTAAAGTAAGCAACAAACTGCCTGACACGCCAGGTATAGGAACACATGGAGAGAAATGTTGCCTTTCAGCCGGAAATGGTATGGTCCAGAGTTCTGATTTTAATATAAAATCAAGGCCTTCGTGGTCATATCACTGAAAATACAAGATTTGAAAACAATATTATTGTCTATGGGTGCTGGTGGAAGCCAATTTCTATGGACTGTAATGTAGAGAATGCTAAAGTCATTCTGGTATTTTACTAACCTCTGCTGGTTGTTTTCTATCAAGAAAGTTAAATAGAGGCAGTTGCCCAAAATTTTTTTTAAAAAGAAATTCTCTCAGCAGATAGCAATTCTGTCTTCTAATATTTCAATTCTCTGGGCAGCTTGCCTGCCCCGCAGCCTTGAGCCAAGCAGCGACCAGTTGTTTCCCCATATTCATACCTTTCCTCTTTGTTCGTTAGAAATTGGGCCGCTATTTCCTGACATCATATCCCATTATTCCTGGACTTACATCATGCAGTTTTAGTTTGCACTTCCTTGGGGTCTACATTGTTTCTGACCACTTGTATGAGCTCCCGCTCTGCTTCCCTTAATTCCTCTAATAAGCCCGACATTTGCGCCTTCTGCTTCCTATGCTTAGTCCAACCATAACTAAGAGTTTCCCCCCCTCAGCCCAGTTTTCAGTGCATCCCAAACCATTGGTTGAGCAGCCGAGCCTCTATTGTACTCAAGAAAGGATTTTGCCCAGCTTTTAATGTGGCTGATGCAGTCTCCATCACATAATAACTTCTTATTGAAAGTAAAAGGTCTATACGTCCTTGCAAGATTAAGCCAGAAATATCTACAACCACAGGTCCATGATCTGAGGTTATTCATGGCCAAACCTGCATCCGTGCACCGACCAAAAATGGCCGGGGCAAAAACACATAATCCAGCAGAACAAATTTATTACATGGGTATGAATAAAACACAAACCCTGGATCTTCTTGATTCGCAACAGCCCAGCCATCTACTAACCCATGGTTCTGCAAAAGTTGTTGTAGGGCTCTTTGCACTTTAGCTTTGCGCCCAGTATAGTTATGTTCAGGGTCCCACATCTGCCCTTCCCCATGCATAGTTAAATCTCCAGATAATATCAGGAGGGTTCCCCATTGTGCTAATTCAACATAAAAAAATTCCAGGGTCTTAACCTCATCTAGATTTGAGCCATATACTGTACAAAGAACTACCTTTGTGTCCCCTATAACACAGTCAGTGATGGCCCACCTCCCCAAATTATCAGCCTTCTCCCTCCCCGTACCAGAAATTCCAATTCGCGCTAAAATCGCCACTCCCCTGTTCATAATAGACTGTCAGGATGCTGTAATTACAGTATAGCCCAGCTCAGAGAATATCTTCCTATTACACCAGGGGACATGTGTCTCTTGCAAACACACAATATCTGGATTTATTAGCCTTAGATCGTCAGCAACACGCTTCCCTTTAAGGGCACTATTTAAACCACATACATGGAATGTGCATATTCGCAACCTCCTAACACTCCCCTCAGCTGCCGTTACTGAAGTCATGTCTCACTGTCATAGATATGTCTATCTAAGCGGCATCATACCACCAACACATGCGATGAACTGAGTTTTCCACTTTTTCCAGCCCCCCACCCATCCCCTTACCCCTTAGTGCTGCCACCACACCTCCCCACCACCTACCCCACAAAACCCTCACCCTCCTGTGACCCTCCCCCATTATAGAGGCCATAGGGCCAATTGCCCTTGTGATGCTCGATGAGTAGCCCACATGGTGCTAACCTCTCCCGAAATATCATAATATGTGCAGATGTGTTACCAAAGCAATAACACAGCAATATCTACCATTCCATTTTACACTACATTAAATGTCGAACATTTATTTTCTAAACATCCTTCTTAGTCAGCCTAGCGATTGTAGATATTCTTTGGCAATAACCTCAGACGTAAAGAAACATGTCTGGCCCTTATTAACAGTCTTTAGAGTAGCTGGCTGTAGGAGGAACACTTGTATTCCCTTTACTTGGAATGGGTTTATTAATTGACGCATCTGCCATCTTTTTTCCACAGTAGCGTGGCAATAATCAGGTCTAACAAAGAATTGTATATCCTTCCCAGCTCTCTTCTTATCAGGTCTCGCCAAGTCATATATTGTTTGTCTGGCCAAGAAGTTATTTAATGAAATCAAAATCGCCTATGGTTGCTGCGCCGCCTGTCCACTTCTTGCTGTCCGTTGACGAAAGGGAAATCTGTGAGCTCGCTGAATCTTCTGAGGCCATTTCCATTCTTTATGGTCAGGGAGCGCTTCATCAAACATTTCGATTACAAATTGCCGAACATCTTGCCCCTCCATACCGTCCGGTACACCCAGTATGCACAAATTATTGCAGCACAGTCGATTTTCCATGTCAACAAGTTTGTTGTGCACATCCTCTTTGTTAGCCTTTATGTCTGCGACTGAGTTCTTGTGTAATGCCATCTGATCTTCAATGAAATAAGGTTCTCAGCCTCAGCCATCTGCTCAGTGAAATCGTTACACGTTTTTGCCAGTCTTCTTACAGTATTCTGTAACTTCCTAGAAGCAGTAAGCGTGTTAGAGTTTTCTGCTCGTGTTCCCTGGGTGACCGTCTTCCTGGTTTTGGTGGGGATCCACCGGAAGATCTTTCGGAGCATGCGCAGGGTGTTGAAACATGATGACGAGACGGCGTTGACTTGCTTGGTCATCGTGAGGGAGGAGTCCAGGATGAAGCCCAGGTTGCGAGCATGGTCCATAGGCTTGGGGGCAGTGCCTAGTGCAGGGGGCCACCAGGAGTCATCCCAGGCAGAGGGGGATGGTCCCAGGATGAGGACGTCCATCTTGTGTGAGTTCAACTTCAGACGGTTGAGCTTCATCCATTCCGCGACGTCTTTCATTCCTTCCTGGAGGCTGGCTCTGGCGGCGGTGGGGTCGTTGGTGAGGGAGAGGATCAGCTGGGTGTCATCAGTGTAGGAGATGATGTTTAGGTTGTGATGGCGTGCGATGGCTGCGAGGGGACTCATGTAGACGTTGAAAAGGGTGGGGCTGAGCGAGGATCCTTGAGGAAGGCCGCAGATGATTTTGGTGGCCGCAAAACAGAAGGGGGGAGGCGGACCCTCTGGGTTCTTCCGGAGAGGAACGCGGTGATCCACTTCAAGGCCTTCCCTTGCATTCCGGTGTTGCTGAGGCGCTGTATTAGTGTGCGGTGGCATACGGTGTCGAAGGCAGCTGAGAGGCCCAGGAGGATGAGGGCAGCTGTTTCCCCGTTTTCAAGCAGGGACCTGATGTCGTCGGTAGCTGCGATTAGGGTGGTCTTGGTGCTGTGGTTTGCTTGAAAGCCGGACTGCGAGGGGTCGAGGGATCTGTTTGTCTCGAGGAAGGCGGAGAGTTGTTTGTTGACGGTCTTCTCGATGACTTTGGCAGGAAAAGGGAGGAGCGAGATGGGGCTGAAGTTCTTGAGGTCCGTGGGGTCCGCGGTGGGTTTCTTTAGGAGGGCGGTGAGCTCAGCATGTTTCCAGCTCTCCGGGAAGGTGGCGGCTGTGAAGGAGCTTTTGATGATGTCCCGGAGTTGGGGTGCGAGGATGTAGTCGGCTTTGTTAAAGATGTGATGTGGACAGGGGTCCGTTGGGGAGCCGGAGTGGATGGTGTTCATCATGCATTGTGGTGTCTTCGGTTCTGACCGAGGTCCAGGTGCAGAGGGTGGTGGTCGGGGGTGCTGGTTCGGTGGTTGGGTGTGTGGTCTGTGCGCCAAAGCTGTTCTGTATGTCGGCGATCTTGCGGTGGAAGAACGAGGCGAGTGAGTTGCCGAGGTCTTGCGAGGGTGTGATGTCGTTGTTGCAGGCACTGGGGTTGGAGAGCTCTTTAACAATGCTGAAGAGTTCCTAGCTATTGTGGGTGTTGTTGTCTAGTCGTACTCTGAATGCTGTCCTTTTGGTGGTGCGGATCAGCTGGTGGTGTTTGCGGATGGAGTCCTTGAGGGCTGTCATGGTTTCTGTTGACTGGTCGTGGCTCCAGGCTTTCTCAAGGGTACGGCAGGATTTCTTGGAGTTTATGAGGTCGTTGGTGAACCATGAGGCTTTCTTGCTGCAAGGTCTGCTGGGAGATTTCTTCAGTGGTGCAAGGTCATTGGCGCAGTTGGTAACCACTGTGTGAGGTTGCGGACTGCTTTGTTGGGGTCCGCCGTGTTGGTGGGAGGGTTCTGGCTGAGGGAGGTGGTGAGCTGGTTGGCGGTGATCTTGCTCCAGCTTCTTCGGGGAGCCAGTTGCGGGTGGTGGTGGGTCGTGGTTCTCCTGAAGTTCAAATGGACGCAGCTGTGATCTGTCCAGTGTAGTCCGATGGCGTGGCTGAAGGAGATGTGGTTGCTGAAGGAGAAGACGGGGTCAAGCGTGTGACCGGCGTAGTGTTGGGGGTGTTCACCAGTTCCATGAGTACGAGGTTGGCGAGGTTGTCCAGCAGGGTGGTGGTGTTGTTGTCATTGTTGTTTTCCAGGTGGAAGTAGAGGTCCCCTAGTAGGATGTAGTCTGAGGAGGTGAGGGCGTGCAGGCTGATGAAGTCTTCGATGGCTTCGCTGAATTGTGTGCGTGGTCCCGGGGGTCAGTAGATGAGGGTGCCTCTGAGGATGGTCTTGGGGTCGGTGTGTATCTGGAAGTGAAGGTGCTCGGCGGCGGGGAGGGTGTCGTCGGAGTTGGTCGTGATGCGGATGATGTTTCTGTGGACGATGGCGATGCCTCCTCCGGTTTGGTTGATGCTGTCCCTCCGGGGGATCTTGTAGCCATCCGGGATGGCTATGGTGATGTTGGGGGCTGAGGAGGCGTTCATCCAGGTTTCTGTGAGGAAGGCGACATCTGGTGATGTTGTGTCGAGGAGGTTCCAGAGTTCGACGGTGTGCCTGTGGATGGAGCGGGTGTTGAGCAGGATGCACTTGAGGTGATTGTTGCTGGTGTGTGGCCTGGCCAGTGCGGTGCAGGTTGGGTGGCAGGTGAATTTGCAGGCTTGGCAGGTGAAGGGTTCGTGGGTGCGTTTCGGGGTGGCTCGTTGGCAGGCGGGGGATCGGCCGGTGTTGAGTCCTTGGAGGGTGCCAGCATCGCAGTTCAGTCGGGTGGGCTGGCATCGTCGAGGGCTAGGGGTCCTGGCGCTTGGCGCGGTCCAGGCGCAGACGGGCATAGACGGGCTTGCCTTTGGTGTGCCTTTGGCGTGCAATTGGCGCACCCGCTGCGCGTGCTCGCTGCGCGTACGCGTGGACTCCACCATAAATGGCGAAGTGGGAGGGAGGAGCAGCTGGAAGGCGGGAGCGGGCGGCAAATGGGAATGGGGCACAGAGGAGAAAGGGGCAGGGCCGCAGGGGAGCAACGACGGGGAGCGGGGGTGGGGGGAGAAGAGCGGGAAAAACAGAGGCGATTGGGTGAAAGCAAGAAACAAAGCAACAAGTCACGGGTGGCAAATACAGGCAAATACAGGCACAAAAACACAAAGCAAGCACAGAATCCTCAGCTGCAGGAGCAGCGGCGATTCACAGGCAGAAAAACGCACAGACTACTGGACCCAGACTCCTCAGCTGCGGGGCAGTGGTGAACTTGCGGCAGTAGCGGCAGAAGTGGGGAGAGCTTGGGCACACTCACGGGGAGTCGCGCAGTGTGTGGAGCGACCGGCCCTGAAGCAGGGTCAAGGGTCACAGATCACCATTGCGTGGACTCTGCCATAAATGGCCAAGTGGGAGGGAGGAGCAGCTGGGAGGCGGGAGCGGGTCGTCGAATGGAAAGGGGGCATAGAGGAGAAAGGGGTGGGGCCACAGGGGAGCAGCGGCGGGGAGCGGGGGGAGAAGAGCGGGAAAAACGGAGGCGATGTGGTGAAAACAAGAAACAAAGCAACAAGTCACGGGTGGCAAATACAGGCAAATACAGGCACAAAAACACAAAGCAAGCCCAGAATCCTCAGCTGCAGGAGCAGCGGCGATTCACGGGCAGAAAAACGCACAGACTACTGGACCCTGAATCCTCAGCTGCGGGGCAGCGGCGAACTTGCGGCAGTAGCGGGGGGAGCTTGGGCACACTCACGGGGAGTCACACATTGTGTGGAGCGACTGGCCCTGAAGCAGGGTCAAGGCTCTTCTCCTACGTACTCCTTTGCTCCTTTCCCAGCTAATGCCGCCTGGGTTCCAGCTGATGCCTCCACACTCCCCCTGGTCTTTCCACCACGAGCCGTTTTTGGTGGCATGCTTAGTTCCTTTTTTCCCCCACAGCTAGTGCCAAGATGAGGTCCCCCAAACCACAGATCTAAATGGGTCTTCAGTTTCTCCAAGTGAGAGAATGCCCTGCTCTTTTTAGCTCTTGGGATAGTTTTTCAGCATATAATACCCCTTGCCATAACGGGCATAGGAATCACAATATTCCAGTGTCCTTGGGGTTTACGTTTTAGCTTCACTTGCCCCATCACATTCACTAGAGTCTTATCTTATCGCTGTTTTAAAATATTCCAGTGCCAATACAGTTGTCACCTCTTCGGAAGTCTCTAAACATTTAGAGGCCCTTGCCGTGAACAAGGTGAACAACGTTCATGTCTCAGTATACCGCTGTCCCAGTCTTCAGTTTACCTCCCTTGCCACACTCACTTCAGTCTTATCCTGCCTTTGTTGTTTTAGCAATGTTTTTCAGTGCCGAAGAAAAGAGTGAGAACAGCTCGAGGAGGAACCAGCTTGTCAATATCCACCTTGCAGCCAACCTCGGAAAGCAATTCCTTTCAGGGTGTATATCCAGTATGTATCAGTTCCTGCCGCAAGCTCTGGAGTGCGAATGCTGCCCGTCACAGATCCAGCGCAGGTGAACAGCTGCTGCTTACTGCCGCTTGCTGCCATTCCCACCCGTTTGCCGTCAGTGCACTCAGCTCAGTTCTCACAGCTGGGCTTGGCTGTGCTTAACCAACGACCTCAAATCCACGAATCCACAGAACGTTCATGAGCAGCTACAAACAGGTTTCAAATACCGTAGGTAGTTTATTCTCGCTACTGTGCTATATTGCCGCCGCTTCTAAATCATCAGGAAAGGTGAGCTTCAGGAGCTGCTCACACTCGCGTCCACTCCGAGGAGGCCATCTTGCCTGGGATGGGAAAGGGGGGGTGGCCGAGACTATGGAAGATATATTGGATGTGTACCACACCTATTACAAAGAGCTATATACACAAGACAGAGTAGAGCAGGCTAATATTGAGCAGTTTTTGCGGACATTAGAATTGATTGGGTTGGGACAAGAAGAACGAGATGCACTAGAAACCCCTATAACAATGTTAGAACTGAAGGAAGCATTGGACTCACTATCTTTGGGTAAAGCGGCAGGACCAGACAAAAATCCGGTGGAGATATATCGGACACTGTTTTCCGTTATAAAAGAAGACATGTTGGCTACATTTCTAGAGGCTCAGGTGGGGAATCCACCTCCTTCTTGGGACAATGCCAATATTGTGGTCTTCAAAAAGAGAAACCTGTGAGGCTTCCGTGGTTGTTTAGACCCATATCTTTAATAAATGCAGATGGTAAGCTGTACTCAAAAATTCTTGCATCTAGATTGGCCCAAGTTATTTCCCCGCTCGTTTCTAGATATCATCATGGTTTTATACCAGGGAGGAGCACGGTTAATCATCTACACAGGATGATCGCAATGATAGAATATGTCAGTATGCAGCAAAAGCATATTGGCATAATCATATTGGATGCTGAAAAGGCGTTTGATCGTGCAACATGGTCGTTTCTTTGGGCTGTAATGCTAAAGATTGGGTTTGGACCCCGCTACATAGCATCTATACAAACTGTGTATAAAAGTCCACGGGCTAAAATCTGTACTATGGGCAGAGAGTAATACTTTGTATATATCACCAGGGGGACAAGGCAGGGATGTCCGTACTCGCCCCTCCTCTTTGCTATCTATATTAACCCATTGTTATTACGGCTGGAAACAACTAATTAAATACAGTCAATGACATTTGGGCAGCATCAAGTACGCGTCCTTGCTTATGCTGATGATATAAAGGTGGTGACATCTGACCCAGAGCAAGCGGTGAGAGAGATTGAGAATCTGAATCTGAGATACGGGAAAGGTGCAGGGTATAAATTGATTGATTCTAAAACCCAGATTGTTTGCACTGAAGGACTTTGTCCTGGAGAAGCAGGTGTCACGCAAGAAGCTAGGTATTTGGGCATAAAAGTTAGGATGTCGCTTCAAGTGGTTGTGGAAGTAAATTGGGTAGATATAATATCTTCTGTACGGCGATTATTGGAACGGCTTGAGTGCCTTAATTTGTCAATGGTAGGGAGGCGCAATGTACTTAAAATGTGTGTACTACCTAAGGTTATGTAATACTTCAGAACTGTTCTGCTTGAGCTAACCCGCATTCAACTGTCACAGGTGCAATCCCTTGCAGTCAGGTTTATATGGGGTCAAAAGAGGCCTCGTCGGGCCTTGAAGTATATGAGGTTACCATTAGAGTGAGGCGGATGGGCTGTACCGAACTTTACATTTTATTATTTGGTGTGCCTCCTGCAAAATATGCAGTATCTCGTGACCGGAGTAGAAGTACAAGCTGCAGAAGCCCCCAATATATATCAAATGTTGATGGGGACTCCGGCTAGCGAGGTCTTATTTAAGTTCTTTGAACCTAGCTATTTTAAGAGGATGGGTTTTTAAATCTTCATCGCTGCATATAAAGCTTAGAAAACTATACGCAAATCAATATAAATTGGTCGTGTAAATCATTATACACCATTGAACTCTATTCAATTATTTCCCGCTATATTTTGGCATGCAAAGGTGAATGGATGGCGAGATAAGAGGATTCGACATCTGGGAGATATTTATAAAGGTGGGAGTATGGCTACTTTTACAGAATTAGTTGAACAGTATTACTTGCCTAAACACAACTTCTTTACATTTTTACAAATTCGTCATTACCTAGTCAAACATGGCGGATATCTAATACCTAATACCCTTATAGAGGCAGTGAAAAAAAAGAGCTAAAATTGGAATATTGTATGGTATATTGCTAGAGACAATAAGTGACGCTATAGAGAGACATGATGTGAAGTGGAGTGAAAGATTTGGGATTACAGGTGAGTATGTGCAACCGTCTATTGATATGGCAGCCAAAGTTATGTTGACAGCTACTTTGCGCACCCAGCAATACAAAACTTTGTTTAACTTATACCATACCCCTGTCAAAATGAAAAAGTGGGGGGGACCCCACGATGGGAAATGTTATAGATGTCAAATGGAGAACGCCGATATAGTAAATATTTTCTTTAAATGTGCAGGGTTGAATCAGTTTCGAGAGGATATATCGCAGTTTTTGACTCAGATTATAGGGATTAACGTGTGCATCTCCAGGGAGGTAATGTTAGCGGGGTTGGGGGTTGACATTCAGCCTGTTCAGGCATGTTATCCTTTTAGGTATCTTGTATTTATGGCTACTGCAGTTGCTTGACCCTGTGTTGCTTTCATGTGGCTTCAGCCTGAAGCACCATCGTTTGACATGTGTCGCGCAAAGTTTTAATTTGGAATATCTGCTGTACAGTATTAAATCACTGAAGAAAAAAAAGCTGGGGGCTCAAATTTGGGGACCTATGTTACAACATATGGAGCCATAATTGTGAATATTACATGCAATGAACTGAACAATAAAGTATTAAAAAAAAAAAGAAAGCAATTCTGGTATTTTACTAACCTCTGCTGGTCATTTTCTATCAATACAGATAAATAGAGGCAGTTGAACAGAAAAAAAGTCCCAAAGTGGAAGCAGACAAGTCCTAGGGCTAATCTCCAGAGCCCACAAAGTACACATACATATTAGTATTTAATAAGTATATACTAAAGTGTAAAGAGGTGAGGTATGGCCAGCGGCCAGCGGGCCCAACTCCAGAGCACGGGCCTCTGCTCGATCCCCGCGGCAGAGGCACATTAGCTCAGCATCATGTGACTCTAGGCAATAGCTCAATTAATCTCTTTGACGGCCCCAGCACCTTGAAACACCTAATGGAGATATGTTTGCGCTTTGCAAATAGGAATTATCACTATGAATAATGATAAAAGGTCATCCTCTGCTCAAGGTGATAATAACCTTTGTTTGTTTGCTGTTTGACAGATGAAAACCCCTGTTTCTGAATGTCAAGAAGGAGTAGTTCCCCAAATAATTTTTTTAAGTAAGTTGATTTGTGTTTGTAGTCTGTCTGAAATCAGACTTGTAAACTTTTTTCAATGAATTAGTATCACCGTTGCATATAATAGAAATGCACAATTTCTCTCTTTTTTAGTTATTTTCATGAAAGTGTGTCATTTAATGTCATAGAAATATTGAGCAGTCGGATTCTTCCTTTGGAATGCTAATTAAAGTGTATAAATGTAGTTTTATGAGAAGAAACAAGACTAGATTAATGTATTTCAATATTTTAATGTTGAGTCTTAATTTCAATAATTGATGGCACCTAAATTCATGACGAGTACTTTCTTTGTCCAAGCGTTGGCTGATGTTTTGTCATTAAATGGATTATTAAATGACTATTGCAACTATACATCACGACTCAGCGTCTATATATGAGGACAATTGAAAAGTTGAATAGCCTCTGGCAACTGGATGAGACCAACTTGTATAGCAGTGCTTTTCCATTCAGGACAAAAATTGACTCTTTACCCTAGGTTTGGGTGATGCTCTTGGGACAGGGAGCATTTGGAAAGTGCACGCTGGATTTTGTAAACACATTTGTTTGGTGATACTAGGATTTCATTACAAGACCGGAGGCTACATTATGCATTATCCTTTAATAGCAACTCACACAGCCGCACTACATCATAAAGGATAAAGTTCTAGAGTTATCAACAGTGAACAAAGGATGTATCCAGGAGATGATCTGCCTCTTTTAAAAGCGGCTCGCCAGCAGATAAGTCACTACTACTTATTTCTCCTTACTTTAGACACTTTTGTCTTATATTTGGTATATTTGGTATAATATGATATTTTTATTTGATATATTATGATATTTTTGAAATGTTTAAATGTCAACCTGATGCCTTGCTATGCTCATTCTTCATAATTTGATGTTTTAACGCTATCTTTTTCGCTGCTTTGTCTACTACCTTGCACACTTTCACATTCGGTATTTTTCTCAACTTGTTCCCTTCACCTTGGCTACAAACCACTCCCCGCGGGTGGCGCTGGTTTCCCGATTCCACTTCACCCCTCCCATAGACTTCCAATTTATATAGTTGTCCCTAACCTTAATCATGACTTTCCCTTTTCCCCCCAGCTCGCGTTCGCGCAGTAACCTCCCCGATGTCCTCCGCTTTTCTGGCTTTTCTGGCTTTTCCGTGTCGCTCTAAAGTACGCTTTGACATTGAAGAAACGGCCATTAGCAACACCCACGTTGCGTGCCTCCTTTCCGAAGCGACTTTCCTCTTCTCCCGCGACTGGGCTCGAGCTCTTCTCGATGTTTTGTCAGTTGCTCTTCCTCAGCCGCCGGAGATACTCTTTCCATTGCGTTTTTGCGACCATTCTTTGAATAACATTAATTAGGCATTTATTACCATCAAATAAACAATTACCCAATAATATTAACGAGGATTCTCATATTAGGATATTAATTCCCCATAAAACACCGATAAGAATATTAATTCTCTCAACCTTACTTACTCAAAACACTGACAAGATTATTAATTTACCTTATATTTAATATTAAAAAAAAGTAGTTTCTAGATTCTGAGCTTAATTTAAAAAAAAAAAAAGAGAGGAGGTTTAAGAGAGGAGAAACTTTATAAGGGAGGAGAATCTTTATTACCTTATCCCTATTAATACCATTCCCTTTTCAAATCTCTTAACGTTATCACACCATGTCTGACATAGACTCAGATGATGCCACTGCAAGCTCACCTGCACCTATCGGCAATTCACTGAAGAAATTCCTTCAACAGGAGATTAAATCCTGTATGATGTCCTCTCTCAAAGAGGTCATGCTCTCTAAAAGACCGTGTGATTCCCAAGATCCCCCCTATACACGGTAAGTAACCCAAAAAGACTAAACATTTTGAAAGCACTACAGGCCCTAGCGCCTCTCATGGTACGGGAGGTCCTAGCACCTCAGTTTGGAATGGAGGCCACTGCAACCCACTTGAACCTGATGTCCCTCGGGACACTCCCTTGATCGGTGCCCATGGCGGCACAAATATGTACGGTGTCCCTCGCGGCAAGCTTTGGAATAGTGCTACCCAAAAAAAGAATTCTGCTTTTGACTCCTCTTCCTCCTCCTTCGATGACAACTCCTCCAAAGACCCCTCCGACGAATTCGTCTTTGACCTTGATGAGATTCAACATGACTTCAATTCTCAACCTGATCCCGAACCGAGCTCTAAAAATACTATTTTGAATCCTATCGGGAAAGAGATGTTCTCTCCCCTAAACATCTCTCACCCTAATTGTTCAAAATGGTTCCCACAGGAACATGTTTCCCAGTTTGTCACACGTTGGTTGAGAAACCTTTTAGATAGAAATACTAGAAACACAATGAGATCTGAATCCCCCAGACCTACCATTGAGGAGAGGGTCTGTCAAACTCCAAACCTAGAACCAGACCTTATCAAATTCCTATTTAAATTAGGGAGAGACCCTAGAAAAGGATTGGAGAGAGCTCTTAAAGGCTGCCAAGACCGTCTTTTAGATGTCTTAGGTCCACTTGTTAGAATCTTGGGCATGGCCGAACAATCCCACCTCTCCTCTACCCCCTTGAACGTTGATCTCATTCGAGGGTGGAGCCAAAGAGCCCTCGTTCTCCTTGGCAACGCTAATTCCTGTTTAAACGTTGAAAGGAGGAGGTCCATTTTAAACAAAATTAATCCAAAATTAGGACACATGGCAGAGAAGGAACCCTCCCAAAACCCTAAAGGCCTTCTTTGCGGGAGGATATAATCAAGGAGATTGGTAAATATGTCTCTACCTTCACTGCTCTCGACAGGGCTCAAAACAACCTAAGACGGGTGTTTAACACCAACCTTTTTGGTTAGGCCGGCCGAGGCAACCAACGACCCTACTCATCATTCAGAGGAACTGGAAGGGGCTTCTACCCCCCCTAGACAACCCTTCTTTCCCCAAAGAGGAAGGGGTCCAAGAAACCGTGGTTCCAGAGGTCGTGGTACTCCCAACACCTCCAATTCTACCAGTAAGTACTACTCCTCCTTCTTCTTCTTTCCCTCCCATAGTAGGGGGCAGACTAAAACAGTTTTATCATGTTTGGAACTCCATCACCCAAGATCCATGGGTTCTAGAAACCGTCTTGGGCTTCAAGATAGACTTTTTACAGATCCCCTTCCAATCACTCTTACCCCAACCCTTTGTCCTTTCACAAGATCAGGAAAAGATCGTGGAGGAAGAAATTATTTCTATGCTCAAAAAGGGCGCAATAGTGGAGGTTCCCTGGTCCAATGCAAGGTTAATAAGCACACTTTTTCTTGTTCAGAAAAAGGACAAAGGGTTGAGACCGGTAATAAACCTTCGAGAAGTCAACAAATTTCTGGTTTATCGTCATTTCAAAATGGAGGGTATCCACCTCCTAAGGGATCTCCTTCTCGAAGGAGGTTGGTTGGTCAAGTTAGATCTGAAGGATGCCTATTTCACCATCCCTATGTACAAGGAGCATCAAGCTTTCCTTCAATTTGCTTGGAAAGAGCACCTTTACCAATTTCAAGCTCTTCCTTTCGGCCTCTCTTTTGCCCCTTGGTCTTTTACCAAGATCATGAAGTGTATCGTTACAATTCTAAGAGAAAGGGGTATCCGTCTCATCATCTACCTGGACGATATTCTTATCATGTCCCAATCCCATTAAGACCTCCTAAGAGATCTAAAAACTTCTATGAACTTAATAGAGAGTCTAGGATTCATCATCAACAGAGAAAAATCCATTCTCTCTCCCTGCAAGACCATAGATTTCCTTGGCTTCACTCTAGACACTGTGAAATGTCTTCTCCTTCCTGGCAAGAAGATTGCCAAGATCCGGAGAGAGATCAGGTCCATCTTGAAACAAGAGTCTCTAACGGATAATAATTCATACATCTGGAATGCTCCCATCCAGAGACATTATTAATTGTTTTTATCCTAAAAAGAGTCATACTCATATTTACAGATTTGTCAAAGCATATTATAAAGTTTCCAACTAATTCTTAAAAAAGAGAGGAATCAATATCAACAGCAATTAGACAGTCTATATTTCTCATGTAGATGGCTACACATCAGACAATCTCATATTTGCAGATTTGTCAAATCAACCTATACACTTTCCATCAAATTCTTGAAAGAAGGGAGAATCAGTAACAGCAGCATTTAACCTGTCTATACTTCTCATGATGTAAATGGCTATATATTAAACAATCTCATAATCTTTTTAACAAAGAGGTATATATACGTTTAGATGCTAGACTCACCAATGAATATCTTTACTCTATAGTTTTGGCAACACCTCAGACGATCACAGATTGAGAATTCCTAGAGAGTATATGTAGTTCCATTATTAAGGGTATGAGTCCACAGTGTTACATGTAATACAGCCTCTATATTATGAATACATAATCCTCTAAGTTCCAAAATTGAAAAGCCCTCCTGATTACTAAGTTAACCTGAAATCTTTAGATAGTATTTAGAACCCTATTGTCATAATCTTCATATTAACGTCCTCATGTATGGAGACAAACCCTTAAGAGTGATGGGTATTTAAACAAATTTCTACACCTTTTATATTTAATGTTCTATTAGGGATGCTTCACGTACATATAACTATTGTTGAGGTGGGTGTCCCATGGGGGGCTCTCCAGATACGTTTACGTGTAAATATGAGTATGACTCTTTTTAGGATAAAAACAATTAATAATGTCTCTGGATGGGAGCATTCCAGATGTATGAGTTATTAACTGTACTGTTTTGCAATTCCAAAGAGTGAGTTCCACCATAATAGATCTCTTATTGTACAACAGAAAGAATTTTAGAAAATGTTAAGTATTATATTTGATGATACTTTATTATATGAACTTTTATGAATTTTAGTAATTTTTATAATTGTTTAATTTTTCTTTAGCCCTGACGAAGTCCATTAACTATATTTAGTTAGGACGAAACACGTGTTGGCAAAGGAAAAGAAAAGAAAAAGTACTGAGTGTCTGGAAAAGAAGAAAAATAAAGAAGAAGTTTTTTGAAATACATTGGATTGATTTCTTCCGACTTGTTTTGATATTTATTGGTTGCTCTTTGTGAATTGATCTCAAGATACTGCTTGAGTAATTGCTCAGGAGGAGAATTCTTTAGAATTCATTATATAGACAAAATTCTTTTTGCCTATTTTTACAGTTTATGACAAGGGACTGTATCTCAACCTTTGAGCAGTACTAAGCTAGATAGACCTCCATCCTATAGGAGCACTATAAGCGCAAAAAGCCCCTCTTGTCAAATTGTTAAATTACCTGTAAGAGTCTCTAACGCTCCGCGAACTAGCCATACTTCTTGGACTTCTTTCTTCTTCCATCCAGGCCATTTTCCCCGGTCCTCTGAATTACCGTGCGCTTCAAAGATTAAAGAGAAAAGCACTCAATTCAGGTCTATGGTATGGGGATCTTGTCTCCCTGGACCCAGATGCCAGAGCAGAGCTCTTTTGGTGGCTGGAGAACTTAGACGCCTGGAATGGCAAAGCTATCTTCCGCTCATCCCCGGATTTTTTCCTAGAATCAGACGCCAGTCTTCATGGCTGGGGTGCACATTTGGAAGACCAGAACACCGGTGGGGTTTGGACCCTGACGGAATCTTCTCAACACATACATGTTCTGGAATTAACAGCTGGTTTATACCCTCTTATGAGCTTCAAACACTCCATTCAAGGGAGGTCTGTTGTTCTGAAAATGGACAACATTTCTGCTGTGGCCTATATCAATCGCCTTGGAGGAACGAGATCTGCAGATCTCTCCAATCTCGCCAGGAAACTTTGGATGTTCTGTCTGGAACACAAAATTTCCCTCAGGGCGGAATATCTTCCAGGGAAATCCAACATTTCTGCAGACTGGAATTCAAGATTCCTTCTAGACTTCTCAGACTGAAAACTCGATGTGAACGTCTTCAATTCCCTCTTCCACTTTTGGGGTCCCATAGACGTGGACTTATTTGCCAGCAGGCTTACCTTCCAGCTTCCCAACTACTTCAGTTGGATGCCAGACCTGGGCGCTCTTGCTGTGAACGCCTTTCTCCAACCGTGGTCTCACTTCCTGAGTTATGCCTTCCCTCCTTTCGCCATGATTCAGAGGGTCCTCCAGAAAGTCAGATTGGAACAATGCCTCCTGATCCTAATTACTCCTTTTTGGCCGTCCCAAGCTTGGTTCCCGACAGCCCTGGAACTAGCATGCAACATTCCCTTTATGATCCCAGCCTCTCCAGGCCTGGTCTCAAACGCAGACGGGGAAGATCATCATCTTATTCTCGAGGGGAATTTGAACCTTCTTGCTTGGAAAGTGTCAGGCAATCTAACAAATTGTCTGGACTTTCGTCAAGTCAAGTCAAGTCAAGTCAAGAAATTTATATAGCGCGCTGCATACCCATAGGGTCTCAAGGCGCTTGAGGTGGGGAATTACTTGTCGAATATCCAAGTTTTAAGTTGCTTTCTGAATGCTAGGTGGTTCTGAGTAAGGCGAAGGTGAGTGGGAAGTGAGTTCCAGGTTTTAGCTGCGAGGTAGGAGAAGGATCTACCTCCCATGGTGGTTTTGTTGATGCGAGGTACAGTGGCAAGGGCTTGGTTGGAGGATCGTAGCTGACGGGAGGGGGTGTAGAAGGACAGTCGTGTGTTGAGGCATTCGGGTCCCAGTTCGTAAAGTGCTTTGTGTGCGTGGGTAAGGAGGCGGAAAGTAATCCTCTAATTTACGGAGAGCCAGTGGAGGTTTTTCAGGTGACCAGAGATGTGTTCTTTACGCGGGATGTCTAGTATGAGCCTGGCTGAAGCGTTCTGGATGCGTTGGAGTTTTTTCTGGAGTTTTGCGGTGGTACCTGCGTATAGGGTGTTTCCGTAGTCCAGGCGGCTCGTGACCAGTGCGTGGGTGACCGTTTTTCTAGTTTCGGTGGGGATCCAGCGAAATGTTTTTTTGAGCATGCGAAGAATGCTGAAGCAAGATGATGAAACGGCGTTGACTTGTCTGGTCATCGAGAGTGAGGAGTCCAGGATGACGCCCAGGTTCCGTGCGTGGTCCGTCGGGATGGGTGCTTTTCCAAGGGCTTCTGGCCACCAAGAGTCATCCCAGGCGGATGGGGAGGTGCCTAAGATGAGGACTTCTGTTTTGTCTGAGTTCAGTTTCAGACGGCTGTGCTTCATCCACTCGGCTACTTCTTTCATTCCTTCGTGTAAGTTGGTTTTGGCGGTGTTAGGGTCTTTGGTGAGTGAGAGGATCAGTTGAGTGTCGTCAGCGTAGGAGATGATGTTGAGATTGTGTTGGCGAGCGATGGCCGCAAGGGGGCTCATGTATACGTTGAAGAGGGTGGGGCTGAGTGACGATCCTTGTGGCACGCCGCAGATGACTTCAGAGGCCTCTGACTTGAATGGTGGGAGGCGGACTCTCTGGGTTCTTCCGGTGAGGAACGAGGTGATCCATTCCAGGGCTTTTCCTTGGATTCCAACGTTTCTGAGGCGCTGTAGAAGGGTGCTATGACAGACTGTGTCGAAGGCAGCGGAGAGGTCGAGGAGGATGAGGGCGACTGTGTCTCCATTGTCCAGTAGAGTTCGAATGTCGTCTGTTACTGCGATAAGTGCGGTCTCAGTGCTGTGTTTGGCTCGGAAGCCGGACTGTGAGGGGTCGAGGGATTTGTTGGTTTCGAGGAAGGTGGCGAGCTGGTTGTTGACAGCTTTCTCGATGACTTTGGCCGGGAATGGAAGAAGCGAGATGGGGCGGTAGTTTTTGAGTTCGGTGGGGTCAGCTGTGGGTTTTTTCAGAAGGGCGCTGAGTTCTGCGTGTTTCCAGCTTTCCGGGAAGGTGGCGGAGCTAAGGGAGCAGTTGATGACATCTCGGAGGTGTGGTGCTATGATGGAATCTGCTTTGTTGAAGATGTGGTGAGGGCATGGGTCAGTAGGGGATCCTGAGTGGATGGAGTTCATCAGGCGGATGGTGTCCTCAGTGGAGATCGGGTTCCAGTCGTTAAGGATGTTCAAGGGGGGTGATGGTTCTGCAGAAGGTTGGGTGGGTTGGTCTCCGGGTCGGTTGTTGAAGCTGTTGTGGATGTCTGCGATTTTGTTGTTGAAGAAGGAAGCTAGGGAGTCGCAGAGGGCTTGGGAGGGGGTGATGTCGTTGGAGTTGGCAGATGGGTTGGTAAAATCTTTGACGATGTTGAATAATTCTTTGCTGTTGTGGGCGTTGTTATCTAGTCGGTCTTTGAATGCGGCTTTCTTGGCAGACCGGATTAGTTGGTGGTGTAAGCGGGTGGCGTTTTTGAAGGCGTCCCTGGTGCTGGTGTTTGGGTCTTTTTTCCAGGCCTTCTCGAGGGAGCAACAGAGTTTCTTGGATTTCTTAAGATCATCATTGAACCAGGAGGCGTTTTTGTTGCCTAGTTTGCTTTGACGTTTTTTCAACGGTGCTAGGATGTCGGCGCTGTTGGATAGCCATTGGGTGAAGTTGATGGCTGCTTGGTCGGGGTCTGAGGAGTGGGCGGGGGGGTTTAGAAGAAGCGATGAGGAGATCTGGTCGATGGTGATTTTGTTCCAGTTTCTTCGCAGGGTGGGTTGAGGATGGTTGTGGGTTGTGGTCTTCTTGTGGGTAAAGTGAACGCAGCTGTGGTCCGTCCAATGAAGAGCTGTGGTGTGACTGAATGAGACATGTTTGCTGGAGGTGAAGATGGGGTCGAGTGTGTGACCTGCAATGTGGGTGGGGGTAGTGACAATTTGTTTGAGTCCGAGGTTGGCAAGATTGTCCAGAAGGGTGGTGGCGCTGCTGTCGTTGTTCTTTTCCAGGTGAAAATTGAGGTCTCCCAAAAGAATGTAGTCCTCGGAAGGGAGGGCGTGTGGGGTGATGAAGTCAGTGATGTCGTCACTGAATTGTGCACGGGGGCCTGGAGGCCGGTAGAGGAGGGTGCCTCTGAGTGTGGTCTTGGGGTCGGTGTGGATCTGGAAGTGGAGGTGTTCGGCGTAGGCAAGGTCGCCGTCTGAGCTGGTTGAGATGCGGATGGAGTTCTTATGGATGATAGCGATGCCTCCTCCTGTTTGCTTGATGCGGTCCTTACGGATGATCTTGTATCCTTCCGGGATGGCAATGGTGATGTCTGGGGCTGAAGAGGCATTCATCCATGTTTCTGTTAGGAAGGCGACGTCCGGTGACATGGTGTCTAGTAGATTCCAGAGGTCGATGGCGTGTCTGTGGACCGAGCGGGTGTTGAGTAGGATGCATTTTAGGTGGTTGGTGTCAGGTCTCTGATTGGTGTTGGTGGATGAGGAGTTGGTTTTGGTGCCGTCGAACTTGCAGGAGTTGCATGAGAAGGGTCCATGGGTGTGTCCAGGAGCGGCTTGGACGCAGTTGGGGGGTCGGCCGGGGTTGAGGGCTAGGAGGGAGGTGGCATCATAAGAGATGCGAGTGGGCTGGGCATTGCGGGAACAAGGGGGTCTGGCGCTGGGCGCGGTGCAGGCGCGGATGGGCGTAGACGGGCATACCTTTGGCGCACCTTCGGCGCGACTGGGGCGCGAACGCTGCACGTGGACGCTGCGCGTTAGGTCATTGGTCATAAATGGATGGTGGAGGGGGCGGAGCGTGGGAGGGGCAGCAGCTGGGAGGCGTGGCGGGAGGAGGGGCGGACCAGGGGAAAACAACACAAAATGGAGGGTCAAAGGCGAGCACAGACAGGGGCAGCAAATACACAGAGAGTGCAGGAAAAATAGCTTTAAACGCACCAGCCAGCCTTAGTGTAGCGCAAATTAAAGTTACTGCATCAGCGAGGTCGCGCTACTAATTAAATAAATAAATGCGACAGTGGAGCGCTATTAATTAAATAAATAAATAAATGCGACAGTGCAGCGCTATTAATTAAATAAATGAATGCGTCAGTGCAGCGCTAAGCGAGCAGAGAGCTGCAGTGATGCTGGGTTCAGGAACTGAGAGCAGGAGATAAAACGATACCAGCGTGCAGGTCAGCAGGAGCGTGGGGGAGCAACCGGACTGAAGGAGGGTCCAGGCGGTCACAGAGAGCTCGGGAGCGAGGAAGGCTACAAATCGTGGGTGGGAGGGGCAGCAGCTGGGAGGCGGTGGCAGGAGGAGGGGCGGACCAGGGGAAAACAACACAAAATGGAGGGTCAAAGGCGAGCACAGACAGGGGCAGCAAATGCACAGAGAGTGCAGGAAAAATAGCTTTAAACGCACCAGCCAGCCTTAGTGTAGCGCAAATTAAAGTTACTGCCTCAGCGAGGTCGCGCTACTAATTAAATAAATAAATGCGACAGTGCAGCGCTATTAATTAAATAAATAAATAAATGCGACAGTGCAGCGCTATTAATTAAATAAATGAATGCGTCAGTGCAGCGCTAAGCGAGCAGAGAGCTGCAGTGATGCTGGGTTCAGGAACTGAGAGCAGGAGATAAAACGATACCAGTGTGCAGGTCAGCAGGAGCGTGGGGGAGCAACCGGACTGAAGGAGGGTCCAGGCGGTCACAGAGACCTCAGGAGCGAGGAAGGCTACAAATCGTGGGTGGGAGGGGCAGCAGCTGGGAGGCGGTGGCGGGAGGAGGGGCAGACCAGGGGAAAACAACACAAAATGGAGGGTCAAAGGCGAGCACAGACAAGGGCAGCAAATGCACAGAGAGTGCAGGAAAAATAGCTTTAAACGCACCAGCCAGCCTTAGTGTAGCGCAAATTAAAGTTACTGCCTCAGCGAGGTCGCGCTACTAATTAAATAAATAAATGCGACAGCTCTCTCTCTTCTCGGAGAATCTTGGGCACCCGGAACACACCTTAGGTATAACAACATTTGGAAGAAATGGTTTCATTGGTGCCTGGAAAGGAGTCTCTATCCCGTGGAGGCTCCTGTCGTCAATATCGTAAATTTTCTGGTCGAACAATTTGACAGAGGCCTTTCTTATAGTTCTATTAATTGTTTTAGATCCGCAATCTCCGCGGGCCATTCCCCTATCAATGGTAAATCGGTAGGTAAAAATCCTATTATTTGTAGAGTCCTCAAGAGTTTAAGACTAAGGAGACCTCCTAGACCTAAGTATCAGACCCTTTGGGATGTCAAGTGTATTTTAGACCTTTTTTGTTCTTGGCCAGATAACTCTTCCCTTAATAGAAAATTTCTCTCCTTTAAACTCGCCACTCTCTTGTGTTTAATCTCCTGTAGGAGAGTATCTGGCATAAAAAGCTTAGACATTTCTAATAGATGTTATGATATTTTTGGTGTCAAGTTTGAATTACTAAGAAGAACTAAAACCATGTCAGATTTTATTTTTTATCCTCGTTTTGACTCTTTCCCTAAACTTTGTGTGGTTGCTTGTATAAAAGAATATGACGCTAGGATGTCTCTCCTACGCTCTAGAGATGCAAATCAACTTTTAGTTTCTTTTGTGAAACCTTTTAAATCTGTTTCTTCCACCTCCATAGCTAGATGGGTTAAGTCTACCATGAGTCTTGCTGGTATCGACCTCTCTAAGTTTCAAGCACATTCAATCAGAGGAGCTATGGCCAGTAAATCCTTCTGGTGAGGTGGTAAGTTGGATGATATCCTGAAAGCTGCTGACTGGTCAAATGCTAACACCATTGCTCGTCATTATTGCAAACCTATCAAGCATATGTCTGATGTTGTCCTTCGGGGCTACGAACATGCATAATGTAGCCTCCGGTCTTGTAATGAAATTGCGATTCTCCTATTGACATGACCAGAGAATCTGGATTTCATTAAAGACACGGAGGCTGACATTATCCCTCCCTCCTCCCTTTTACAACTTTTGATATGTTTTTATGATATCTTTTATGAACTTATTGATTGCTTCAATTGTTGTTAATCTATTATCATGCCCATGCTTCTGTTATCTTTCTGTTTGTGTTGAGGTCTTTAGCTCTCTAAGCTCTTGATTCTTAATCATTTTCTTTCTTTCAGGCAATTCCGTTTAACCAGCTGTCTGTTGAGATACTGAAGTTTGCTCCTCTATGCTTTTCAAGCTCTTCTTGGATCTCTCCATTTATGAAGTTCTTTCCTGCTGCGATTCTTTTAAAAGAGGCAGATCATCTCCTGGATACATCCTTTGTTCACTGTTGATAATTCTAGAACTTTATCCTTTATGATGTCAAGTCAAGTCAAGTCAAAAGATTTATATAGCGCGCTACATACCCATAGGGTCTCAAGGCGCTAGAGAAAGGGTGGGGAATTACCTGTCGAATATCCAAGTTTTAAGTTGTTTTCTGAATGCTAGGTGGTTCTGAGTAAGGCGGAGGTGAGTGGGAAGTGAGTTCCAGGTTTTAGCTGCCAGGTAGGAGAAGGATCTACCTCCCATGGTGGTTTTGTTGATGCGAGGTACAGTGGCAAGGGCTTGGTTAGAGGATCGTAGCTGACGGGAGGGGGTGTAGAAGGACAGTCGTGTGTTGAGGCATTCGGGTCCAAGTTCGTAAAGTGCTTTGTGTGCGTGGGTTAGGAGGCGGAAAGTAATCCTCTTATTTACGGGAAGCCAGTGGAGGTTTTTCAGGTGACCAGAGATGTGTTCTTTACGCGGGATGTCTAGAATGAGCCTGGCTGAAGCGTTCTGGATGCGTTGGAGTTTTTTCTGGAGTTTTGCAGTGGTACCGGCGTATAGTGTGTTTCCGTAGTCCAGGCGGCTCGTAACCAGTGCGTGGGTGACCGTTTTTCTAGTTTTGGTGGGGATCCGGCGAAATGTTTTTTTGAGCATGCGAAGAATGTTGAAGCAAGATGATGAAACGGCGTTGACTTGTCTAGTCATCGAGAGTGAGGAGTCCAGGATGACGCCCAGGTTCCGTGCGTGGTCCGTCGGGATGGGTGCTTTTCCAAGGGCTTCTGGCCACCAAGAGTCATCCCAGGCGGAGGGGGAGGTGCCTAAGATGAGGACTTCTGTTTTGTCTGAGTTCAGTTTCAGACGGCTGAGCTTCATCCACTCGGCTACTTCTTTCATTCCTTCATGTAAGTTGGTTTTGGCGGTGTTAGGGTCTTTGGTGAGTGATAGGATCAGTTGAGTGTCATCCGCGTAGGAGATGATGTTGAGATTGTGTTGGCGAGCGATGGCCGCAAGGGGGCTCATGTATACATTGAAGAGGGTGGGGCTGAGTGACGATCCTTGTGGTACGCCGCAGATGACTTCAGAGGCTTCTGACTTGAATGGTGGGAGGCGGACTCTCTGGGTTCTTCCGGTGAGGAACGAGGTGATCCATTCCAGTGCTTTTCCTTGGATTCCAATGTTTCTGAGGCGCTGTAATAGGGTGCTATGACAGACTGTGTCGAAGGCTGCGGAGAGGTCGAGGAGGATGAGAGCGACTGTGTCTCCATTGTCCAATAGAGTTCGAATGTCGTCTGTTGCTGCGATAAGTGCGGTCTCAGTGCTGTGTTTGGCTTGGAATCCGGACTGTGAGGGGTCAAGGGATTTGTTGGTTTCGAGGAAGGTGGCGAGCTGGTTGTTGACAGCTTTCTCGATGACTTTGGCCGGGAATGGAAGAAGCGAGATGGGGCGGTAGTTTTTGAGTTCGGTGGGGTCAGCTGTGGGTTTTTTCAGAAGGGCGCTGAGTTCTGCGTGTTTCCAGCTTTCCGGGAAGGTGGCGGAGTTGAGGGAGCAGTTGATGACATCTCGGAGGTGTGGTGCTATGCTGGAGTCTGCTTTGTTGAAGATGTGGTGAGGGCATGGGTCAGTAGGGGATCCAGAGTGGATGGAGTTCATCAGGCGGATGGTGTCCTCAGTGGAGATTGGGTTCCAGTCATTAAGGATGTTTAAGGGGGGTGAAGGTCCTGAAGAAGTTTGGGTGGGTTGGTCTCCGGGTTGGTTATCAAAGCTGTTGTGGATGTCTGCGATTTTGTTGTGGAAGAAGGAAGCTAGGGAGTCGCAGAGGGCTTGGGAGGGGGTGATGTCGTTGGAGTTGGCTGATGGGTTGGTAAATTCTTTGACGATGTTGAATAATTCCTTGCTGTTGTGGGCGTTGTTATCTAGACGGTCTTTGAATGCGGCTTTCTTGGCAGACCGGATTAGTTGGTGGTGTATGCGGGTGGCGTTTTTGAAGGCGTCCCTGGTGCTGGTGTTTGGGTCTTTTTTCCAGGCCTTCTCGAGGGAGCGACAGTGTTTCTTCGATTTCTTAAGATCATCGTTGAACCAGGAGGCGTTTTTGCTGCCTGGTTTGCTTTGACGTTTTTTCAGCGGGGCTAGGATGTCGGCACTGTTGGATATCCATTGGGTGAGGTTAATGGCTGCTTGGTCGGGGTTTGGGGAGTGGGCGGGGGGGTTTAGAAGAAGCGATGAGGAGATCTGGTCGATGGTGATTTTGTTCCAGTTTCTTCGCAGGGTGGGTTGAGGATGGTTGTGGATTGTGGTCTTATTGTAGGTGGAGTGAACGCAGCTGTGGTCCGTCCAGTGTGGAGTTGTGGTGTGACTGAAGGAGACATGTTTGCTGGAAGTGAAGATAGGGTCGAGTGTGTGACCTGCAATGTGGGTGGGGGTAGTGACCAGTTGTTTGAGTCCGAGGTTGGCAAGATTGTCCAGAAGGGTGGTGGTGCTGCTGTCATTGCTCTTTTCCAGGTGAAAATTGAGGTCTCCCAATAGAATGTAGTGCAGCTGTGTGAGTTGCTATTAAAGGATAATGCATAATGTCAGCCTCCGTGTCCTTAATGAAATCCAGATTCTCTGGTCATGTTAATAAGAGAATCGCAATCGGTGCCTTATCCTTTCTTTGAGTGGTTCACTGTCCGAAGTGTAGTGGTATAACAAGCCTGCAGGAACCGTTCTGTAGATACACCTTAATGTGTCTGTCTACCTCGGATGAGAACACAGTACAGAATGTGATGAGCGCACTGTACAGCTGTTGATATTTTGACTAGGTCAAGCCTACAGGCAGACCGTGAATGTAAAGTATTTGTGCACCTGTAATGTTGCTTCAGGGCCTGTTTATCAGTGCTGTACATATATACGCATTTCACATGTGTTGTTTTGTCTCTGGTTCCTGAACAAAGACTTGTTTTGTGAGATCAGGGTCCTCATGTCCACCAGAGATCTTTTCAATGACACTCACCCCAGCTCTCTCTTTCTTCCATTCTACTCTAAGCTCTTCCCCCCTCAGCACCAGCACAGCACCAGAGCAGCACCACCTCACTACTAGTGCTGCACTATGTCAGCATCTGTGCAGCACCGCCACCTCTGCATTAGCGCATCACTCATCAACACATCAGCACCAGCGCAGAATCTCCTCAGCATCACTCAACACCACCACAACACCACCTCCGTATCAGCGCACCACCACCTCCCCATCAGTGCACCACCACCAGAAAGGCACCAGTGTAGCCCCATCACAGCATCAGTGCAGCACCGCCACCTCAGCCCCAATGCAGCATCACTTCATCATTAGCGCAACATCAGCACAGCACACTTAGCATCACTTAGCACCACCTCCGCATCACTTAACACTTAAGTGCTGCAGGCCCACTCGTAGCATTCAATTTAGAGGCACTGGGTATGTGTAGTTCCACCTTAGTAGGGATCAATAGGTAGATTAAATATGCTAATTGGGGATAAGCAATGTTTTAAGGAGTGAGCACGCGCACTATAGCATTGGTTAGCAGTGGTAAAATGTCCCTAAGGCCAGCAAAAATAAGATCAGCAAAAATGGAGGGTGAGGGCAAAAAGGTTTGGGGAAGACTACCCTAGAGCTGACAGGTCTAACATAAGGATTGAACAGAAACCCCGAAATGCATGTATAGGGCTGAATAGTCAAAGTATCCTCTCATTTTTAAATCTGTAACAGCTAACCATTGTCAGTGTCTGTAATTAAATGTATTTGTCTTGCTGATGGCATCCTCTCAATAGGGATTATTGAACCAAAGTCCCTTTGTCCACAGGCAGAACACTAATTCTATAGCATTTCACACCTTTTAATCAGTGCTTGGGATTGAGGGGGACATCTGTATACAATCACTGCAGGATGTCTTTTTATGGGTAATACTAATTTTAGTCCAGCTCTGCAAAGTCATAATTTAAGCTAAAGTTCCTAAACTTTGTGTGACACGTGTACAAACTATGAATTCACATCTGAATTGGAATGTCATTTTTTTGTGAAATGCCACTTGAATGACATTTCTAGATTCATTCTAGCCTCTCTTGCAACTGAATGGCTTTTAGAAAAAGGGCATGACCTGTCTATGGAAACATGTCCCAACCCAAGCAGAAACAGAATATTAGTGTCCCTTTTACTGCTGACACATGCAAATTAGTATACACTTTTAGGCCTGTTTTGTTCCTAGGCTATGTGGGCTTATATGCACCATATACTATTGGCTTATGTAATGTGAGATACATATCCAAACCTGTCAAAGTGTTTTTCACAAACACTACAGGATTAAGAAATAGGAAGTGATTGCTGTAGAGAAACCAGACAAGATTGTTAGGTCATCTCTGTACCTGCCACAAAATAGATCACTCCCATAACAGTAAAACACGTTTAATTACTCCAATTAACTTTTAGTGCTCTTTAATGGCCGATTTATAGTTTACACCTTCATTATCATTTTCTTTCAAATACATCAATGCACTTTGCTATGGGTAAATCAGTTAAGGAAATTATTTTCAAGATTTACAATTATATTGGCTAGACGTCAACACTAATCAGACTGTAGATACATCCAACTGAAAATGGCAATGAAAATGTCTTTATGTTATAGGACAAAGTTGTACAATTTCAATATAATACAAGTGAAGCATATATTGTAACTAGAACATCAATTCATGGACATTTGCTAATAATCTAAGACAAACCATTATTAATTGATATTCACATTTGCAAATATAAGGACCAAAATTGTCTTTAGAAGATTTAAAAAATTGAATAGCTATATCAAAACACATTCAGACAGTTCTGAAGCATTACTTCCTATTCCTAAGATTTGAACCACGCTTCTGCAAGAGTGCATCCATCAATCTAAAGCACAAAACATCCTTCATCCATATTTTGCAACATTTCTTCAGTATCACAGGGATGATTGTCAGCCCTTTAGATAAGCGTCTAGCCCCACATATGAGGGATGTTAGCAGTAGCTGTATCACACTTTCGGTAAGTGGCTTTCATGTAATTTGTGCCATTTTCTGACATTTTACAAGGGACTGATATAAAGACAGATTAGCGCCTAGTCCTTTACTAGTCAGTCATTTAACAGTAGAACATATGCACTGATGGCTGGCTAACCAAATAATCCAGCAATGAGATCCATTGATCAAACAGAAAGATGAGGAAAACCAGAGCAAACCATCTCCTTCCTATAGAAATCTGAATTCTACAGATGACAACATTTTTTAAAGAAAAATGAGAAGGCATCTAGGCTCTGTAAGACCATCCTAAAAGCTGCTGGACTACCAATTTTCATTCTATGGAGAGTTAGCCGGATGTATGCCACTGTTTTGATGAGGTGCATGAGGCATTCCACATGAGCAGTGTAGTTGCTAGTTTGTGTATTGGTGACCTTGTTCCATGTATACCAGCAATGAGGCACCAGTAGAATATCCAGGCAATGAAATGTTAGTTATTGTACAAGGCTAACATTATTTATCAGAGAAGAGAAACTAGCTGCAGGGTCATCAGGAAAGCAGTGAAATTTCTGTCTAATTACTAGAGCCAAAAATTGTCTCAATCCCCTTGTTGCTCACACCTAAATGGCTAAAAAGCAAAGTCTCCCAAATACCTCAAAGTATTAAGATTTTTCAGCCAAAAGCCAAAGTCTAAGTGTAGGGAACTGTCTCCATTCTTCACAAATGGGTCAATTTATTATTTGGAGAAGACCCTGATCTAGTATCAAAATCTTTTGACGTAGGGCAAGTTCTGTTTCTTACAGGAGGTGTAATGATGCTATTTTCTATTGGTAGTGAAGCTCATACAACTAACAACAATATAAATTATCCAGATGAAGGCTAATCCATCTGCTTAGGGTGGGGTAAACCTCAATACAGTCCCATACAATCCCCTTAACCATCACTTTTAGACAATAGTAAACATTTCAAATTTTATAGTCTTTTAAAATATCTGCTAGTGGTTTAGGTCCACACCTGCCACACATCAAAGAGCTTTCCAAGGCTGATAGCAAGCCCTGCATGTTCATCTCATTGCATATGGATCGTTCTATTTACCATTTTTTTTAAAACAGAGGGTATTCCCATCTACCTAAATGTCGTTTTAAATCGACGGCACAAAAGTGTCCAAAAGGATCCCAAAGTGTCCAAAGTACCATCACTTATTAATGCGCATCCAGCATAAACTGGAATTCTTTTTTTCTTCTTTTTTTTTACTTCTCTTTATTGTCATTTTGTATAATAATACAATAATACAATTCAAGGCCGCAACCTCAGACAACTACAGCAGGCAAGTAACTGGGGATAGGGGTATGAGGAGAGGAAGAGAAGGGATTTCATCAGTAACATTCCACAGATCAAAATTAATGCCTGTTGGGTCCATCTTTTAGGAGACACCAAGAATGGCTTTATTGCATTGGTCCCCATGTCAAAGTAACTGGACCAGCTTAACGACCATTTGCTAAGCTGCTCATCTCTAAGCCTCCCCTGGACCTTAACCATAGAGTGTTGTCAGCTTGCGTGTGTGGTGTGGGAGCATCCCGCAATCTCAGGTACGCTAAAAATGGTTTCCATAGATCGTTAGGTCAGCCAGCGGACATCACTCCTACCCAGGACCTCTGTGACAAGCTCATATATTACTTCCATCTAAAAATGAAGGCACTCCACGACAACTTCAACGACCAGACACCCAACTCCGAAACCACTTCCTGCTCCAGCAACACAATCCAGTCCACCATCTCCTCCTGGACCCATGTCACCACCAAAGACACCACCTCGACCATGAAAGGCATCAACTCAGGGGCCCCCAAGGACCATTGCCCCCTGCACATTTTCCACAGAGCCGCCACCGACATCACTCCCGAACTACGACACTCCATCAACACCACCTTCAAGAACGGCATCTTTCTGGAAGACTGGAATCACGCAGAAGTCAGACCCCTGCTCAAGAAGCCCTCAGTAGAACCCACCAACCTCAAGAACTACTGACCCATCACCCTACTGCCCTTCGCATCCAAAGTCACAGAAAAGACCATCAATGCACAACTAACCAAATTCATTGAAGAAAACTCTATCCACGACACTTGACAATCTGGATTCCGCAGCGACCCCAGCACCAAAACCACCCTACTTACCGCCACAGACGACATTTGCACCTTCCTCGACCAAGAGCACATATTGCTCTGATCCTAGTCGACCTCTCTGCAGCATTCAACACCGTCTCCCACCGAACACTGACTGCCAGACTCCACAACGTTGTCATACAAGGAACCGCCCTTGACTGGATCCGTTGGTTCCTCATCGGCAGAATCCAAAGAGTCAGACTACCTCCTTTCCTCTCTAAACCCATGGAAATCAATTGCGGAGGAACCCAAGGATCATCACTCATCCCCAAGCTCTTCAACAACTACATGGCCCCCCTCCTCGCCATCGTCAGATAGCGCAGGCTCAGCATAGTACCCTATGCCAACTACACCAATCTCATCCTCTCCCTCACCAAGGACCCAATCACCACCAGACTCAATTTCCAGGAAAGAATGAATGACCTTACATTCTAGATGAGCAGAAACTTCCTGAAGCTCAGCTCGGAGAAGAAAGAAATCCTTTTCCTCTGACCTTCCCCCTCAGCATGCAACAACACCTTGTGGCCCTTGGCAACCCCCCCACTCCCACGAACCATGCCCATAACCTAAGCATCATACGCGACTCCTCCCTCTCCATGACCCGACAGGTCAACGCCATCACCTCCAGCTGCTTCAACACCCTTAGAATCCTCCAAAAGACCTTTCATTTGATCTCCCCCGAATCAAGGAAGGCAATCACCCATGCACTCATAACCAGCAGACTGGACTATGGAAATGCCCTCTACGCCGGGATCAACAAGTCTCAGCAGAGCAAGCTCTAGGCCATACCACAGCCAGACTTTTCCCTGACATTCCTCGACACGAGCACACCTCCCAACACCTACGGAACCTCCACTGGCTCCTCATTGAATTCTCCAAAAGCCCTTCAAGTGGATGTCCCCCGCCATCACCTCCAGCTGTATCAACACCCCTAGAATTTTCCAAAAGACCTACATGTGGATCTCCCCCGAATCAAGGAAGGCCATCAACCATGCACTCATAACCAGTAGACTGGACTACGAAAATGCCCTCTACACCGGGATCAACAAGTCTCAGCAGCGCAAGCTCCAGACCATACAAAACACCACAGCCAGACTTGTCTTTGACATTCCTCAACACAAGCACACCTCCCAATACCTATGGAACCTCCACTGGCTCCTCATTAAGAAGAGAGTCACATTTAAGATACTCACCCACGCCTACAAATGCATCCACAACACCGGACCCCAAAACCTCAATGAGAGAATCTCCCTCCACCTACCGAAGAAAACACCTCTGATCCGCCGACCTCACCCTCGCCGAAATTCCACACATCTGCAGAGCCAGACCAGGTGGAAGAACCTTCTCCCACAGGAAGAACCTTCTCCCACATCACAACCAAGACCTGGAACGAGCTCCTGCTCAACATCAGACGTGCCCCCTCCCTGGACATCTTTAGGAAGATGCTCAAGACCTGACTCTTTGACTGAAAGGAGCTGCTTTCCCCCCAGGAGCAGAAGAGCCTCCCACACAATTCTGGATTGTTTGCCAGTCCATGCAAGTGAGAGTAATTGTGATCGTAGATGGTGAAAAAAATGGTCGGGGAGCGGCAGTGGGAGGTTTGAAATAAGTATAGAAATTTAGACAAACCCACCATTTTAGCTATTGTCAATCTCCCCTCTAATGAAAAGGAAAGATGATTCCATACTGGAATTCTGGCCTCTAGGCAGGACAGTGTTTTGCTATAGTTAGCACTCTATAGTTCATCAGTCCCTAACAGTACTATTGCCCATGTCAAGGAAAACACTGATTTGAACTGTGGTGTGTTGTTCATGAAGGGAAAAATGATGGATTTAGCCCAATTCATTTTGATACCCGACAGACCCCCGAAGTGAATGACCTCATGTATAAAAGTGTCTAGATTAGGGGTTTGTAAATGTACAATGCCAAATCATGTGTGTACATAAAAATGAATATTCCTTGCATTCTAAAATTAAGCCCTGTATGCGCATGACGTTGGCGCAATCAGGCTTCGAGGGGCTCTATGGTAAAGGCAAATAAAACTGTGGATAACGGATAATAGGTAACGGATTTGCTATCCTTCCATTTAAGTGTAACCTTGCAGTCAGAGAGGTGTATAATAGGTTTATGAGACAAACTAACTGAGAACTGAAACCTAGGCCCTGAAGGAGGTCAAAGAGGAGAACTATTCTAATGAATCAAATGCCTTGGTAGCTTCTAAGAGAGCAAAGATTGCAGCCTAGCCAGGCTCCACACTTTGCATGATCGCAAACAATGTGCCAAGGTTATGTGCCTTCGCACAAACTTTATCCGACAAAACGTACCTAAGTCGGTTGACAATGAGCTTGGCCAATATTGTATTGGCCACATGTATAATTGAGATTGGCGGTAAGAGTTGCATGAGTGTGCAGGTTTCACTATCTTTAGTATGGAAATGATTAATCTTCTCAAAGTGAAGGGGGTATCTCGTGGGCATCTAAAGATGCAGCTTAATTTGTGCCGATGCTTTCCGGTGCTAAGCACCGGCACATATTTATCAGGGCCGGGTCTACACTGCCACTGCAAACTCACAACAACGACGTGACTGCACTGCAGTCTGTACGTCATGTGTCAAATATAATTGAGACTGACCTGCAGTGTTGTTCACATTCTGTTGCAGTCTCCAGAGTACCTCGGTGAAGATGAGCGTTGCTGTGCTGCTGAGAGAGCAAGCCAGATAATAAATCCATCCATTGTCCATGCATGCTTTTCAATGTGTGGGCCACTGATTGGGCTCTATTTGGTTTTATGAGGGTAGGGGGCTGCATCAGCTTGTGCATACCTTTTGTTCATTCCAGTTCATTCCAGGGACCACGCCCCGGCACTCAAGCATCCAGGAGTCACCACCAGTTAGTACAACATCGAGGTGGGCACTTAGAAGCAGCAGCAGGCCTCTTGATAAGGGCAGTTCCACCAGCAGTAATCAGTAAGTAATGAAATAAACCAGCGCTCCTTTTTCTTGTGCATGGAGTTAGAGGCCCAATCAATCATGCCACCGGCGCAGCGCTGGTGCTGGCTGTGGCGTTGTCCTGCGGTGTGTTCTCCCGTTCTCAGCGAACCTTTCTGTTGCAAACTACCTGTTCCCGAGGATTCACGGGGAGAAAGACTTTGTAATAACAGCGCCCTGAGTGAGAGCGGCGCTACCTGGACCATTACTGCCGTCACCGGGGGACTGCAAGTCCCAAGACTCCCTCTGTTTCCCCACACCTGGCCCGGACCATCGGCACGCCCTTAGCCCAGCCTCAGGCATCCTGAAAACATCTCGCCGCACCCGCTATCGCGGGTGCCGCAGCGCTGTGCTGGCTGTGGCGTTGTCCTGCGGTGTGTTCTACCGTTCTCGGCGAACCTTTCTGTGGCAAACTACCTGTTCTTGAGGATCCACGGGGACAAAGACTTTGTAATATTAGCGCTCTGAGTGAGAGCGGCACTACCTGGACCATTACTGCCGTCACCGGGGGACTGCAAGTCCCAAGACTCCCTCTGTTTCCCCACACCTGGCCCGGACCATCGGCACGCCCCCAGCCTCAGGCGCCCTGAAAACAGCTCTCCGCACCCGCTTTTGCGGGTGCCGCAGCGCTGGTGCTGGCTGTGGCGTTGTCCTGCGGTGTGTTCTCCTGTTCTCGGCGAACCTTTCTGTTGCAAACTACCTGTTCTTGAGGGGGGGTGTTGGCTCGTGAGGGCTCCGGAAACATCACCTGTAGCTGCCTGTCTGCTTGCCCTGTTACACGGACACTCTGCTAACCAGCTCTGCTCTCCCCCGCCGCTGCTCCTGACATTGCGGCCGCCGAGAGGGGGGAGCAAAGGAAAACTACACTACCCAGCATCCCCTTCTCTTTACGGGGACGCGAATTGCCGCGTCAGGATCCCGCGCCCACAGGCGCTTGAAAGTGGGCTGTTGGTCCCGCCTCGCGGGACGCGCGCAGGTGTCGCCGGGTGGAGCCCGGGCAGAGGGCAGGCCGTCTGTGGCCGTCCGGGGATGACCAGGGACGGGACGGGCCACCCCCCTTGGCACGGACTCATTGTAACAGGTACTGTTTATTGTGGACTTGGACTGGTCGCTTGCATTTTATATCCTAAACGAACCTGTGTTATCAAGCTGCTGCCTTAGGAAGAAGGGGGGCAGGGGTCTAACTCAGTTAAGTCATATGTTGAGTGCTGAAATATCTGGCCACTCCCTATAAGGATCCTTGGCTTGCATTTTGGGGGAGGAAAAGAGAAGAAGAGCCAGTCTATAATATGTCTAATCACCCTAAAACACGTTCGGTCATGAGTAAAGCTCGCCAAATCGAAACCCCCAAACAAACTTTGACAGAAACAAATGACCCAGCCCCAAGTAAAGTGAAAAAACCCACCGCAATTGACTTGATGCTAAAGAATGTATCTGGGAAAATAGAACGCATGGAAAGGAGCCTATCTGCCTCACCTAACCCTATAGTAACAACGCCAACTCCGTCTACAGATCTTACATTAGCTGACAGCCCAAATATGACCGGAAAGGTAGTCTCACCAAATAATGCAACAGAGGCTGTTCCCTGTGCTCAACCCCCACCTTCCCCGGGGGTAGAAACTTCCGGCCTTAGTGAACTGACCCCTCAGAGAAAACCTAAACGACGGGGGAGGACTAAGGGACAACAGAGACAAAAAAAGCCACTCACAGGATATGGCCGAGCTACAAATAGGCAAGAGGTCATCCTGGTAGACGATAAGGTGCACACAAATATAAATCCACCAGGATGTATTGAGGAAGTCTTAGGAGATTTCAAAAAACACATGGAAACCTTTATAATTGCGCAGTTTAAACCCATCATAAGCAAGGTGGATAAAATAGCGAATGAACTGTCCAAACAAATTAAGATAATAGAACTTACAACTAAGAAACCTTCAACCGGCCCTAACCAATCAAGTAATGCGGCCACTAACAACAATACCAACAATAACACACTGTCAAATAATAACTGTGTCAGCAATACCCAACACACCATTGCCCAGATACATGATGCGCCAAAAGTTTCTCAAGAGCAGAGAGGGAGATCCAACCAGGAGCAGAGAGGGGGATCTAACCAAGAGCAGAGAGGGGGACACAATCATAAGACGAGCTCTAAAAACACTGATAAAGCCCCCCTACAACCGCTAATGCAATGGGGTCAGGAAGACCACTATTTAAGAAATGGCCCCTACAGCTCAGCCCATATGGACTTTGACTCTTTCAATATCGCAGATTGCCCCCCCCCCACACATAAACTTACCCCCAGATGCCAGCCCCTTCATAATAGTATTTGCGGGGGTTCCGGAAATCAGGGCCTCAGACAAAGAATCACATTCCCAATTACATGCGAAAATCTCCTTGTGGTTGAATATACACAGACCATTAAATAATGGGGAAAGAGGAGAGATAGTCCATGTAAGAAGAGTGAATTTGCTTGGTGGTAGGAAAAAGGACATAAGAGGGGATTGCATAGTACCAAATTTTAGAGAAACTAGACTTGTGGATTACATTCTGAAGAACTCCAACAGAAATCATACTAGCACAATTTGCGCGCTCCCGCTTCGGTATTTTTACCCAAGGAGTTTTGAGCAGCAATAATGCTGATAATGTAATGTGGAATCCTGGAAGGCCACAATACACCCAAAGAGCCAGATCCACAAACTATCCTGATCAGTTCCTACCCCCACGAGATTATTTTCAGTGGAGAAACAGATTTGCCCCTTTGCAGTCGCTCAATGAAAATGACTGACTACCCTCTACAAAGATAGAGCCTGTAACCCCCACTGAAACTGGGGAACTCCTATGTTCTGCATTAGAGGATGGTCCTGTTAGCTCTAGGAACGAGCAAAAAGTGAGGCTAGAAGAACCCCCTAAACAGTGGGACGAGAATGATAACGCCCCAGAGTCCATAGAAACAGGAGACCAAAGACTAAAGGAACTCAGCACAGAGAGAAGGAAAGTTAATAGGGCTGGATTAGCCTTTTTGTCCTGGAATGTAGCAGGCCTGGGGGGTAAATTCAAGAATAAGGAGTGGAAAAAATACATAAGGGGCTTTCATATTATAGCTCTACAAGAAACTTGGGCGCAAGACTCTGCCTCCTGTCAACTGGAGGGCTATAAATGTGTTTTTAGGCCTGCCCAAGAAGTGAGATCTGGGAGGGCAAAAGGAGGTCTAGTGATATATGCTGATTTAGATCTAAAGGGCACTTGGTCACAACCAGACTGGACGTCAGACACCATACAAGCAGTGTTATTCCAGGGTCAAGGGCAGAGATTTGCCTTTGCTAAGGAACAGATTATAAGAGTAAGAATGGAGTGGAGCCCCTTTAGCGATCATAACCCCCTCTCCCTGGAAATTAAATATAATGATCTACCATCAAAAAAGCTGGGGGGGTGATACTGTGATCTATCCAACGGACCAAGGGTGGCGCATAAGGTGGGCAATGATTAACCCACAAGATTTCTACAGCACCTTAGTGGGTAAAGGGAAAGAACATATAAAGACCTGTCTAGACCTTGCAATAGAGGGCAGTGGAGTGGTCCTGGCATTTGAATCCCTAACAAAAATAGTGGAAGGGCTATTAAAAACTAAGCGGCCTACTAAGGAACTATCTTCACCAAGATGGTTCGATTCGAATTGCTCGAGGGCACTGAGAGATTTAAATCAGAGTTTAAAGAAGTCCCCGAGAGACAAGAACGAAATCGCCCTCTGTAGACAGAATTATAAAACGCAGGTTAAGAGAAGGAAGAGCACACTCCAAACGGAAGTCTGGGCAGACCTCAGAGAAGCAGGAGAAAATAGGGACTATGCCCAATTCTGGAGAATTATAAACAGACCCTGCTTCCAATACTCAAGATCCCCAGTAATCAGCACCAATATACTACCAGACCAATGGATTAGCCACTTTAAAACTCTGTATAATCAACAGGAGGTAGTCATCGGGGATGGAATTTGGGAGGGACCCAGAGCAACCGAGTTAGAATTTTCGTTGTCGGAAGTTCTAAAAGCGGTGCTAGGGCTGACGGGTAATAAGGCACCAGGCCCGGATGGCACCACCCCAGACCTATTTTTAAGTAATACTGATCTATGGGCACCGATTATGACCGGAGTACTTAATGCTGTAATTAAATCTGGTCTTCCGCGATCTTGGTCAACTGCAGTGATTGTCCCCATATACAAGAAAGGCTGCAGGGACAATCCACAGTGCTACAGGCCAATCTCGCTGATTGACGTCTCAGCTAAAGTACTAGGTAGGGTAATTTTTAATCGCCTGATAGAGTGGACTGAAGCTCATAACACTTTGATGGACACCCAGTATGGGTTTCGTACAGGCAAGTCAACAAGTGACCAATGTCTCAACTTATACCTTCTAGCGGCTAAATACATCAAATCAGATAACGGGACTTTGTATATGGGATTCATGGACCTAGCAGCAGCATTTGATAATGTTAATAGAATGAAACTCTGGGCACTTATGTTTAGACTGGGAATCGATCCAGACCTGATTAACATACTTAAGGAACTTCACTGGAACACCACTGCCAAGGTCCGCTATAGCTCGGGGGGGGGGTGAGCACTGATCCCTTCCCGTGCTCTAGCGAGGTGAGGCAGGGGTGTATCCTGGCTCCATTCCTATTTTCTCTCTACATAAATGACCTGGAGAGTGCCCTGCTGACACTGGGGACTGACTGCCCAAGAGTAGGATCGCGCCATATACCGGTACTTTTGTACGCTGATGACGGAGTCCTTCTCGCTCGAACAGCAGTGAGTCTCCAGCTCCTAATCAGTGGCTTTGCTAAATTCATGATGAACCTGGATCTTTCTGTTAATCTGACCAAATCTTTTCTCATGGTGGTAGGGAAAAAACCTCACAAGAGATTTGTGTTCAAGATAGGAACTCATGTTTTGGACACTGTGAATACCTTTCCATATTTGGGTCTCTTGTTTGATGAAAAGATTAGGTTTGCCCCACTGATTGAGGAAAGGTCCAGGAAACTTGTCTCAGCAAATGGCGTCATATTAAATTTCACACGAAGGATGGGTCGCTGGTCCCCTGAGCAAGTGATGACACTGTATAGAGCAGTCAGTACCTCTAAAGCTATTTACGGGGCAGAGGTGTGGGGCTTTAGGGATGCACACCAGATATAAGCAGAGGAAGACACATTTTTAAAGAAACTATTAAAGCTACCTCAAAGCATCCCGGCAGCAGTCATACACAAGGAGCTTGGCACCCCATACATATCTGACCTGATTAAAGTGAGACCAATTTTGACCTGGTTTCGAATTCGGCTAAATCCAAACGCTGAATTAACTAGACAGATTATTGAGGATTGTCTCCGGAGAGACAGATGGCTGCAAATCCCTTGGCTAAAATACATCAAAGAAACCCTAGAGTCTATCGATCAGCAAATGTTATTTTCTGACCCCTCAAAAATTGATGGCTCTTGCAAATATCATGTTCAAAAGCAGTTATTGGAAAAATACGATTCCAGGAGGAATGAACTTGACTCCAACAAATCCTCGGTAGTAGCCCACTCCCTTGTAAGTAATGAATTGGGCATGGAACCGTATCTCTTTTTAATGTATAGTCAACATGAGAGGTTTTTAATGACTCGTTTTAGGCTCAATTTGTTACATCACATTTTAGCTTACCCATCTGGTTTTACGTTAACAATTGAGCAGAAGGGTGCCTGCGGCTGCGACAATAGGTCTCCGCAGGACACCCTTCATTTTGTATTACTTTGTTCTTTTTATAAAATCCCATGCCGAAGATTTTTGGTGGACATTCTAAAGGAATCAAAAATCTACCATGCTAAAACTGCTTTATTATTTTTGCAAAGAGCAACTGAGACGCGTACTCTGTGTACTATCATGAGTTTTTTAAAAATTGTGGTCAAATTAAGAAATACCAGGGGTTGAGGTAGGATGACATGAACTAACTGCTCCCTCCTTTCGATCAAAGTCTGTAAATAATAATTTTCAAAAATGTGTTTTTAATATTGTAATGTTCAGAAATGTTTATATGTGGGCATGTATGCTATGTATTTTTATGATGGTTTTTAACCACCGAAATAAATAAAGAACTGAACTGAACTGAACTGAACGAGCGCTCCTTTTTCTTGTGCATGGAGTCAGAGGCCCAATCAATCATGCCACCGGCGCAGCATGGGCACCTTGTGGAATGCTCCGGCCCCCAGGCCAGGAGGCTGGAGGGCAGGGCCTTGCTCTTGGCTTAACCGCTGTCAAAAGTGAATATAAATACTTGTTTCACTTACTTTTACATGCTCAAAACTGAAATTAAATACAGTTTTCTTCTCTTTCGGATTCCTACGTCATCCAGCCCCATGGCTCAGCCGCTCAGGTTGTTTGTGTGATGTCTGCAGTCCATTCAGTCTCTAACAAATAGAGCAGCGCTATTTCTTTAAGAATTTTATATATGTGATGAATTATGGCTTTGTTTGAGACCGTGATTGCTCATATTCCCCCTCCTCCAGGCATTCACCTGAGAAGGCTTATTAACCGAGATAAACACCCCCTGGGCTCTATTTTTAGAACACCGATTTGCTTCACAGCCCTCATTATAGGACCTGGGACCACCTTGTGCACTTTCAGAAATAAATAGTTTCTGATGGCTTTTGCACACTGTAGCAAAGCTACTGCTTTGAGGCCACAGAAATATCCTAAGGAAAGGACTGCTGTGAACCTTTCACAGAGTTTCTGTCTGTCCTCGGTGACTCCCCAGGGCGTCTTTAACTTTATTTGGTCACAAATAGTTCGGAAGGAACAGAGAGTGCTCTCATTCACAACCTTCTCTCTTCTACAGGCAGTGCATGCGAAAAATCTCCCCAGTTCATAAGATTTAACAAATCCCTTGCCTGCAGCAGCTGCAATTCTCATCCCCAGTCGAGGACATTTTCGAGATTTTATGTTTGATCCTTCCTATTATGTTCTTCTCTCTGAGTCCTAATACAAAATGTCCGATTTCTTTGCTATTGCTGTGGGAAACAGCTCTCAATCTAGACTAGGCTGCCTCACTCTGGTTTTTGGTGGCCTTCTTGTTTAGTTGCTGATTATTAATCCGTGAACCCCTGCCTAAATTTTTTAATAAATACTTCTGAATTTTTAAACGTGACCTCTTAGCCTATCGACTTCACGTCTTACTTTTTTAAGCAGTGTTTGCACGCTTCCTTTAGAACTTATATTTGCATGTGCATCCCTCACACAGGTGTGAAATCACTTAATACTTGTCAAAAATAAAACAACGTCTCTATGGAGTGGTGTGGCTCACTGGTTAGAGGCGGCAGACCCGCAAGCAGAGAACAGCCTAGGACTAGGGTTCAATTCCCGACACGGCAGGGTTGTGGACCAGGGTCAACGGACTCGATAATTCTCGACTCGGTGCCTACACTAACCAGGGATCACACTTGGCAACTCTGGGCATTAGCTTGCCTCATCTCTACAATGGCCCCCCACATTTGCCGGGGATGCCTGGTTTTACCTTGGAGATACCCAGTAGGGACCATCTCACAGGGATAGCCAGGACGGGTTCCCCAGCGGTCTACAGCACCACGACGCCTCAGGGCAGCAGTGCGCTTTACAAGAACACATACATTACATTGTACACCAATAACGAGAGTGGTCAAAGACTTAATCAATCCTGAACATCTCTGTCCTCCTACTCTCTTTTTCTCACAATTCATCTCAGCCCAGGCAATATGTGACATTTTCACAGTTTCTGGCCTGCATGCCTATGTGTGACATTTTCACAGTTTATGGCCTGCCCTTGGATGCTTATGTCAAGTCAAGTCAAGTCAGGGAATTTATATAGCGCACTACATACCCAGAGGGTCCCAAGGCGCTTAGAAAGGGGAGGAGGGTTACTTGTCAAATATCCACGTTTTAAGTTGCTTTCTGAATGCTAGGTGGTTCTGGGTAAGGCGGAGGTAAGCAGGGAGTGAATTCCACGTTTTAGCAGCCAGGTATGAGAAGGATCTGCCTCCCATGGTGGTCTTGTTGATGCGAGGTACCGTGGCGAGGGCTTGGCTGGAAGAACGTAGTTGGCGGGAGGGGGTGTAGAAGGACAGACGTGAGTTGAGGCATTCAGGTCCGATGCCGTAGAGAGATTTGTGTGCGTGGGTTAGCAGTCGGAAAGTGATCCTCTTCTCGACGGGTAGCCAATGGAGGTCTTTAAGGTGACCAGAGATGTGTTCGTTGCGTGGGATGTCTAATATGATCCTGGCTGAGGCGTTTTGGATTCGTTGGAGTTTCTTCAGGAGTTTAGCGGTAGTGCCTGCATAGAGGGTGTTTCCGTAGTCCAGTCGGCTCGTGACCAGAGCATGGGTGACTGTTTTCCTTGTTTCGGTGGGGATCCAGCGAAATGTTTTTCTGAGCATGCGAAGAATGTTGAAGCAGGAAGAGGATACGGCGCTGACTTGTCTGTTCATTGAGAGTGAAGAATCCAGGATGACGCCTAGGTTCCGTGCGTGGTCTGTCGGGATGGGTGCTTTTCCGAGGGCTTCCGGCCACCAGGAGTCGTCCCAAGCAGAGGGGATGTACCTAAGATGAGGACTTCTGTTTTGTCTGAGTTCAGTTTCAGACGGCTTTGTTTCATCCATTCGGCAACTTCTTTCATTCGTTCGTGTAGGTTAGTTTTGGCGGTGTTGGGGTCTTTGGTGAGTGATAGGATCAATTGGGTGTCATCCGCGTAGGAGATGATGTTGAGGTTGTGTTGGCGTGCGATGGCCGCGAGGGGGCTCATGTATACGTTGAAGAGGGTGGGGCTGAGTGAGGATCCTTGTGGTACGCCACAGATGACTTCAGTGGCCTCGGACTTGAATGGTGGAAGGCGGACTCTCTGTGTTCTTCCAGTGAGGAAGGAGGTGATCCATTCAAGTGCTTTTCCTTGTATTCCGATGTTTCTGAGGCGCTGTAGAAGGGTGCTGTGGCAGACTGTGTCGAATGCTGCAGAGAGGTCGAGGAGGATGAGGGCGACGGTGTCTCCATTGTCCAGTAGAGTTCGAATGTCGTCTGTTGCTGCGATGAGGGCGGTCTCAGTGCTGTGTTTTGCTCGGAAGCCGGACTGTGAGGAGTCGAGGGATTTGTTGGCTTCGAGGAAGGCGGCGAGCTGGTTGTTGACAGCTTTCTCGATGACTTTGGCCGGGAATGGAAGGAGCGAGATGGGGCGGTAATTTTTGAGTTCGGTGGGGTCCGCTGTGGGTTTTTTCAGAAGGGCGGTGAGTTCAGCGTGTTTCCAGTCTTCCGGGAAGGTGGCGGAGTTGAAGGAGCAGTTGATGACGTCTCGGAGGTGCGGTGCTATGACGGAGTCTGCTTTGTTGAAGATGTGGTGAGGACATGGGTCTGTGGGGGATCCTGAGTGGATGGAATTCATCAGGCGGATTGTGTCCTCAATGGAGATTGGGTTCCAGTTGTTAAGGGTGTGACATTTCCATGGATTATTGCATGGCCGCTTATGTGTGTCATTTCCACGGCTTATGGCATGGGGACTTATCTGTGACATTTCCATGCTTTTTGGTCTGAGGCCGTATGTGTGACATTTCCATTGCATTTCCACTGTTTATGGACTAGGTGCTAATATGTGACATTTCCACAGTTTATGGCCAGGATACCTCTATGTGACATCTCCACGGTTTATGGCATTGGTGATTATGTGTGATAATTCCATGCTCTCTGGCCTCAAGTGTGACATTTCTACTGCATTTTCACTGTTTATGGCTTGGGTGCCAAAATGTGACATTACCACAGTTCATGGCCTGGGTGACTATATGTAACATTTCCACGGTTTATGGCTGGGATGCCTATGTGTGACATTTCCACGGTTTATGGCCTGGATGCCTATGTGTGACATTTCCACGGTTTATGGCCTAGCTGTGGATGCTTATGTGTGACATTTCCATGGATTATGGCATGGGTGCTTATGGGTGACACTTCCATGCTTTCTGGCCTAGGTGCTTATGTCTGACAGTTCAGTGGTTTATGGCCTGAGTGTTTATGTGTGACATTTCCATGTTTTATGGAATGGGTGGTTATGTGTGACATTACCACGGTTTATGGCATGGGTGCTTATGAGTGACATTTCCATGCTTTCTGGGCTGGGAAATTATGTCAAGTCATCATTTTACTATGCTCTGAAAGTTAATACAGTCAAATATGTAATGGAAAATGTGTTGTGCACCATTTTGGTCTTTCTTTTTACAAATTTTTCTTGAGGGGAGAATCCCACCAAAACTCCTATAGCACTCGTTAGGCTCGCAGCTCTCGCTCTGCACCATATGGGGGCTGGTCAAATAAAACCTGCCAGGGCTTTTTTGGTTTCCCAGTCTGGCCCTGTATTGCAAGATTCAATTACATTTTTCAGTTTAGAGTGTTTTGATTTATTTTGTCACATAAGATATGTAAAAGTTGTTTCTTTGAACTCATAACACACAATTAGACTTTAAAATGGCATACCCCAGTATTGTTCTTTCCCCCATTCGGCACAGAGCACTGTACTGTTTCACATGTCCCTTTTCAATGGATTAGCCATTTTAGCTAATTTATTTCAAAATTGAGCTTTAAATGCACCTTTGATTTAATCTTTTCAAAATGTTCACATGGCAGGAGAACCTCCTATCAAAACCTTCCTTGGAGGAAGGCTCCCGTGCTGAAACTCTGATTGGGTAATACATCTGACTTTCAGCACTGCCAGTTGAGGATGTGGGTGGAGCCTATATAGTAAGTGGGTGGAGACAGTGTGGGAAGTGGGTGTGGCCTCCGACTAACAATTGAGCACCTGGACTTCATTTTTTTAAAATTAAGCACTGAAGATGCCTGTTACATAGCTAGCGAATGGAGAGGTAATAGGGTTGCATATTCTTTAATGTGAGTTGTTAGTCCATCAAGACAGGGTGCTTTATCATTTGGGAGGCTGCATATATCTTGTAATACTTTCTTCACTGTGAATGGCGAGTCCAGATAGAGGTGATTTGCATCGTCAAGCCACAATAGCTGATTGCATCAAGATACTCATTTAGGTGCCCACAACCGCCACACTATTGGTCTGGTATAGGCAGTAGTTGAAGGAGGTCATCGTGTTGAGTGTAGCTGTTGGGGAGGTCTGACTGTTCGTCCAGTAGCTGCACAACAAAATCATAGGATCTGGGACTGTAAAGCATATTGGGCAGGGTTCTGCCAGCTCGATCTCCCCCACCATACTGCCACGCAGTTGATTAGCGGTACAAATAGTGGAACTTGTGTGCCTCCTCCTTATTTTACTCTGTGAGTTTTTTGCATATAAAATCTAACTTACCTGAGAAAAGTTTGCAAAAAGAATGGGCAAATGGTGCCTTTCCAAGAATATTTGAGAAAGCAAGAAGGTTAATAAAGCAATTGTGAAAGTGTAGGTATTACATCAATAAGGACATTTAATGTAGGGAACCGCTTATTTAGTATAACCACATAGCTGTTAGCTTGTTTGACTGGCTGCCCATCTCTCTCTGACCTGGCTCCTCTTGAGCTCCAGCCTCTATCTTCACTCCTGCCAGGCCCTAGTGTTTTTGTGCTCTCTATCATTTCCACCTAGTTCCTAGACAGTCAACCCCTTGTGCTGCCTGTGTTCCTCGGTTCCAGCACATTGTTTGTTTGCTAGAAGTCTCCTGTGCTATCGTTTGACACCTTTACAATGCTTGTATGCTCCCTTTCCACCTGATGCTCTTTCTGGGCCATCAGCCTCCTGTGCCTACACACTGGCATGCATCCAACTATCCTGGCCATGGGCCCACCATTCGCCATCTCTGCAGGTAATATCCACCACCAAAATCCATGCATTCAGCTGTCCACCCACACCAAGTCTGCATGTATCAGTCCAACAACACAACTGCTTTAATCCCCCCACAAAACTGTAGACACCCTCAGCTTTGAACTGCCTACTCACCCTTCTTTACACAGCCATCAATCCACACATTCATCCAGCTGTCATATAAATATGACTGTATGGGCACTTATATGTGTAGTTTGACTGAATGCATAGCTAAACACATTTCTCTGTGTGTTTCTGAGCGTATATGTGCATCTTGATATTGTCTAGTGCATGTGGGGAACTTAGATGTGTTTTCTGTTCATGCAGTATACAACCATATTACTGAAGAACATTCAACACATAAACCTAAACAAGCCGTACCTATTGGCTTTGCCAGTGTTTAATGGTAGTGTGGCATAAGCAGTAACCCACCCCCCTCTTGTGATGTGTGGTGTTTGTAACAAAGGAACCAAACAACAATGCTGTTAAAAATAAAAAGAATTAAAGGAATACATTCATTTTAATAAAATGGGGAAGGAATGGCAAGTGACAAACATCACATGGATACTGCTAAAATATACCTACCTACACAACAAGCAAACATGTTGCAGGTTACCAGTATGTTTTCCAGTAGATTCATGAGAAGAGTTGGATATTGCTCCCTGCTGTTGGTACGGGAATTATTCGAAGTAGCACACACTCTGGTTAAAGATGTCTCCTGTTCTGCCAGAGTGCCAACCTTACATCTGAGGAAATCTCCCTGAAGTCATTGTAAGCAAAATCCAATGTGGCCCAAGTCATCATTATCAAGACAGAGCGCTTCACAAAGTTGCCCTCTCCCAAGTACAAATGAATTCCAGCGCCTTCTAGAACTGATCCCAACAGGGCATACCACAAACAAAAAGCATGTGCAATGCAATAGGTTTCGCATTTAAGCGCATTTGAACTATTCACATTGTAAATAACAATGCCTTTTCTTTTTGTTTTTATTTTAAAACATAAATATAAGGCATTGGTTTTTACAATGCCAATAGCTTAAACTCGCGTAAATGCGAGACCTATTGCATTGCAAATGCTTGTTAGTCATACCTCTGCTCTTCCAGTGGTCCACTGAGTAGTAGTTACACTACACCCTAACAATGCTGGGCGAGTAGGAGGCACAGCATAAACAGTAGTATATAAAGCTTCACTGGCCCCTGATTAACTGAAGCCATTAATGGAACCCCTTAGCCTTAAAGACGAAAGTGGCATTGCAGTGGCAGCTGGTAACACTCACTGAGCAATGCTGCAGCACACACGATCGAGCCGTGAGAAGAGCAGTGAGTGAGAGTGGAGTTTGTATGTGATAATTAGGCCAACATACAGAATGATAATGGGCCTGATAGCAGTCTGTACCAGGGCGGGGAGGGGCTGCTACAGGCCACTGATCACAGCAGGAGCTTGAGCTGGCCCCTGCAGTGAGAGTTACAGGACTCTCAGACTGCTTGCAGGGGGCGGCTGAAATTACGGACAAAAGGCGTCCGCGAAAGAATCCTTCACGGACAACAGACAAGAGGCCCAAATTATGGGGAGTCCGTGAAATTTACGGACGGTTGGTCGCCCAAGGCCATCTTGATTGATGGTCAGCCACATCCCGTGGATCTTATTCTTGTTCCGCCTGAACATCATATTAAAGATGTCAATGCTAAATGCCAATTTATGCAATAAGGTGCAAGTGAAATGTGCTAGAGTGCCTACATTTGCTTCAAACTTTTAAAGAGTGATAGTGCTAGATCATAGGATTATCTGTCTATTATAATGTTTAAGCAAAATATAAGATGGATAAAGTGGTGATTTCAATCATGTTAGAGTGTCATACTGCATATATTTTGACCTTCATATTATTTGAATTATTTTTGTCTGCGTCTAATCCATTACACTTTCGACAACTCATATTCAACAATGTCGTCTTTGCATAATGCTACCAATCCTTGACCTCTAATGGTCAAAATGAAAAGTCACCTACTGAAGTGACAATCTCCTGAGATCTCCTTATATTTACATTACAGATACCTCTTGTTTTCAAATATACTTCATGCAAAGTTACTCTCAACTATACACAGAGTATATTTTCACAACTCAAGTTCTCTGTCACCACTTCAAGGGTGTATCCTCACATGTTTATTCCATAGCATCCACGTCTCTCCAATGAGGTCTGATTTCTGTTAAATATATTCACCACAAGGGATATGAGATACTGCTCTCAATATATTGAATATATATGTAATTTAATGCAAGCTAAAGACCCCAGATAACTATGGCTGGAAATGTCGAAGCATTTATTAACGTATCTAAATTAGGAACAGCACATAGCACAATAACACACAAAAAGCAACATTAATATATTAAAACATAGCAGGGCAGTTTGCAACAAAACAATACTGCATTGCAAAAATTCAGCACAAAAATGCAGCAAAATAGAATATTTTTAATCTCATATTACCTTGTCAAAAACCTTACTGTCATAATATAGTTGTAAACGTTGTTTGCACCAAGCATCTTCCCTTACCAATAAGGATGTGAAATAGTTCCAGTCAAAAATATTTTGTGATCAAGCCATAGAAGTGCTAATCTAGGATAGGTCTCATTGAAAATTCTGGGCTGACGAGTGTCTTAAATAGTTGAAAACCTGGAGCAACAGTATTTTACCTTATTACACTTTTGTTGTTTGTCACTGGAACTTAAAAGGAATGAGCGCGCATAATAGTGTTAGATACTTCTAAACAACAGAACTAACACATTAACATAGCATCAAGCAATATAACAACTAAATAAAAAAACACATGAAAGCAATACAAAACAAAAATTGAAAAGATCACTATAAACACAAGAACAACGCAATGCTTCACAAAAACACAACATCACAGACACCACAAAACGTCAAACATTCTTGTTACACATTACAACTTCTAGAAGCCTTCTATGAAAGTACGTTGGTAAGAGGTGTTTGCTCCAAGCACTGAATTACTTACCACTAAGGACATGCAATAGAGCCAGTGAAAATTGGTTGGCGATACGGTCCTAGTATCTTATTGTTAGAAATGGGGGTCTCCAGTTATCAGTGGCACCCTGTCCAAGTAAGGGCCCTTCCTTATAGTATGAATAAGGGAGTTACACACCTAGATAATCCCTGCTCACCCCCTTGGTGGCTTGGCATGAGCAGACAGGCTTATCTCAGAGGCAATGTGTGAAGTATGTGCACATAACACACACAATAACACAGTGAAAACAAAAAAAATGGACACCACACCATTTTAGGAAAATAAGGTAATTTATCTAAGCCAAACAAGAGAAAAACAGCGAAAATCCCATGTACACAACTCAAAAGATGACTGCTAAAAGGTTTCAAGCAATTCTGTCCATAGAAATCTATGGATGCGAGATTTTTACACAAAGTACCTTAACTGTGTCAAAATCCAAAAGGCAAAACACCAGCAGAGAGGGGAAGTGCTGGATAACACATTGAGGCGTCACATCCTGAGTCCTCGAGGAGATGAGAGGAAAGTTCTGCTGCATGCAGGAGAAGTATGGCTTTGAATTTGGACTGTAGGGGGAAAGAGGACATCAATTTCCAAGGCGATTGTGGTCAGTGGATTTTCCATCGAAAAATGTGTTGCACTGGTGCGATATGTGAAACAGCACAAGGGTGATCCGTTGATTCTTTTAACCACACAGCAGGGCCTGCGTCGGATTCAGTGCGTTGAATTAGGCATGCATCGATCCTTTCATCAGTTGGCAGGCACTGTGTCAATTTCTTCAGCTGCATGGGCTGTGCATCGAGTTTGCTGATTTGCTCAGATCTGTGTAGATTCTTGCAACAGGAATAACCTTCAATGGCCGAGAACTGGATTTGGCAATAAAGGCACCATAGCACTCCCAGCAGTGGAGTTCAAGGATGCTGCAGGTAATGTCTTTGTGTCCATGAGACTTCAGAACCAGAGGCAAGCAAACACTCCCTTGGAGAAACTTCACAAGCAGTAAAACAGAAAAGCCCAGTCCTTTTCCTCTCCTTCGAAAAAGCAGCAACTGCAGTCCAACCCAGCAAAGCAACACACAGCAAAGGGGCAGTACTCCTCCTTACAGTTCTTCAGCTCTTCCTCTTGCCAGAGGTTCCTCTTTATTTCAGAAGCAGTCTAAAGTTCTGGGGGTTTAGGTCTAATCTCTTTGAAGTCTTTGTTCTGAACGTCTCTCTTGTTCAGTAAAACAGGGTCTGTTCTCCCAAGTCTTGTAGCACTACAGGAAGTGGAGACAGCATTGTGCAGAGCAGCCACAGCCAAATATGTCTCTTTAGAAGGCATGCAAATAGATTGCATGCCATTACAACGCAGCCATTACAACGACTGGGTTGTTACAAAGTGAACCAGTACATCGCAAGTCATTACAATGGAGGGCGCGCTGGACTTAGGAATAGTATTATTTACATTTCCTACTCCTGTTTCTGCAAAAGCAGGGAAGGTGTTGGATTGTAGATCCAACACCAGTGTGCCCCCTACAGTAAGTAATTCAAACAACTTACTATGTGTAGTACGTGTAGTAACAACTCAGTCATTGTAAAGGTACTGCATTTTGAGACAGCGTTGTAAGCACTGTTCACTGCCACAGCCTAATCAGGTGTCAGGGACAACTCTTCCAAATGCTGTAGCCCAGGATGGCCCATCAGTGTATGCAGGGCATGCCTCAGCTCCCTTTGTGTAAGTGTCTGGAGTGAATCCACAAACAGCCCCTGTCAGTCTAAAACCAGAGTTTGAATCCACTAGCAGGCAGAGGCCCACCTGATGGTTAAATAGGAAAACGCCGGAGTTCAGAAAATCCAAACTCTAAATCTCTAGCTGTTTCCAAAGGAAAGTTACACTTGTAAAATGTTAAAAGGCAGCTCCAATGATAGCCTATGGGAGAGATAGTCCTTGCAATAGTGAAAAAACAAAATACACAGTATTTCACTTTTAGGACATGTAAAACACACCAGTACATGTCATATCTCTAACATACACTGCACCTTGCCCATGGCAGTATGTCTACCTAAGGGGTGACTTACATGTAAGAAAAGGGAAAGTTAGGGCATGGCAAGAGGGTGCACTTGCCAGGATCACATTGTAGTTAAAAACTGTGCATGCAGACACTACAGTTGCAGGTCTGAGACATATTTGAAAAGTTGCTGGTGTGGGTGGCACAATCAGTGCTGCAGGCCTACTAGTAGCATTTCATTTACAGGCCATGCATTCACACAGTGCACTTTGCTAGGGACTTAACAGTAAATCAAATATGGCAATTATTGATAACCAATGATATTCACAATTTACATAGGGAGCACCTGTACTGTGGAACTTATCAGCAGAGGCAAAGTGCCCGAAGTACCTAAACCAGAAAAAACAAAATCAACCACACAGTAACAAATACAGGAGGTCGAAGAAACCATGTTATTGGAAACCATGGCAAGGATGCCAAGTCTAACACTTATCAAATACTAACATGCTTTTCTCCAGTTAGACAATGCTACTTACACACTGCATTAGGATAGAATTACTAATACATTTTTTTGATTGCCTGACCCCTAGGACATACTAAACGGTCTCCATTAAATTGTTCTTTCTGAAGTATCTGATACAGTTCAATTGTAGAACACAATATTGCGGTTAAACATTTTGTTCCTCTTCAGATGGTTTTAGGAGAAATTAGACACTTTCCTAGTGTTTGTTTTAATGCAAGATAATTTCTCAATTAAATTATCATCACTCAATTATTATACACCATGTGCTTTTCTGTAATAAAGAGAAATCTTCAAGCTAATGGAGCATTCAAGTCTTTCAGAAAAGTGTCACTTTTGTCTTGTTGAGTGGCATTTCTGTTATAGAGGGAAGCAGAGGTAAAAAAAAGTTCTAACAGTAGGGACATGGATCATCTTTCTTTGTTTGACAACTTCGTCACTTTAATATAGTTAACTGCTCTGTAGCAAAAAAGAACTGTCATATAAACAGCTAACAGAACCGAAAAGCATGAAGGAACAGAGCGTTTTGTAACAGCATGACACTTATAGCATAACACTTTCAACATGCAAAACGTAATGCTGAGATGAATGCCATTATTTGTATAGAATTCATTTCTTTGTATAAATTACCACACTTGAGAAGTTAACCACGTATAGCTGTATTAAACCTACATACATTTTTGTGGGACAATTTTATGATTATGTTTTTTTTAAAACTTTATTTATCATGAACATGCAGTACAAACAAATGGGCGCATTGTGAATGACACATCTAAAGTCTTGTCACAGGTAAGTTTGATCATTTCAATGTCACATTGCTAAAAATAGAAAATAAATAGTACAGTGGCTAATTGGTGCCCACATATTCACTATGCCCTGATGTGATTACTGAAGGCATTTTTCCAGCAGTCCAATGTCCCTTTTTACAATAAAGAGGGTTAAGTATCGTTATAGGTACTCACTCAATAAGAGACTGCATAACGAGAAGTGTGTACCCCATTGCAGAGCAAAAACTATGGTGCTAATGGCGCTTATCCAACCCCAACTGGGACTATAGCGTGTTCTAGTCGTGTAGCAGTGGCATGTCAGGTGGCTTCTGTTTATCCTCTGAATGGCCCCCAGATGTCTTTGGGGCAGGAGGAATGGGGTAATGTAGTAGAGTATGCTTTGCTGTTTCTGTTGTAGTACGCTAAGCTATGCAGCCAACTTTGTAATGTGGGGACAGATTTCCGGCCCCAGTGCAAATTGATTTCTCGTTTGTCCAGTAAAAAGCAAATAGCGGCAAACCTACGGATTTTCTTGGGGAAATGTACCACATATCCCAGTAGTACAATCTCTGGAATAGGAGCGAGGGTCAGTTCAGTCATGTTTCCTTGCGTCTTGTGAATCGACTCCCAGTAAGACTGTAGTTTGGGACATGTCCATGTGAGGCGAATGAAGTGAGCGTGAGGAGCATGGCATTTGTGACAAGAGTGGGCTCTAGAGGAGTTAAGTCTGTGGGATCTAGCTGGAGTGATGTATATCCATCGCAGAAATTGAAAATGGAGTAGTCTGTGGTGACTGTTTAGGGAGACCTCCTTCATCATCGTGCAGCATGCGACCCATTGGTCGTCCGTGATGGCCTTGTACAGTTTGGATATTAGATGTAGCCCACTTTCTGATTCAAGGGGTGAATGAATCCGGCTCAACTGGAAAGCTGGGTAAGGAGGCCCATAGTGCTGAGCAAATACGTCTAAGAATAAACCAATCCATAAATTTGGCTTCGCGAAAGCAGTCTCCGTCGGCAACTGCGAAGACGTGACCGCCGGGGAACAGGTCACCCATTTTGTTGATGGCAAATTTAGTTAAAGTACGTTGCACCACTTTTTCTCCTGTGATGGGGAGTCAGAGCACGTCAGGGAGTGGGAGTGCTGATGAATAAAGAGTAGGCATGCCCATTGCCTGCCTCAGCTTGTCCCAGGCCCAGCTGGTGGTTGAGACCATCTGTATGTCAGTGGGATCTCTCAAGACGCCTTTGGGCAGTACTGTGGTTAAGTTTTCGGGCAACACAAAACCAGACTCTGGGCGGAGGTAGAGAATCCTGGCATCCGAGGGGTACAAAGCAAAGGTGTAACTGCATTGGGCCACTAAATAGTACAATTTGAGGTCAGGGACTCCGAACCCCCCTTACTTCGTACTGGAGAGTCAGTACTTGCCAGCACCCCCGGGGTTGTTTGCCACCCCATACCAACCATGCAAGATGCAACCGTAACATTAGAAAGAAACTGTTGGTGAGTGAGACAGAAATGTTATTGAAAAGATAAAAAATTTAAGGAGCACAATCATCTTTATTATGGCAACTCTGCCAGCGATTGACAGTGGATGTCGCAACCAACGCTCCACTTGTGATTCCAGGGCGGTGATTGCCCAACCATAATTTAGACGGAGTAGGTGCACCATTCCAGGGGGAATTCGCAGTCCAATTGCGTTGTTCATGTTCTGAGGGGGAAAATTACAGACTTACCCCAGTTGATGCCCAAACCTGAATGTTGTCCGAATCTTAATATTTCCCTTATGAGGGGCTCCAAATTGGAGCCGGGTTCCCTAACATAAAGGATGGTGTGTGTTAAAAACCAACTTCACTAAAAGATGTATCTTATCATTCTGAGTTCAGGCATACTAAACTCGGATTTCTACCATGTTCCCTGAGTCAGTTAGGATTATAAAATATAATATTCTAACTGCCCATTCTGGCCTACGGAGAACAGGTAACCTTGCAATAGTGAAAAACGAAAATGGCTGTAATTCACTATTAGGACATGCCACACACACCAGGGCATGTCCTACCTTATACTTACAATGCACCTTGCCCTTTGGCCTACCATAGGGGTGTCTGAAATGAAGAAAAGAAAAGGTTTAGATACTGGCAAGTGGGTGCACTTGCCCAGTCAGAATGGCAGTACCAGACTGCGCAGAGGCTCTGCATTGGCAGGCCTTAGACACACTTTACAAGACTGGTTCTGTGGGTGGTACAACCAGTGCTGCAAGCCCACTAGCAGAATTTTGTTTACAAGCCCTGGGCACTCCTGGTGCACTGTAATAGGGTCTGAAAAGTAAACCAAATCATGTTAATTATGGAATCACCAATCCATACATCAATTTACAGTACGGAGAGCATATGCACTTTAGCACTGATCAGCAGAGGTAAAGTGCCCAGAGTCATAAAACCAACAAAAACAGGTCAGACAAAATATAGGAGGAAGGCAAAACGTTCAGGGATGGCCCTGCAAAAAGGGCCAAGTCCAACTGTGTCATCCACATATAGAGAGACCAATAGCGGTCCAGTATTAAACTGGAGGCCCCTGTGTAGATGCTTCTCCTGGAACTGCCTGATTAACTGGTCCATTGCGAGAATAAATAAAAGTTTTGAAAGGGGGCAGCCCTGTTGGGTTGCACAAGATAATGAATACGGCTGTTATAGCGTGCTGTTCTGATGGAATTGCGCTGTAGGGTGACTGTAGAGCAAAATGGTGGTCACGATAAAACTCATTGGCATGCCCATGTGATGCATGATGGATGTAAAGAAGGGCCAGTCTAGAGTATCGAACACTTTCTCAGTGTCTAACAAAATAGCAGCACCTGGGGTTTCTGGGTTGATCCTGTGCTGGGTCGAGAAAAGCGTCCGGAGATTCAGGGAGGTGGAACGATGGGGAACAAAGCCCAATTGAGCAGCGGAAATGATGAATTCCAACAGTTGAGTCCAGGTTTAGTAAGACAGTGGACCGTACGAACCACACAATGTCGGGTCTCTTCCAGGTTTGGGTAAAAGTATGATGACTGCCTCACGGAAGGTAGGGGGTAGCGTCTGCTTCTCAAGGGTCTCAGTGTATAACTCTATGAGCTGGGGAGCCAGGAGGTCTCTGAACGTTTTATAAAAGATCCCGGGGAAGTTGTCTAGGCCAGGGGCGGTAGACCTGCAAAGAGCTCTTATGGCATTGGTGACATCGGCTACAGTGATTGGCATGGCCAGAAAGTCCTGCATGTGCTTTTCCAGGTATACCATACCAATCTCAGACAGGTATGCCTCCTGTGCAGTGGGGTCAGCCCCACTTTGGATGTAGTAATCAAGGATTTTTTCCTGTATTTTCGAGGTGTTCATGAGCAGGAGGCCAATGGAGGCCTTGAGTTCAGTGATGTAGGCCTTGCTGTACGGTGGGCGCAGCATCTGCACCAGCACCCGGATAGGGCTTTCTCCCTTGCCATAACGGCGCACAGAGTGATATTTTCCCAAAAACAATATCTCTCAGTCTGCTGTGTCCCTATATTCAGTGATGAGAGAGAGTCAGCGATTGGTAGTTTCTGGGTTGGACATGGTTGTTGTAACACTCTCAATGTCCCTTAAGTTGCGCTCCACTCTGGATAGTGTGGTTTGCAAAGATTTCAATACCCCGGGTTGTTTAGCTATGCATAACCCGATGATACATGCTTTAAACCCCTCCAAGAGGACAGCCCATGAGTCAACAGAGCCAGTGTTAATGGCAAAATATTCTTCTATGGCTTCGTGGAGCTCAGAGTGAAATCGATCATCATCAAGGGCGCGCGCGGGGAAGCGCCATTGTTGTTCGTATCCCTCGGGCCTGGGAACACTCAGGAGGAGTTTAACTGGGGAATGATCTGAGTACGTCCTTGCTAAAGTTGTAAGGGATTGATACCAACAAGTCACTCCAAGGGTGATAAGCCAGTAGTCTAGTCTGGTACAGGTGTTATGGTGGCCAGCTGTAACGACCGGATTTTCGGACCAGGTAGAATCAGCTCACAAAACACCACCAAACCCAGCCGAAACGTAACCACCTCCCTTCTCAGGACCTAATTACAAAAGGCACCTGGGTACCTACCTGAGGATGGGGAATTAGCAATATACAAGCTCATATCATCAAAAACACCACTAAATCTGTAGGGATTACTAGAAATACTCACTGATTACTAAGGACTTCTATGCTCTACCCCACACTCATACCTTATAGTCTCGCGGAAACTCAGACCCAGACTATGCTACCCTCCTACTCAAAGTGAAGGGGGCAGTTCCGATAACTTATCATTACACACCGATCACAATCAGTGCTCACGCAAGCCACAATCTTGTGGGTATACAAATTGACCACAGTCAATGCTCTCATTAACGCCACTTTCCCTAGCGGCAATCTCATTACACACTGATCACAATCAGTGCTCACGCAAGCCACAATCTTGTGGGTATACACATTGACCACAGTCAATGCTCTCATTAACGCCACTTTCCCTAGCGGCGATCTCATTACACACTGATCACAATCAGTGCTCACGCAAGCCACAATCTTGTGGGTATACACATTGATCACAATCAATGCTCTCATTAACGCCACTACACAACGACAATCACTGTCCTATGAATACCTTCAGCACTTTCTCTCTCTGTTGGGAAGTTTCTCTCATACATCTAATATCTAGTGGGGATGTCTCATATACAATTGTTATATTTTATGTGGTACAAAAGAATGGCCAAATTACAATATGCAAAGGTTATTTACCAATATAAATGCTCCTCTACTCCCTTGCTCAGTTACCATTTACCTGGACGGGAGATGCATCCGTTCACATAACAGCATCTGACTAGAAGAAAGGTTAACTTTATTATCAATAACAACACTTGCACAACTGTTCACTAAGAACTGGGGTTCCTTTATTATTATAACATCACAATAACTAGCAATCTAGACATAGCCTGAAAAGTAAAGGGGAATAGACACATACACAGATCTGCGGGGTCTCTTTATTATAATGGAAAGCTTTATTACTAACACATAAAATGGGAAATGAATTATAACAGACTGCACACCGCTGAAAGAAAAAGGATTAATCAGTGTAACAATACAGTAGGGAATCTAACCTAGGAAATAAAGGACAAGATTAATGTATGTATATGTATATATATATAGGCACTAATATAACAGGACAGATATCACCTGATTAGTATGTAGTATTGTTCTAGCTGTCATCTGAGTTCCTCTCTCGTCTGTGCCTTGGCTCATCTCAGATTCTCCACTGCACTCTTGGACACACATCTGCACTGATCACTCTGCACTGGATTCCTCTCCCCCACGAACTGTCTTCACCTTCCAACTTCAGTCTAATGATATAGTTTCTGCCGGTCTGATAACCGCTCGCTCCACTAGCTTCTTCACTCTGTCTGATTGTTCCAGCTCCAATGTCCAACTCACTCCAGCTGCTCCCACAGACTAATCCACGATATAACTTCAGTCTCTTCCAAAAGGCATCACTCCAGACTCCAGCTGTTAACTGCCTGCTCCAACTGATCACAACTCCTTCTGATAAGTAACTGCTTCTGACTGCTTTCTTCAGCTCCAAAAATCATCAAAGTTCTCTCTTCAGCTCCAAACACTATCTGACTTCTCTCTCCAGCTCCAAACACCATCTGCTTCTGACTACTCCAGCAACCAACTGACTGCTCTCTCCAGCTCCAGCAACCAAATGACCTCTACTATTCCATGAACAGACTGACTGCTCCACCTCTTCTGCACTTCGCTAATATGGAATGCTCTCTCCTCATGGAAATTTCCAACAGAGAGCTGCCTCCCACCGAATTCCTGTGCCAGCTCCGAGGCTCCCTGCGCAGCCGCAGTGACCATCTGCATGTTACGTCTGGGCCCAAGAGACAAACACATTCTTTCGATAAGATCCAGTCTCCGCTGGTTTTCCCCTAGCACACAACAGGATTAACTATAAACATCACCTTTACCCTGCAAACTTCTCAGTCAGCAGAGGCAGAAAGCAAAATGGAGTCTCTCTGGTTCTGGGCCTTGTAGGCCCGAAAAGGATGAAATAGACAATTAACTCTATACACAAACCCTACCAATAGATAATATAAAGTCAGAACTACAGGATCCACCCTCTACTATAGGTAGAATGATGAAAGGACACATAATTATGTCAAAGCCAATAGGCAATAGATGGATTAGAGTCAGGAATAAGGGATCTATCATCATATAAAGCGGCTATCCTCTACTTTATGCTTCTAGGTCTGGAAAAAGGCCTGGAAAGGACCAAAACAAGCTAAGAATAGGGATCTAGGATGGTAGCAAGCTTAAAGTCACCATCACTCAGAAATAGAGCCAAAAACCAGGTCAGCACACCAGCATAATGTGTATATTCAGTAATGTGGGAATTGCGCTTGCGCCAAATGTCAGGGAGAGATAGATGTTGACAAAGATGGGTCAAGATGGACAAGGGTTTGACTATGAAGTCCCAGATCCTTGGGTTGTCGGGCATCTGCTTCGGCTTCAGACTGCTTCAAATTGGTTCTGTGGATCGCTCCTTTTATACACGATTTTCCCATAGGTTTGCATAGCAGACAAAGGTTTACAACCCGGTTCCCACAATTATCCCCGAGAGGGGTCGCTTTGGTCACTTTGATACTCTTAAGGTCTGGAACATAAGTGCGGAAACATTTGGCGGTTCCCAACTGTAAAAACCCATCTTCCCACCATTAGTACATTCCAATCAGCAGTAAAACAGATCGAAAATAGGAACAGGGACAGGTGTAGAGGAAGATGGAAACAGTGGGGAGATTGGAAAGGGTGTAAAAGAGGAGGTATCGGGAAACACGAGCTACAGGCATCAAAGGGACGTGCCTAATGAGATGCACGGCTAAGACAATAAACCGGCACGGCAAGATGAGCCTCGAGAGGGGCCATCTGCCTTACAGTATCATCCCCCTCATCATAAAGACACTTACAAAGGACATGTGTCTTCCGCAAATATCTTGGGAGTCCCAGGGTCGCGAAGCGGACAGCGTCCGTTCGCTGGCTACTTGAGGGCAAGAGACAAAATGGATGCCGTATCTAAGATGGAACCCGTGGGTACAGATGAAAAACCCACGTAGCAAACGAACGGTTTAAGTTAGCACAGCGAAACTGCGCACCCTTACATAACTCGTCATTTGCGGTCCGTAGATACCAGACTCGACCATATTCGTACGAGTCGAAAACACCACTTACAATTGTCACGGAACCTCAGACGCTCCTTTTGCCCTCATGTAGGCAAGCACTAGTCGGAATCATACTCGATATTCATCAGACCATCTAGATGTTGTTGTAGCATAGCTCTGTCCAACCGAGTTCCATTGGTAACAGGCGGCTGTCTCATACACGTTGTAGCACAGAGGCCACATAAGGCAGGACCGCACTGCACGCAAAGGCAACACGTGAACAGGAACGCCACAACGACTCCGATGATCATCAGAATCTTCCAACCCCAAGTCGACATCAGGCCCCAAAACCACCCAAGTAGCGTCCAATCCCCTACATCCACGTGTATGGATTCGGAGATCTTATGCAACTTCGAGATGGCTTGATAGACAGTCGGAGCGTTATCAGGAATGAAAATACAGCAGCTCGAATGGATCACCTTACATACCCCACCTCGATCTGCTAAGATCACGTCTAAAACCATACGGTTTTGTAACGTCATAAGTCTATCCGCCTGAAGTTCAGTGGTGATATTAAAAAGGGCACTGGCAGTAATATTAGCTGTCGATTCTACCACTCGAGTCAACTGTCTCAGGTTCCTACTATTAACCATAGGTCCCCAAAACGGGAGGAAACCCTTGAAAAAGTCTCCTGCCTCTTGACCGGCAGTATCCTCTTCGCTAATTACGCCTCTCACTACTCTAGTCTTGTAATAATCTGCATCTACAGTGAACGTCGGAGGCAACAAGTTTGCGATAAAACATGAGCCCATGAAGTCAGAGGGCAACCATGCATACGCACGATCATGACAGATAAAGTATGTACCCTTGGCAGCCAGAAACACAGGGGACGAGACCATCGGCAGAATGTAATTTTCAGTGCAAGCACTCTCTCCAAGTCGGGCTTTCGATCTTCGGCCACGACCTATTAGACAAAAATTACCAATGTGGGGTACGACCCATATCGGAGGCGAGCTTTTAAGCTGTTTTTCACTAGTGAACACACTATACTCGCCTCTACTCAGGACCCTATAGGCTTGTACCTCTTCTTCTGGAATAAGCGAGGGATCATAGATATTGCTATCTAAGTCTTCAATCGCTATAGACAAAGGTTTTTGATACGAGGTAGGACCAGAGTAGGGGGATCGTGGTTCTCGAATGGGGTGGAAACCTAGTGCGCTTCGAAACATTGTTTGAAATGCTCGAGCAGACCCTTGGGAACTATACGGTAACACCAGATATGGAATTCCCTTATCCGTAGTATGTGGCATCAACCCACACACCCAACAATTAGTAGTGTTAACCACTAACTGATGCTGGTGAAGGAGCTGAATAAAGGAATTATTGCGGAATTCTGCACGTCTAGCCTGCTCGTGTTCAGGTAAGATATGAAAATAATGAGGAGAAGCAGTGGAGGTGAGTTTAGGGTCAGGGGTAGGAGTAGGTATAGCAGAAGGTAAGAAGTAAGACATCGTGTAATACACCCCACCCGCCAATAATGCAGAAACAGTCAAAAACAATACAAATATTTGGAACATAAAACATTTGGTACGACTAAGTTGTTGCAACTTGAATCTTTGCGCCTGAGCTCCTTCCAAGTCCATCAGCTTCGAAAATGCCATCCCCTACGACCGTCCGCAACGTTTCTTGACGCACTTCGTTCTGTGTAGCAGTAGTCAATCCCTAGGAGTTCCCAGGAACCGACGGTCTTTAACCTAGTGTCAAGACCTACTAACCAGAAGGAAGTACACGCGCGGCCCTACGGCCTTTATTCACAATTATGTGTATGCAAAAGTGTCTCTCAGCTGTGGAAGCAAAAATATGAGGAACGAAACTCAATGTACATATACAAAAATAATTACAGTGATATGAGTGTTCAAACTGATCGTGGAAAACGGGATAATGCAATTGTCAAGGGACAGGACAGGATCTTTTATTAGTCTTTAGTGCTGGATCGCAAAAAGTATCGGGTTTTCCCAGGACGTGTCTGTTCGTCAAACAAAGGATCTGTTGAAGAGACAGCGTTCTGTTGATCAGTTGAATGTTCTGGTCTCGAGTCTTTTGCTGACAAATGTTCAACAGTGTCTTTCTGCTGCACTGAGGATTCTCCGACAGGTTGTGCGTCGCTGAAAGGTACAAACGCCGGCAATCCTTCGGTTTCAGTTGATGCAATGCCTCTCCTCACCCACGAGTCTGCTGGCAACGGAATAGTAACTTTTTTGGTATGGGTGGCATGCACCCAGTTTTTCCGACCCTCTAGACGAACTGCAGTTCTCGTGGCAAGGAGGACCTGGTAGGGTCCAGTGAACCTGGGGTCCAAATTGTTCTTGCGCGAAAAGTTGCGCGTCACCACCCAGTCGCCGGGCTGGAGCTGGTGGCCTGGACCCTCCGTCTGCGTCGGCAATGCTTCGTAAACCTGTTGGTGAATTAACCTCAGTTTAGCAGTCAAGTCATGAAGATAATCGATCAACATTGGATACTCAAGATCACAGAACACACCCGGCCTAGGGACCCCCCAAACATTGGCAGGACGACCGAACACTATTTCATAGGGACTGAGCCCTACTCGGGAGTGTACAGTTGCCCTTGTTGACAATAATGCTAAGGGTAAAGCGTCAGGCCACGAGAGACCAGTCGTAGCCTGAATCTTCGCTAGCTTTAGTTTAAGGGTGCCATTGTACCCTTCAACCAAACCAGCTGACTGGGGATGATTGGCGCTATGGAATTTCTGATTAATTCCAAGGCCCTTACACACACTCTTCATCACACTCCCCACAAACTCACTTCCGTTATCGGACCACACAACTCTAGGCATTCCGTACCGAGGAAAGTATTCCTTCAGTAGGATTTTCGCAGTTGACAAAGCAGTGTTGTCCTTAAGAGGGTAGGCTTCGATCCATCGGGAGAACGCGCAAACCACAACTAAAACGTATTTCAGGTTATTGCATCGCTCCATATGGATGAAGTCTAATTGGATCACCTCAAAGGGACATGAAGGGGGAGCAAAACTACCAGGAGGAGTTGGGGTTCCCTTACCAGGATTGTACAATATACATACCATACAATTCTTGACCAATCGTTCAGCACATTTCGTGATACCATCATTCTTCCACACAGAAGACAGCAACTTGCAAATACCTTTCGCGCTAATATGTGCTAACCCATGCGCCATAGTCACAACAGCCAGCACATACGCATCAGGCAACATCCATCTTTTCTGATCCGATAAGTCAATCCAACAACCGTGCGTATCCAACTTTCCCGTACTTTCTTTCCACTTCATCTTTTCAGTCTCGGTGGCCTCATTCTGAATTGCTTTCACACTCTCGATAGTATCCTCACACATACTCGATTCTGTAGGCCACCTAACCGAACTCGTCACATACATTCGAGTGCTAAGGTTCCGGGCAGTCTCCTTAGCAGTCTCATCCGCAAACGCATTACCACGACCAACATCATCCGTCACCTTACGATGCGCACTACATTTAACAATCGCCACTTGCTTAGGCAACGTAAGTGCATCCAGAAGATCATTCACAAGCTGGCCATGCTGAATCTTCGTACCATGCGATGTTAGAAAACCTCTCTCTCTCCACAACCGTCCAAAACTATGTGCGACGCCAAAGGCATATTGGCTGTCGGTAAACACATTCACACGTTTCCCTTTCGCTAACACACACGCTCTAGTGAGAGCGATCAGCTCTGCAGCTTGGGCAGAATTCTGATTTAATCTTGCAGCCTCAACAACAGTATTCAACGTTACAACAGCATATGCGGTAGTCACATCACCATTCGGTAATTTAAAACATGAACTATCCACATACAGCGTTCCATCTGGGTCTTCCAAAGGAGTGTTTTTAAGGTCCACTCGACCTTTTGTTTCCTCCTCTGTCCTCAAATAACAGTCGTGTTCTGTTATTTCATCTGACTCTGAGCTAATTGGTAACAAAGTCGCCGGATTCAGGACATTACAACGTTTTATCTGAATGTGGCTTGCCAGCAACGTCAACTCGTACCCAGACAATCTCGCACTCGTCAAATGCTGAGTTTTCGTACGATTCAAAAGAGTGTCGACTGCATGCGGAACCATCACCGTAAGCATATTATCCATGACCAATCCTGCTGATTGTCGGATGGAGACCGCAGCTGCCGCTGTTGCTCTCAAGCAACTCGGCAATGCTCTAGCTACCGGGTCCAAGGTCGAGGAAAAATATGCACATGGACGTTGCTTACCACCAAAAGGTTGCGTTAAAACACTCAAAGCACAACCTTCCCTCTCGTGAACATATAATGTAAACGGCTTGCTATAGTCAGGAGTACCTAGCACAGGAGCCGAACACAATGAATCACGTAATTCAGAAAAACTTTTCTGACATTCTTCCGTCCATGGTAAAGGAGTCGAAACATCCTTGCACGTAAGAGCTACCAATGGTTTCGCTAGCAATGAAAAATTTGGAATCCATTGCCTGCAGTACGATGTGATACCCAGAAAGGCACGCACATCTCTTTGGGTTGTTGGCACAGCCATTCGCGCAATTGCTGCAATTCTCTCTGGGGTCAACCACCTTCCCTCCTTTGACAATAAGTGACCTAGATAGGTTACTTCTTGACAACAATATTGGAGTTTAGAAGGTGACACCTTGTGATTTAACTCGCAGAGATGTTGCAGCAACGACACCGTAGCAATTTTGCAAATGTCCTGAGTATCCGCAGCTACCAATAAGTCATCGACGTATTGGATTAAGGCCGCACCAGCCGGCAACCTAAACGCATCCAGTTGACCCTTCAAGGCTTGACTGTAAATCGATGGACTTTCACAGTAGCCCTGAGGAGCGCGTTTAAACCGGAAGCTGCGTCCACCAAGAGAGAAACCGAAGAGGTCTCTACTCTCCTCTGCAATGGGAATGCTGAAGAACGCATTCTTCAAATCAATCACCGAAAACCACGATGCAGAAGCTGGAATCAGAGTCAGTAGTGCCGTGATGTCAGGCACAACAGGGAACTGAGGAATCACAATTTTATTCACCTCCCGTAAATCGATAACAAAACGATAAACAGGTGGTTTCGAAGGATCAGTACGTTTTAGAATGGGCAGTACAGGGCTGTTGCACACGTTTCCCCGTGTTTCCTCAATAACGTCTTTCTCGATCAAATCATAGATGATCGCTAACAATGCTCGTTCACCATTAAGAGAGATACGATACTGGGGAATACGTGGCAATCGCACATTAGATTTCAACTGAACAACATAAGGGGAGATGTCAAGCAGGCCCACATCATTGGGACCTGTTGCCCACAAAGATGCAGGAAGAGAACTCAATTCCGGTGGAAGCTTATCGAGAGACAAATACATAGGAGAGACAACCCTCTCTCCTAACGTAAGCTTAACACCCGCAGGAGAACAATACAGAGTTGCATACAAACGTTTAAGCAAATCCAGACCCAAAAGATTTTCACCACAACCCGTGGTCAAAATCAATGGAGCTTCTAGCTCACGAGGCCCAATTGTAAGGGGCAAAGGGCGCGAGACTGGATTGCTAACGGGGGCGCCAGAGAATCCAACGGAAACATTTGTTAAGCCAGACAAAGGTGCGCCAGGGAGTTTCGAATGCTTAATGGAACTTTTCGCTGCACCAGTGTCCAACAGAAAAGGCTCAACGACGCCCGATGTAGCAACTGCGACGTAAGGCCCTCTCTGATCAACCGGAACTGATACTACTCCCTCTCCTTGTCTTCGGCTGTCCTAGTAATTACTGTCGTCAGTTCCCTGATCGACGTAATAATCGTCTACATTGTACTGCGCAGATCGTCCTTGCAACGATCCACGTTGATCAAAACAATTATCGGAATTCGATGAGTTATCTGAACGGTCATTCTGAGCACCACGACCTCTACCACGCGGTGTCTGCTGTGAACCACCACGACCTCCTCTAGATGAATTACCACTATTACGTTCGTTTAGAACAGGACAATTGAATTTGATATGACCCTCCTGTCTACAATAGGCACATTGATTGTACCCTAACGAGGATCTTTGGGAAGAGGAGTCATTACGAGATTGTGATCGGTTCGATTGCGGCTGCGATCTATTTTGTTGCGAAGCATTCTGATTCGAACGTGGAGGATAGGCCTGCTGTACCAACAATTTAGTTTTAAGTTCTTTCGTCTTTTTATCGGCACGGTCGTTCTCTTCTTTCTCTCTATTCTCATAATATTGCGCCGTAGCCAATATTTGAGCTGAAGTAGAAACGGCCCACGCACTTTCTGAATTCTTTAATTTATTGCTCAAATCGGGCAATAAGTTCGAAACGAATTTATCCACAAATAACCGTTGTCCACCCTCAGTGCTCATATCCTGGCCACTATGGTCGATGAATGCTTCCTCGAACCTCGTAAAGAAGTCGGAGACACTCTCGTCCTTCTTCTGTTTACAAGCTGACAATTTGTCCCAGTTCACTCTCATAGCTGGCATAAGAGTTTTCATTAACGTTATTATTCTTTGAGGAAGAGCAATGAGTTGTTCAGGCTTAGCCCCACCAACTTGTCGCGTATCGGCCGCAATAAGAGCAGCCCAATCGCCACCTAATTCATTTGGATGATTCTCCTGACGAATCTTAGCCCATACCGGTTGCGGTACAATATTGCCAAACAGCATGTCAATATCAGCAAGATTCATTACCGTAGCGTCTACGAGCTGCGATAATTCCTTATAGTACCCTGCAGGATTTTTGCGAGGGTCAGGCAAAGATTGCTTCACCTGCAACACTTCTGATCTTTTCCATGGGAGATGTATCCATACCCTCTGAAAGAACGGCAAAATCGGGGGATTTGCCCCAGGATTACCTGGCATCCACACTGGTGGAACTTCTCGCATAGGAAACTGACCAGACTCATCTGGCTGTCTTTCAACATCCTCAACAAACAAGGCTTGAGGTATAGGAGTGGGACGAAAAGATAACAATCGTTCAACAGCACGTCGAACGTTGGTATCCACTATCAGTCCAGTCGAGAACTGAAGCTGTAGATCAGACAAAGCGGTCAGCACCTGGTCAGGTGCGTCGGCCGATATTTGATCACGAAGGATCTTACACATTTCTTCGAACACGAATCTTTGGGTTGGTATATTAAATTGACAAAACGTATCGAGTACAATACGTGGCGGATTTCTAAGGGGATGCGTCATCCAACCCATCGCCATATTATATAGCGAAGCGCGTTCCCTGTTACCAGGAAGCTGACTACATCTCTGAGGACCATCTGAACCAGCGGACCCAAGAACAGGTCCGAGCGAATGAAAGAAGCTAGCCGCAAGAGGAGAATTACGACTACGAGTAGAGGGAGAGGTATAGGACACAGGACTAACAAGTGAAGGAGTAGAGACAGAAGCAACAGCAGGAGTTAACAGAGCAGGAGCAGCAGCAGGAGCAGGAGTATGTGGGAGCGGAGGAGCAGTAGGGATAGCAACAGTCAAAGGAGCAGGAACAGTCGGAAGAACGGGTGCAGATTGAGGAACAGGCAAAGGAAGAATAGGCGGAAGAATAGGTACAGGGGGAACCACAGGAGCCGTGGTACCCTGCACATACGGAGGTGGCGACTTCATGAGATAGGACATTAAAGGATCCTCAACTGCGTCTTCCTTCTTTTCCGACTCCGTAGGCAAAGTAGGATAGCATTTATCTATAGTCATACGCTGTAGCCTGTCAAACACTTCCTTTTCCTTAACCTCCTTATCATGCTGAAATTGCTCTGCTTTCTTTACAATGGCAGCAACACTATCTCTCTGATTTCGTTTAGTCTGTCTGATTTCTTTCTGTCGGGCTTCTTTACGCCACAACCGAAAGGCATCAAACATGGCCGGCCTTGACTTTTTCTCGAACAATTTAGCCTCTAGGTTATCTAAAATCGGGGTCTCAAAGCTACCATGAGGTGGCCAACTAAGGACACCGTCCTTCTTAGTATAGCGAATCCAATAATCATTAAAAGTAATCGGGCCTAGCCCATGTTTACTGTACAGTTCATAAGTCGGAGTTCCAACCGGAGGTATCGGACACGAGTCCTCCAGTCGGGAATCCGCACCACAAGGTCTGAAACAACTAAGCAGAGTACTGCGACCAGGCATCTTGCACACTAGCCGAGTTTCACAAACTTCAAGGGTTACGGGATTTACCAAGTCCCAGCAAAGAGCAAAAACCCTCGGTTTTTGGCGGCTGCAGTCGTCAAACAACACAACAAAGTACCAAGAACCACAAATGCAATGGAACCATGCAACAACTAAGCAACCACAACCAAGAACTCTGGGAGCGACCCACAAATACTTAACTCAAAGATCGATGGCGTCACCAGGAAGGCCCGTTAATCGTCTCGCTCTACTAAGGTCTACGCCAGGCGCCAAAACAGGTCTACAGTCAGGGCAGCAGTCCGTCGCAGCCGTCAGGAGGCGGGAATCTTCGCGGGAAAAGTCTTCGGGCCACTTGTTTCGACAACAGGATCGATGAAGCGGAGTGCACCTTCCCTCGGAGATTTCACACGAAGTTCCTCACGATCGTCGGGCTTGGACCGGTACCACTGATGCAGCCCCACGTTGGGCGCCAACTGAAGGACTGGGTTCTTTAAGACCCAGCGGTGCCAGGGGACAACACCTGAAACCTTCGTGGGTAACCTGCTCCGGCGTACGAATGACAGAGACACGGGACACTTCCTTCGGCGTCAAAGATTCAAGGTTTATTTACTGCAGGGAACACAGAAGTCACGACAAGTACAACACGTGCAACTTGGGGAGACTGCTTCAAATTGGTTCTGTGGATCGCTCCTTTTATACACGATTTTCCCATAGGTTTGCATAGCAGACAAAGGTTTACAACCCGGTTCCCACAATTATCCCCGAGAGGGGTCGCTTTGGTCACTTTGATACTCTTAAGGTCCGGAACATAAGTGCGGAAACATTTGGCGGTTCCCAACTGTAAAAACCCATCTTCCCACCATTAGTACATTCCAATCAGCAGTAAAACAGATCGAAAATAGGAACAGGGACAGGTGTAGAGGAAGATGGAAACAGTGGGGAGATTGGAAAGGGTGTAAAAGAGGAGGTATCGGGAAACACGAGCTACAGGCATCAAAGGGACGTGCCTAATGAGATGCACGGCTAAGACAATAAACCGGCACGGCAAGATGAGCCTCGAGAGGGGCCATCTGCCTTACAGTATCATCCCCCTCATCATAAAGACACTTACAAAGGACATGTGTCTTCCGCAAATATCTTGGGAGTCCCAGGGTCGCGAAGCGGACAGCGTCCGTTCGCTGGCTACTTGAGGGCAAGAGACAAAATGGATGCCGTATCTAAGATGGAACCCGTGGGTACAGATGAAAAACCCACGTAGCAAACGAACGGTTTAAGTTAGCACAGCGAAACTGCGCACCCTTACATAACTCGTCATTTGCGGTCCGTAGATACCAGACTCGACCATATTCGTACGAGTCGAAAACACCACTTACAATTGTCACGGAACCTCAGGAGGTTTCTTCCCCTTTTGTCGGAGGAGCACAGGAAGCTGACTGTCCAGGCCCTGGTAGGCTCTAGGTTAGATTATTCAAACGTTCTGTACCTGGGCCTGCCAGAGTACCTGCTACAGCGGCTCCAAGTTGTGCAGAACGCGGCGGCGAGAGCGATCTTTGGCCTGAACAGACGTGCCAGTGCTGCGGGCTTATTGCAGACCCTGCATTGGCTTCCAATCCGCAAACGGATTGCCTTCAAGGCTTTGACCTTGACATACAAGGCCCTCCATGCGACGGGAGCGAAGTACCTCCAAAAGAGACTTGCCTTCTATCGGCCGGCTCGCTCTCTGAGGTCAGAATCCCTGTTTTTAGCGACTGTCCCACGAGTGAAGAGAGCGCGCCTGGGAGGTCGCTCCTTTGGACTACTGGCGCCACAGTTGTGGAACTCTTTGCCTCTTACTCTCCGGGGAGCTTCCAGCTTACTAGTTTTTAGAAAAGGCCTCAAAACCTGGTTGTTCACACTTTAGGCTTTTTTCTTGTTCTGTTTTGTTCTGTGATTCTCTCTCTTTTAATGTGTTATGTTAGCAGTTTGCAGCCTTCCTTTTTAAAGCGCCGGGACACTCTTTTTGAGTAGCCGCGCGCTCTACAAAAGCCATTATAACATAACATAACATAACAAAGGTCTAAAAAAGCCTTGCATGCTTGTGGCATAGTGTAGGGAGAGGAAGTTCTACTGTCTCGGGCCGGGTCCAAGAGCAGATTCAGGTCACCCCTTGGTAGCAGGAATCCGGGAACCAGCTTAGTGAGCTGAGCATGTAGGGAGTGAAAGAATTCCGGGGAGTCGGTGTTAGGTGCATAGACGCAAACCAGTGTAACGCTATATCTAAGCATGAGCGAATTTTGAGAATCTGGCGTTCGCGAATTTGCATATTTGCGAACACGCAATCCACAAAATCCGCGAATTCTCGCGGATTTTTTTGTTTTTATAGTGTTCGCAAGGGTTTCTGGCAGTTCGGGAGGATTTTGTACCAGTTCGCGATTGCGAACTTACTTGTCGGCACGCAACAGTCGCAACAATGTTGTTTCTACGTCTGGTTCATCATCACAGGTTCACAGCACCCTCTGTTTCAACACTGGCACCCTCTGTTTCACCCATGCCACCCTCTGGTACATCAATGCCACCCTCTGGTTCATCATCATCACTGTAGATTATGGGGGGAAAAAGCAAGCACACCTGCCCTGCTTCAACTGACATTAATTAATTTGGGGTTGATTTTTTAATGTGTCACTGTTTTAAAATTCAGGTCTGGCACCTGCTTCCTTATCTGTAATTTGCTTTCTGTTGCAGTGCAATTTTTTTTCCAGGACCTTTGTGGCCTACTTGTAACTATTCTATGATCCGGCTGTGAGGGTCTGAGCAGGGTCATACAATTGTTGCAACTAGCAACTGAACTCTGGAGGGGCCCCAGTCAGGAAGCACTACAGGGAATGGTTACTAATGATGAATTTGAACTTTTACACCTGCTGCTGAGTGCTTTCAGTTTAGCAAAACTCATTTTTCTGCAGAACAGCAAATGTAATGCCCCAAACAAACTTACTTGTGAGAGTTTATTTCTAATCCAAAAGTGATCCAAAGAAAGTCAAAAGGCCTCAAATCCAAAAAAGGGCAGGCAAATGTCAACCTGAGGAGTTATTCTGATAAAAATCATCATTTTCAGAAGGTCTATGCTGCTTGCTAGTGGATTTCTTGTGCAGAATTGCAAATTTTGTAATTTCGCGAGTGCGAGATTGTTGCTGCCCGCCGCACCTACATATTCGCAATTGCGAACTTACACCGCACGCCGCAAAATTGTATCACCAAGAAAAAAAAATCTGCTGCGTGCGAATTTGCGGATTTTCGGTAAATTCGCGAGCGTTCGCGGATCGCGAATTTACCGAAAAGCCGCAAAATCCGCGAGCGTAACGGATTTTCCGCCCATGCTTATCTGCAATCCCTTGTCAACACCTACACTCCTGCACGTGCCTCCGATCTTCATCTCAAGGCTTTTTTAGCGTGCCCAAATACAGACTCGCTAGAATGGGTGGTAGGTCCTTTTCTTTTCTAGGTCAAAAACTTTGGAATTCTCTCCCCCTTAACATCCGTATAGAGACCAGCTATGTCCGATTTCGCAGAGCTATCAAGACCTGGCTGTTCAATCAATAACTCTCCAGTACGTAGGAATCCTTTCTGGTCCAATTGCTCACGGTCTTCTTTTAGCGCCGGGAAACCCATTGCGTAGCTGTTGCGCTCTATAAGCTTAATAATAAATAAATAAATAATAATTGCTATGTTAGCATAGGCGTATTCGAAGTTTAAACACCACTTTACCTGATTGCCGCTTTTGCACACAACACTGCATATAGCTGTTGTTGTAAGTGAGGCTGCTTGAATTTCTTCACATGACAAGGGGTTATTTTCAACATCCCTATACTTACATCGCTACCTTAGTCTGCACAGTGAGTACAGAAGCATCCAAGGTTATCATAACAATGCTAGCTGTTATTCGGCCTGATCGGCCCACGCATTAGATTCAACATGCACTCAGCTTCAGCTAACTGAAATTCTAGCACCTTTAATAGTGCACTGCATGCATGATCTAGGCACTTGGAGAAAATCCGTTTCCAGAGAGAGAGCTTTTGCAGATCCTGATGTGATTCATCTCATTACCTTTTTGTTGTGTAGGTTGTTGCTATCTTTCATCTTGGACAGCCGCCCTCGCAGGAGATTAATGCCCGCCGGGTCGCGCTGTTTGGCCACCATATTGGGTGAGGACGCTGAGCAGGCGAGCGGTGCAGCGCTCGGCCCCTCACGATCTCAGCCCATAAAATGGGGCCCCCTCACAGGGAGCGCAGCGGACGGGCGCAGCGGGCACGCCGTCAGCGCGCCGAAGTCGCGCCTAAGTCCAGCCCGTCTGCGCCCGTCCGTGGCCAGACGGGCCCAGGGGCTAGGGATGCTGCCACTCCTATATGTTACTCTCCCTCCGCTCTTAAGTACCTACATACCTTTGCCAGCCCTCTCTCCCCCGATACCTGGACTCGTATCACATCACTCGGTATTGCAGGTACCCCTTTCCCTCATCTCGTGTCGACGCCAGCACTCAATGCTCCGGCTCCTACCGAGTCACAGATTCGGGTTTTATATCTAAACACCCGCTCTATGGTCAAGCACCAAACTGACATTCTGCAATTACTTATGACTGAAAGTCCTGATGTCCTACTGTTATCAGAGACCTGGCTCACTGACGATTCACTCCTCGACATCTTGGCTGCACTACCCCCAGACTACTTTCTGTTGAACACCAACCAATCAGGGGGTCGCACCAAGGGGGAGGGGTGGCGGCGGTAATACGCAAGGATCTCAAGATTATTGCCTTCGCGGCCATGACCCTACCGGAAGTGGACACCCTGGTCCTCAGCCTCGGGACTGAGGTAGTTGCAGTCACTCTTATGGTACTCTATCGTCCCCCCCACTCTATGCCGTCTTTCCCCTCATCTTTCATCGATCAGCTGACCAACATCGCTACCTCCTCCCCCGTATTGTCATCATTGGTGACTTTAATTACTGGTTTCAGCACGATGCTTCCGAACTGTTCAAGGGTCTCTCGAGCCTGAATTTTATTCAAGTAGTCAGGTCCGCCACCCATAAGGGCGGCCACATCCTCGATCATATTTGGACCCATGGGGTCAAGTCCTCTCGCCCATTAATAACACCTTGTGTGTGGTCGGATCACTTTCTGATCGACACCACAATCTCGGCGGTTGGCCAGATCAGGGTCCCCCCGCGGGAGGGTGGCACTGCCCGTAAGTGGAAGGCTGTCGATTCTCCCAAATTGCTGACTCACCTGTCCCAAACTTGTCCCCTGTTACCCAATGACACTGGTACCGATGAGCTTTATGGGCTTGTGGCAGACTGGTTCACGACAGCCAGTGACATCTTTGCTCCCCTAACTAAGTTCCCCCAATCTCGGCATAGCAATTCCCATAAATGGTTTACCCCCCATCTTAAAACCCTCCATTTGGAACTTCGTCAACTTGAGCATAAGTGGGGGAGAGACTACTGCCCTCTAAGTAGAGATGCCTATGTGGTCGCCCGCAATAGGTACAAACTTGCCATCCTCGCAGCAAAAAAAGCTTACGCTTCAGGAAAAATTTTATCTGCCCCCTGCAAGCCCAAAGAAATTTTCAAAGTCCTTAATGAATTCACCTCCGATCCTAGGACGCTCCCAACTCAGGCCCCCACACAGGAAGCATGCAACACTCTCAGCACCTTTTTTATCGAAAAAATTGTATTGATCAAGGACACCATTCCAGTCATTCTTCCTGGCGCTGGATCTGTTCCCCCCCCCCACAACACTTCTTCACTCACACAACTCCCTCTTCTAGACCCTACTTCTCTGGCCACTCTCGCCACCCGCATTAAGTCTGGTTCCCCAGACGACTGCTGCCCCCCTTCCATACTCCGGGACATCTGCCATTCTTTACCGGACTGCATTCTCCCCCTGCTAAACTCTTCTCTTTCTTCCGGTACGGTGCCTGGCTCCTTCAAGGAGGCCGTGCTGGTGCCCCTTTTGAAGAAGCCAGGGGCTGATGCCGCCGTCCCGGCGAACTACCGTCCCATCTCCCTCCTACCTTTCTTTTCTAAAATCCTGGAAGCCCACGTCACCACCTGTCTCTCACAGTTTATCGAGAGCTCCAACTTTCTCGAGGCTAACCAGGCCGGCTTCAGACCCTGCCACTCTACGGAGACAGTGATCTTGGCCGTGCTGGACGCCCTTAGAGACGGCGTTGACAAGGGTACCCCCCAGGCCTTGGTATTATTAGATCTGTCAGCCGCCTTCGACACCGTGGATCATAACATCCTCCTCCACCGTGTCGAGCAGGCTGGCATCCAAGGCCTGGCGTTGGCCTGGGTCAAATCCTTCCTGACCGGCAGGTCTCAGACTCTCAGTCTGGGCACTTTCAGGGCTCCTAAGGAGCACTCGCCCTGCGGGGTCCCCCAGGGTTCTTTCCTATCCCCTCTTCTTTTCAATCTTTATCTTCGACCCCTTTTTTTTCCTCTGAAGCAGTGGGACGTCACCGTTTTTAACTACGCGGACGACCTGCAACTCATCTTCTCTCTCAACTCCTCCTCTGCTATTCCCAATTTTCAGGCAGTCATGTCCCACATTCTCCAGTGGATGGGCCAAAACCAGCTAAAATTGAACCCCGGTAAGACGGAGCTCCTCCTTCCCGGTAGGAGCGCCACCTTCTGGGGGCCACACTTCTGGCCGGCGGAACTTGGCTCCTCTCCCACCCCCGTGGCCTCGGTGAAGAGTCTGGGGGTCACAATTGACTCCGGTCTATCCCTTGGGCCGCAGGTGGGGACGGTGGTCTCGTCCTGTATCTACCAGCTGCGCAGGATCAGGAAAGTGGCATACCTCCTCACACCTGATGCCCTCCTGCAAGTCGTCATGGCCCTCGTCCTCTCCCGCTTAGATTTTTCAAACGCGATCTATTACGGTCTGCCTAAAACATCGGTGGCTAGACTGCAAGCTGTTCAAAATCAAGCGGCAAGACTGGCCCTGGGGATCCCGAAGTGGCAATCTGCCAGGCCCCTCCTTGCCAAACTTCACTGGCTCCCTGTCACCTCAAGGGCGGCCTTCAAGATCGGCAGCCTCAGGGCTGGGCCCTGTCCCGCCTTTTTGAAATCTCTCATTAGACCCTACTGCTCATCCCGGAACCTGAGATCCTCTCATCTTCACTTTTTGACTGTCCCCTCTTACAAGCTCTGCAGATCTGGAGGCCGGAGATTCGCATACCTGGCCCCCAAGCTTTGGAACTCTCTTCCTCTTCCTCTTAAAACCTCTAATTCTTTGACTCTCTTTCGTAAGTCCTTAAAAACCTGGCTCTTCCCCCAATCTGGTTAGTTCCTCTGTCCCCTCTACTTCCAACCAGCGCCAGGAAACCCATGGTGTCAGTGCGCTCTACAAGCACCCCTTACAATACAATACAATACAATACTGATCTTGGAGGTATGGGGTTCCCCATTCAAGCCTAAGAGACCTTCCATTATTATAATAAAAACTAGCTCTTAGCAAGGGAGGTTGGTACACGAGGCACTATAGGTCCTGTTTCCACTATCATTATAAAATGATTTCTCCTTTTGTGTTTTATGGAAATGTAACAATGCTGATCGTATTAAATCAAATCAATCAAAATTACTTTATTCGGTTTCAGTTAGGAGAAAACCATAAAAGTACATGCATATGAATTAATTACATTTACAACAATTAATACATAACTTAAAAATTATTTCAAACCAGGATTTTTTAAATGACATAAAATACTCATTTTGTTCTAAAAATCCTGAAGAAAATAGTTAACAGGTCAGAATTAAAAATACATAAATTAAAGATTACTCCTGTGGTGAATACAATATTTAATTTTTTTTACAATATTCAGTGCCATACAATCAGATTCCATGAGTTGCAGAACTATTAAGCCGAGCCGACATTGGCGTAAACCTAGACTTTTTAAAATTGGGACTAACCAGCGTTTTCTAGGTTCAACATAGAATTTACAGAAGAGGGTTAAATGTATTAGAGATTGGGTTGAAATGTCATCGCAGGGACAAGGGGATGAAAGATTTGACCAGTCATTGGTATTTGGAAAGGGAACTAGTGCATGGAAAAGGTTGAACCTGAAATGGGTCAACAAAAACCTTTTGTAACTGGACAAATTCCATGTTAAGTAGGGCTGAATGGTCATTGTCGATTGAATCATCAAAGATTTTTGAGCCGAGATTTTATTGGCTTCAGGGGCCATACCACGCTCCAATCTCTTACCGTTCAGCGGATTTAGCGCTGACACCGGACTTTCAGGAAAACCAAATACCCCGCCGCCATCACCGGCGAGGCCGCTGGCCATGCCCCTATTGGAGGCCACGCCCCCGCCCATATTACTTAACGACGCTGATTAAGAGCGCCGTTAGATTTCACTCTCCTGAGGCGGAAAGCCCGGAGTACGCTAAGCTCATGATTGTTTTAAAAAATTGTGTTTGCTATGTTTTAAATCTACCTGATCTCTTTTCTCTACTTCACTCAGGGGCCATACCACGCTCCAATCTCTTACCATGCAGCGGATTTAGCGCTGACACAGGACTTTCTTGAAAACCAAACACCCTGCCGCCATCACCGGCGAGACCGCTGGCCACGCCCCTATTCGAGGCCACGCCCCCTTCCCATATTACTTAACTACGCTTATTACGAGCGCCATTAGATACCACTCTCCTGAGGCAGAAAGCCGGGAGTACACTAAGCTCGTGATTGTTTTAAAAAATTGTGTTTGCTATATTTTAAATCTACCTGATCTCTTTTCTCTACTTCACTCAGGGGCCATACCACGCTCCAATCTCTTACCGTGCAGCGGATTTAGCGCTGACACAGGACTTTCAGGAAAACCAAACACCCCGCCGCCATCACCGGCGAGGCCGCTATTCGAGGCCACGCCCCCCCTAGCCGTCCCCCTGCGCATATAAAAAATGTGTTACTTCAGGACGAGCAGCGGACGAGCGCAGCGGGCACGCCGTTTGCGCGCCAAAGGCGCGCCCAAGGCAAGCCCGTCTGCGCCCGTCCGCTACGGGCCGGGACCAGGGGCCATGCCCCCTGATATTTCATCCCCTGATTCCTCTATCACCTACTCTAGAAACGCCCTTCTGAGTCTCAGACCAGCACACTGCTCACACAGTCTGTCCCTGAACTGTCCCCTGGTCCCCATCACCTGCTCTGTTTGCAACCTGTCCCTTTCCTCCATCCCCTCTTCAACAAATATTGCGACCTGCAACTTCCATTCCTCTCATCTTCGGTCTACACATATTAAGCCCTCAATAGATTTTTCGTTTCTTAGCTTAAACTGTAGGTCTCTAGGGAAACACAAGAGAGACATCTTTGATCTTCTTATCTCTATCCAACCAACGGCTTTATTTCTCACTGAAACATGGCTTAAAGATCACTCTGGCCCTGATATTGCATCCGCCCTCCCCGACAACTACATATACATAGGAAAAAATTGAGTGGGGAAAGAGGGTGGCGGCATCGCCATAATTTTCAACAGATTATATTCTTGTAAATGGGAGGACTTCGACATACCGAACAGTGAGGCAGGATATTTTAAACTTCTGCTATCCCCTAATTTTACCTTTTCTGGGATGCTCATTTATCGCTCGCCTGGCTCTGCCAGCTCGTGGGCAACTGCCCTTCCCGAGCTTATTGCCCCTCTACTGCAGGACTCTACGAACTTCACGATTATCGGTGACCTAAACCTGCACTTTAATGACTCATCTTGCTCAATTACATCCAATCTTCTTCAGGACCTAGCAGCTCTTAACATCATTTTACACAACTCTGGCCCCACCCATAAAGCTGGGAATCTTCTTGACCCCATCCTCTCCAATCTTGAATCTATTGTGTGCAGCCTATCTCTACCCATCGTATGGTCAGACCACTACTTGGTGACCTTTTCTGTCACTGCTAACTGTTCACCCAACCTTCCCTCGATCGTCACTGAATCTAGACCTTTCAGAAAATGGACTAATGTGGACCCTACAAAATTTAACGCTGATCTTGAGAATACTATACCATGCACTGAAGTTAACAAAATCAAAGCAAACTCTCTAGTTAACACCTGGCTAATTGAAGCTGTTAATGTATGTCTACCCCTGCAAAAGAAAAAGCATAACCAGCATCACCCCCCTCGCCCTGGTTCACAGATGCATTGAAAAAAGAAAAAACTCTATGTAAAAATCTTGAGCGCAAGTGGCGCACACACTCTGACACAGGCTCTAAACAACGATACAAGACTGCCTTAAATAATTACCATATACTCTGCAGAACTGAAAAAAGAGACTACGTTAATATCACAATACTCGAAGCACAAAATTGCCCCAAGGCTCTTTTCAAGGCTGTACAAGAGTTATTGGGAGCAGCATGCCAGCCCAAAGCGCCCTGCCTAGATGCCCCACAATGCAATTCCCTAGCTGAATTTTTCATTTCCAAAATTGACTCCATTTATGTTCATTTTGACAAGCCAATCCCCCCTTCCCCTTCCCCAAAACTACCTAATCCGGCCACCCTATGTGTCCCAGAGAATGCCTGACATAATATCGACAGTCAGAATATCGACATGCAAAAATATCGGAGCAAAAATATCGACAGCAGAAATATCGGAATCCTATCTTCATTAAGGTAAGTACAAAAATATCAAAAAAATAATATCGAAGTACAAAAATATCGGAATCAAAAATATCGTTTTTTAAATGTATTAATAATAATGTAAAAATAAATTAAAAATACATATAATTTTACAACTATTAAATAAAAATATTAAAACAAAATTAAAACTAATACATATAAATTTAAAATAAATGAAACACTTAATAATTTAAAGTAATTTTAATTTTTTTTCATGTAATTTATTTGATTTAATGTAATTTTTTTTGTTTTTACCTGGTACACCTGTACTCCAAAAACCCAAAACTGACCCTGAACCCTAAAAATATCCCTGTACCCCAAAAACCCAAAACTGACCCTGAACCCTAAAAATACCCCTTTACCCAAAAACTGAAAACTGACCCTTATCCCTAAAAATACCCCTTTACCCAAAAACTGAAAACTGACCCTGAACCCTAAAAATACCCCTTTACCCAAAAACTGAAAACTGACCCTAAACACTAAAAATACCCCTTTACCCAAAAACTGAAAACTGACCCTGAACCCTAAAAATACCCCTTTACCCATGAACAGAAAACTGACCCAGAACGCTAAAAATACCCCTTTACCCAAAAACTGAAAACTGACCCTGAACCCTAAAAATACCCCTTTACCCAAAAACTGAAAACTGAACCAGAACCCTAAAAATACCCCTTTACCCAAAAACTGAAAACTGACCCTGAACCCTAAAAATACTCTTTTACCCAAAATTAATTAATATTATTTAATTACCAATTAATTATTAATTAACAATAACAATAAAGTAAATATATTAGCACATTTGCTGTAATTAATTTAATTTAATAATTAATATTATTTTTCCCAATTAATTAATTAAGAATAACAATTAATTATATGTAAAAAAATTACTATAATTAATGTGATTAAATAATTAATATTAATTAATTACCAACTAATTAATAATTAAATATATGTCAAAAATTATATTAATTAATTAACTAATTAATAGAAATTAATTACCAATTAATTATTAATTAAAATATGTACAAACATATATCAATTAATTAATTATTATTAAATTACTTCCCACCCTATTCCCCTATAAACCCATAACCCGCTACAGAACATATTTATCAATTAATCCATTAATTAAAAATCATTAAAAATTATTTCTCAATTAAATAATTAATAATTCCTACTAATTAATAATTAATTTAACATAATTAAATTACTTCCCACCCTATTCCCCTATAAACCCACAACCCGCTACAGTAGTAAAAGACAATATTTAATTAAATTACATTAAAAATAAATAATAAAACATAATAAATACAATATAATATACACTAAATTTATTTTAAAAATGATATTAGTAACATCAAAGTTATTAATTTCGATATTATTGACATCGATATTTACAACTTCGATATTACTGATATCATACCAATATCGATATTAAGACTGTCGATATTACTTACCTTCGATATTTTGTCCCATCGATATTTAAACTTCGATATTTTTGTATATCGATATTTAAAAATCGATATTTTGTCTGTGTACCGTCCCAGAAGCTTCTATGGACAAGCTCACCACTCCTCTGCAGCTGAGTAGCTCCACCAACAGGTCAGTATCCATGATCCTTCCTGAATCCAAACACTTAGAGGAAATCCATACTCCACCTGCCCAGCTAATTAGTACTTGGAACCTTCTCAACAGATCCTCACTCACCAACATCATCAACAATATTAAATCTGGTTCTCCACTGGATCCACTTCCCCCTCAAATATTAAAAACTTTGGACACCCCCTCTCTTAATATTATTCTGGATCTACTTAATTCCTCCCGCAGAGAAGCCAAGGTCCCCTCCGCGTGGAAACATGCTATGGTCAAGCCACTATTAAAAAAGGCTAATGCTGACACCAACAATCTATCCAATTTCCGTCCCATTTCTCTCCTCCCTGTTTTCTCAAAAATATTAGAAAAGCATATTATCACACAACTCACTCAGCATGTTGAATCCAATAGTATCCTCCATCCATCTCAGTCTGGTTTCAGATCCGGTTTCTCAACAGAATCCACCCTGTTGGGGGTCTCAGAAACTATTTGTTGCGGAGTGGATCCTCATAAATACCCTCAAATCATCTGGCATCACCGGCTCAGCCCTCAACTGGCTCATCAGCTTTCTTTCAGACCGCACTTTCCAAGTCTTTTCCCCTTCCTCTGCCTCTCAAATCTATAAATCAGCGCATGGTGTTCCCCAGGGCACCATCCTAAGCCCCCTACTTTTCAATCTGTACGTCAGCTCTCTGGCCTACATTGCAGAACAGGCAGGGCTAACCATCTACTCATACGCTGATGATACACAGATCATCAACTCTCTCTCAACCGGTTCCCATTCCACCCCTTCTTCCCTCTGTACCGGTCTTAATAACATCGCCACTTGGATGCACGAAAACAAACTTAAGCTGAATGGGGGGAAAACAGAGCTTCTCTAATTTGGCAAAATACTACCCTGTGGGGCCCCCAACATTGGCCCGCACAAATGGGTAAGCCCCCCGTACCATCTAAAACAGCTCGTAATCTGGGCGTCACTTTCGATGATCATGTGGTAAAAATCTCCTCCACCTGTATTACCATCATCAAGTGGCTTCGTAAGATCATCGGGATGCTCCCTCAGGAGACCCAGAAAACCGTAGTCCCGGCCTTAATCACCTCTAGACTGGACTACGGCAACATTCTTCTCCTGGGGGCGTGCAAAGAGGTAACCCGTAAATTACAGACAGTCCAAAATATGGCGGCTCGGCTGCTCTGTAAATTACCTAACACATCTCCCACTTCCAACTCACTTCGTAAATTGCACTGGTTACGTATTGAAAACCGCACAAAAATTTAAGGCCCTCTGCTATATGCACAGGATAAACACAGGCCAGGCCCCACCATACCTCAATACCTTAGTGCATCGATACAGCCCTGCCTGTACCCTTCGATCCTCTAATCAGCATAGGTTCCAAGTTCCTAGAGTCAAGAGAGCCAGGAAGGGCGGTCGCTCTTTCTCCATCCTGGCCCCATCCCTCTGGAACTCTCTTCCTTTTTCTCTTCGCACGGAACCCTGCTATCTGAAATTTCATAAAGAAGTCAAGACCTGGTTATTCAACCAATAATGTCACTTTAGCTACCTATCTGTCTTCCCCTCACTTTGGTCTCTAGCGCCGGGAAACCTCCGGGTAGCTGCGCGCTTTATAAGCTTAAATACAATAATTATAATAATATTAATATTAATCTAGGTGACTCAAGCATAGAGTTTTTAAAGCTTTCCTTGACATTTCTGCTGTTTAGGGGGGAGAGTGATAGTATTTTTCCGAATCCTGATCATATAGAAACTTCTTAACATAGCGAATCCGGTCAACCTTGGTGGAATTTTCAAGTGCAAGGCAATCCTTCAACAAGCTTTGGGTAAAAATTAATTTGGTTGATGACCAAATTCGGTGCCATAACAGAATTAGCTGCATCTTGATGGTATCAGAAATATAAGGTAAGCCTAATTCTGTGTGGCAACCGAAAGTTGTAGTGCCTTGCGGAACAGCAAGGAGAAACCTTAAAAAGCTGTTCTCCACTTTTTGGAGAGCTTCCACCTGTGCATAGCTCCACACCCCTGCTCCATACGTGGCAGCACTGATACATTTTGCTCGATATATGCAGAACATCTCAACCGGAGGTTTTTTTCCTAGTCTCTGTGTAAAAATCACTAACGCCATGGTTTACCTTAAAAACAAAAGCTTTCTAGTTTCTATAGCTTTTCTCCATGAGCCTTTTTCATCTATTAGAATTCCAAGATAGGGGTATGTAGTTGTGTTCTCCACCCTGGAATTATCAATAAAAATGTCTCTCCTTTTTTTGTTTTTAACTCCTGAGCTCATTATAAAAGGTATTTTAATATTGATTTTTAAATCAAGATTAGACATAAAGGCAGTGTATCTATTTAGTGAGCGCTGGAGTTCCAAAGGAGTGCGGGCAATAATCACAGCGTCCTCCACATAGAGAAGAACGGGTATCGGGCGATTATAAAGTAAAGGTAGGTCCTGGCACCCCTCCAACATGGCTTTTTCTAGACCGTTGGTGTAAAGGGTGAAGAGAAAGGGCGCCAGGACGCAACCCTGCCTGACACCCCGCTCGACCCTAAATGGTGCTGTCATCTCTCCTCCTGTTCCAAATCTCACTCTAGCAGTTGCGTTAGAATACGTTTCACGGAGAAAACTAATTAAGGGAAGGTCAACCCCCATTGCTGTTAAAATGCCCCACTGTTTTGAATGGCTTACGCAGTCGAAGGCGGATGTTAAATCCACGTAAGCCATATGGAGCTTCCACCTTTTGCATTTACGTATTTGCCCATGATTAAAGTTAAGTTTAGGACTTGCTCAATGGTGCCCATACCTTCCCTGAATCCATATTGGAGGTCCGATAATATTTTGTTGTCGTCCGCCCAGTGTTGGAGGCGCTCTAATAAAATGCGCCCAACAACGTTTCCCAGAGAGTCTTATAATGAAATAGGGCGGTAACAAGATGGGCTCTGTCGGTCTCCCTTTTTGAAAATAGGTACAAGGATGGGAAGTGACCATGAATCTCACAGTCCGACTTTACACGTTGCCTCCAGGACTCTAAGCAGGATCGATGCCCAAAGGTCCTTATTGAATTTATAGAGGTCGACTGGGACCCATCTGGCCCTGGCGCCTTTCCTCCGCTACTAGCCATTAGGGCGAATTCACCTTCTGCCTGGGTGAAATCTAGAACCAAAGGAACAAATGGAGATTTGATGTTCACACCGTTTGTTCCTACTTGGTTCTGGGCTGTCGACGCACTAATGTTTTGTCCGAAAATCTGGGAAAAGTGTTCCACCCAAGATGTCTCATCAATTGCCAGTTCGTTTTTACTAGTGTCTCTAGTTCCTGAAAGAAATGGGGTATTAATAACTTTCCAGAAGGTAGTGCTGTCTTTCATTAAATTCAGCCCATAATTTCTGTTTCAACTAAGTCGAATTACAGAATAATACATTTTTTGAAGATGAATTATTTTCTGCTTATTTCTAACTGGGTTGTGGAGAGCAGTTTTCAGGCTCAAATATGCTTTGGTGCATGCATTATTAAACCAGCCTACCTTGTTTATCTTGTTCCCTTTGGGTTTGACACATAGGGCTTCCCTTACTGATTTAGTCATGACCATTAACTTGTTTATCATCTCCTGAGGGGTAGCACCCTCATCTAAACAAGTATTAATAGCATGCTGAGAATTCACAACAACCTTCTCCATAATCTTGACTGGGCAGCATGTTCCCACTTAAGTGAGAAACCATTTAGTCTAATCAGGTGCAGATTTTCCTCACCATGTGATCTCATTTGGCGAATCTTTTCCCTCCCCCTCAGGAGAGAAAGAGTAACAGTATATGGAAAATGGTCACTAAAAGCACAATCATGTGTTTTAAAATTCAGAATGAGAGGTGCCGCCATGTTGGACAAAATAATTAAGTCTATGCAACTAGAGAGACCTCTACCATTAAAAGTAGGAATAGGAGGGATTGTAGGTGACATTCGTTCGTTTGCCAAGGCCAATTGAAGAATAATTAAGGTCTCATTTAAACATGCCCCACTCTGGTTCTGTATAAAATGAGTCAAATTATCATCTTTCTCTTTTTGTAAACCGCAAATTATATTATCATTGAGGGTAAGATTAAAGTCACCCCCCCCAAATAATAATTGGTCTTTTGTTTTGGTATTTATTTTTAAGTTCCAGGAGGGTGTTGCATAACTCTTTAAGAGTATTAATCAGCTGGGACTGTGATAGATTATTATAAAAATTAACTATAATGAAGATGTCGGATTTATTAATATCAAGAATAATTATTTGAAAGTTAACCTCAAGTTTTAGAGCAGTAATTTTCCATGCTTTAAATAAGTTAGGAATATAAATCGACAGTCCTCCTTTTGCTCATCCAGATGGAGACGGAGTAGCGGGCGAGTGGAAAGTTTTATAACCATTTAGATGAATGGGTAATACCACCCACATTTCTTCAAATGAAAGAATGGAATAGGTCTTTGAAAAGGTCAACCACTCATCGTAGTTGACCTTGGATCATAGGCCGGCAATATTCCAAAAAAGAACACTGAATAGTGACCCTCTCGAGGTGTTTTCTTCTTGGGGGATAGATATAACAGGATCTCCTGTGTGGGCTACAGTAATAACATCTACACTAGAAACCGGATTTAAAGAAATATTATGTATAGACCCTACGATCATTGCCACAGGACTGGTATCTAAAGTAACTGGAGAAGATACAAGCTCCATCTCAACCAGGACCGTTTCGGGGTTCAAGGTGGTTATTGGTACAATACATACCCGCTCCTCCCCCGTTTGTGGTGAACTAATGGGATGTTCTAAGGGGGCATCGCTAGGTCTTTTCTCTGGGCTATACACCTTTCTAGGGGGGGTCAGTTGATTGTCAGTCCACTGCGTTTAAAGGGGATAGAACCTCAAACATATTTGGCGTGAGAATGGAAACAGCCCCTACTCTTCTGGGCTGAAAGGTAGGTTTATAAAGGAAACCCAAAGGGAGGACCGTGATGTTTGAGCTTTGATGGAAGAATTCCTCCTTATGTGTCAATAAAGATAGAAACATTCTGGGTTGTCCAAGATTTATGACAATACAATCACCAGAGATGGTTTTTGCAGAGGCACCAACCCACCCCACTCTTCGTACCATCAAGATTTCATTAATGTGGTGGGGACTAAAGTTCATAAATTTGATCAACCAGTCTGCTGCTTTATTGCGTAGAGTCGTCCAAGATTCCTGCTGCCCCAGATTTAGTTCAGGGACCCCGGTTAGTACTATTACATACAGACAGGAAGCAGGTGGTAGGTCTAATGTTCCTGGACTCGGGTACCCGGAAGTTTTTTGAGGGATATTTTGTCTATCCTGGCCCATCTTGGTCCTGTCTCCCTCCCTGTTGAGGTTCTTAGATTCTGTGTTCTCAGCCATACATAAGGATGAGGTGACTATTTGCGGTTCTCTTGGTCTACCACGGATTCGGGGTCCTTGGTCCCTCCGTATGAGGGAGACTGGATCCCTTTGGGCCCGGGCAGTGAACAACCTTTTCCAGACTATTTCCAATTAAGCCTATAACTCCTGTCAGATGCTCAATTTTTTTCCTCCAAGCGCCCGAATCTTTCTTCCATAAGAGTGCTTAGCTGTAGCATCATTGAACTAATCTTGGATTTTAGAGTCCTCTGACCATGTCTTCAAGGGCTGCCTGGGAACCTAAGGGAGACTCTGTTAAGTTAGGAATAGTTACTTCTACCTGTGTGCCCATGGATTTTACAGTTACGTCAGTTTGTGTTTCTGCTAGTACGAGTGCTCGGGGCTAGAGGCGGCAGCTCCCATGTTGCTGTAATCTGTACCCCCCTTTGCACCTTTCTTTCTGGATTTAGCTGTGTTCCCCTTTAACAGCTTGGTTTGTTTCTGAGTTTGCGGTTTTGTCCCTGGTTGTGAGCTGTTATCAGTGTCCCTCGGTTGAATCATTGAGTGTGAAGGTTGTTTACCCATCGAGGGGTTACTCTATTTAGAATGAATGATGATTTGGGGGGGGGGGGATATTAGATCCTTCTAACCTAGTCAGTGGAAACAGGGTAGGGTCAAGTGAGAGCTGTTGTTCCGTTAGCTGGATCTCGTGGGTTAGGAGCGACTCAGCTCTGATCAAAAAGGCATCTAATGTGCCTGCTGTGCTCTTGCATTTCTCCATATCTTTATTAGAAATAATTCCTACCTAATTACGAACACTCAATAGATGATCTATAATACTTGAGTTGATATGGAACAAATAATCATTCGGTCAGGGTACGCTTAACGGGGAACGAGAGGAGTAAAAACATGCACAAAGCTAGCTGTTCAATTCCCTTAAATGCCTCTAATTTGGGTAAGTCAGACAACATCCAGTAGGGGGTAGTCAACAATGTGTTGACAGTTTATTATACTTAACTTCCCAATGATCGATCATAAAGAAAGAAAGAAAGATATATCACAACTTAGTACAGGTCAAACAACTCCCTTAAATGTCAGGAATATGGGAACTTAAAGAACACGCTTTGCATATATGTAAGAAAGTCGGGCGTTCTTATATGAGTCCAATGAGCTTAAGAAGTCAATGATGTTCTTACTCACAGTTCGAAATTACATGGGGCCCAGGAAAAATACAACCAAGGGAGGTGGCCCTGCCCTGCCTTCTCCTGGCCCTGACGCACACAGACGGTCCCGCATGTGACACAGGAACTCTCTCCTCCTCCCTTTTAGCACCTCCTGCTGCTAAGGGTCACAGTGGCGGCGTGGAGTCCGGCAATGGCGTGGGCTGATTGATGGTGGCAAAACAGTCATTCAGGGCAGGCAGAAACAGCGCACCTGTGGGCTTTATTCTGCTGCACTAGGTGAGTTTCCCCACTCCGAGAAAGAGCTCCCAGAGGAGCAAGTGCAGGTTCAAATTGCAGGTTCTTCTGGGCCTCCACACTTTTCCACTCCCGCTTGCTTGAGTCACCTCTCTCCTGTCCATCTTATGGGGCAATGTTCGAGTACAAAGTCCTTTTTCGAAAGTCCAGAATTTATGCAGGAGTGGGAGAGAGACTAATGGGGTCAGTGAGCTACTGGGCGCGAGGAAAGGATACCATATGTCAGGATGTCAGGCCAATCAAATTGCAAGTAAAAATGAAAGTTAGAGGCTCACCGGTGGCTCATCACAAACCGCACCCGGTCAGAACCGTGCCGTCTCCGCAGGCTGCCTACCTAGGCCACACTGGTACAAGCGGTTCTGTCTCTCAGCTGCGCTTCCCCCAAGATCCGCCACATGTTATTTCAACTGCACCTCTCAGCTACCCCCCGCTGTCTCCAGCGGGTGCCGAAAACTCCACTCCCTGCCACCGCCACCATCAGCCTCTCCACCTGTGCGAGTCTCCGCCGGGGCTTTAGGCCAGAGGTTTTAGGCGGGTAAGTCGGGGAACCGGGGGCATTAGGCAGACGAAATCGGAGTGACCGCGGCCGGACGGTGTCGGCGTCAAAGGCTTATCTCCCGTACTGCGGCAACAGCGAAAACACGGACTGGCTCAATGAATGCCTGTGTCTGATCGTATTATTTTTAATCATATGCCTGCTTATGTTAGCAAAAATACTGCATCTTAGAGCACGTCGTTAAAATTAATATTTTTAACTTTTCTGTGTCTCTATTTCCTCACGTTGTGGACTGGTATGAGAATAACGAATGAGTGTTCTTGATTCCCACCATTCCTGAGAGTAACCTAAGTTGCATGTTCTGGGTTGTCTAATCATTGGTAACTTTGCTATAGGACAAAGAGCTAATGAGACACTGATGCTAGTCGGTTAGGGGTTCTAGGTACTGAGGTGAGTTTTTTGGTACACCACAATTCACTGAGGTCCTGGGTTGCTGTGCACAGTTCTGTGTATGAGCAGAATCCCTGCAACACCACAGCGCCGAGATTCCCCCGATGGGGGGATTCAGGCGCTATATAAATTAATAAAATATCAAATATCAAATATTAACAGCCAATAACTCCACCACCACACTCCAGCAAGGCCACAACTTTTGACTACTACCACCACCAATAAAAGGGCAGGGACTAGACTCATCTATTCCCCTCACATCCACATATTCCTTTCAGACACTTGTGTGTATAAATATATAGTGAGAAACTGGGTTGTTGGTCGCGGGGGAGGAAACTCTACCAAGCAACAGCTACAATCCTTGTCAGGGTGAACAACAAAAAGTCTCTAAATTAACCTGTGCTTAACTTTCTGGTAGCTTGGTACAAAAGACGTCTGGCTTAGGCAAGAGGCATTGTTTAAACTATTTTGCAAGCACAACACAAACACTTTTCTTCATTTATAACCGATTGTTTCTTACCCCCGCCTACCTAAATAAGATACAGAGCACAAACCCCAATACCTGCTGGACATGCTCCCAGGTTGACGCTGATCTCAAACACATGCTTTTCCCTTTTACACATGTTTTTAAATTTTGGGAACAGGTTTGGCACCAAATGAACACTATTTTTCACACCACAGCTCCCCTCTTCCTTTCAAACTTTTTATTAGATAGCTTAACACCAGACTGGAAAAGAGGACAATCCCAGCTGATACTCATTGATTTGTTACTAGCTGTAGCTTTTCAACAGATATCAAAAAATTTGAAAGATTCCTCTAAATTGTCTTATTTAGCTTGGTGGTATGCTGTGTGTCACAATCATCGCCTAGATACAGCACTTGTTCATCCAATCTCTCTTGCTACAAAAAGATGATACCTTTGGGGCCCCCTCACACAATTTCTAAATGATGCAGTGTGTAGGAGAGTAGGGTCTGCTTCCTATGGTTATCCCCACTTTTTGCTGTGATTCTCTGTTTTTTTTAACTTTAATGTGGCTGTGGGCCTGCCAATCAGACCCACAGCCCAGCTGTTCTCTCTCTAAATTGATACCATGTACTTTAGGTACATACCAGATTGGTTACTGGGTCACCCTTGTGAGCCCCTGCATAGTGTACCATAGGTACCTAGGGCATAGGTGCACCTTAGGCCTACCAGGGGCTGCAGCATGTATTGTGCCACCCCTGGTGTGCCTTCCAAACTGACACCACAGGTCTGTGCACGCAGCCTGGGTAAGGTGGTGTAATCACCCCTACCAAGATATGGTACAACTATATCTTCCTTTACATATAGACACATATACACTCATATGGCAGGCCTTAACAATCCTGGAGGCAGAGTGCTTGGTTTTATATGAGAGGGTGCCCTAGCACGAGCTGAGCCTGTCTGCAGCTTTCGGAACGATCTCCTTATAGCTGTTCTATGATATAGCCATACCATATACTCTTAAGTGCATTATAATCCTTGTGGTTAATGTTAACTTTGGTTTGGCTTTATCAAAACATGTCGTGTAAGGTGTCAAACACTTTGGAATACTACCTCCCCGCCAGTCCTGGTGGCAGGGGTAGAAGTCCACCCTTCTAGAGGGAGAAGACATGCTGGGCTCGATTCACAGAACTAACTTAAGACAAAATCCTAAACTACTACCATTTTGATATTCACAGAAGGCACTTACTCATTTTGGTACTCACAGAAGGCATTTACTCATTTCGGTATTCACAGAAGTTAGGAGTGCTAACTTTAGGACTTCTAAGTACCTTCTGTGAATACCGAAAGTCTTAAAATTAGGATTTTTATCAGTTTAGTAGTAGTAAAGTTAGGACTCCTAACTTTAGGACTCCTAAATGCCTTCTGTGAATACCGAAAGTCTTTAATTTAGGATTTTTCTCAGTTTAGTAGTAGTAAAGTTAGGACTCCTAATTTTAGGACTACTAATTGCCTTCTGTGAATACCGAAAGTCTTAAAATATGGATTTTTCTCAATTTAATTTTTAAAGAAGAATTTATTGAGCAATAAGGAAGTAAAATTGAATAGGCAAAACACATTACAATACAAATTGGTGTTAGAACAATATCAGCTGTATAAATAAAAAGAAGAAAAAGGGAAAAGAAAAGAGGGAGAGAGGGGGAGGGAAAAACAAGAAAGACAATGGAAAAAAGGAGTGAAACAAGTAGTCAAATGTAATATTAACCATGGCATGTATAAAGTCTCTTAAAACACTTGTAAACAATGTATATAAGCATAAAAATATCTAATATAACAGATAGGCGAGAAATGCATATTCATGGCGGTTTGTGAACTTCTTCAGTATGCGGGGAATGTAGAGGGATAAATGGGGCAGATAGGTCCAAAAAATTTGTAATAGGTAACCACAATAAATCTCTTTTACTAGCAAGAGTAACAGGGTAAACATAAGCTCTATCTAATATGTGATTGTAGCAGACTCCATACCACCAGGCTTGGAAGGAAATCTTGGAGGTATCCTTCCAGGACTTGGTGATTTGTTGGAAAGCAACAGCTATGAGTAAATCAATAATAGCAAAATTATCAGTGGATTGAGACCATATATCAGCTATACTTCCCAGAAAAATGTGTGGCCCAGTGAGGGGAAAATGAGAGGAAAAAATCCTATTGATCTGACTCCAAACTTTGGACCAAAAAGAATGGACAGGTAAATAACACATGTTTAAGATCTGCATCGTCAGCAGAGCATGACCAACAAGCTGAGGAGATGGAAGGATCAATTTTATGTAATTTGCCAGGAGTAATCAAAAGTCTATTATAAATAAAAAATAGCATCTGAGTAGTGTTCGCTGCTCTAGAAGATTTCCTTATTTTAGACCAAATCTTGTGCCACTTTAAAATGGAAAAGGATTTGTGTAGGTCCAACTCCCAAGCAAGTTCAGTAACCGACTGTGGAGTTGTGGGTTGGGCGGACCGGAATAACAGGCTGGGAGGCCGGATATAATGAGCTATGGTTTCGGGTTTTATTCAGAGGTAAGAGACAAAGTAGTGTTCCACAGAGGTATAAGGGAGGAAGTCCGGAGAGAACGTCGTGACGGAAGGGTTCTGTTGTAGGGTTGATGTCTTTGTCCGGGGTACTCTGCAGGTTGTGGTCATCAGATGACGGTCGGGTGATGGGTCTCCTCGGAGATAAGAGAGAGAACAGTTTGGGGTTAGTCCGGTCCGATGAGGACTATCGAGTACTGTCACCTTCACGGGGAGTGCGTTGGCCAGGAAGGAGACGTGTGGAAGGGGAGGTGGGAAGGGTAGAGGGATAGGGTCAATTGCAAGCGGGAGGGGTATGGTGGTTGGGGTGCCCGGGACAGTGCAAGGAGAGTGATATATATACAAGGTGCTCGTGGTACTTCGTTTATCTATATGGACAGTGCAGGGTGCTCGTGACACTCTATGTACAGGCTCTATAGGTATTTACACTATATATACACAGGGACACGGAGAAAGGATAGAGAGTACTCACGTGCCCCGCCGCAACTCTCATCCGAGTTGCGGCCGCTCTCCAGCCACCTCCGGAGGTCGCCACCAGTCCTCCGACCACAGGTCTTCTTCCTCCTCCGGCTCTCCGCTTTCCGCCTTCTCTACGATCTCCTCTCCTCGTCCACTCTCCGTCGGGGGTTCCGCGCCGTTCGCTTTCTCCTGCCACGAGTCCGCTGGGCTGAACGAGGTCTTGACTGCTTTCCCGTCTTTTCTATGTTCCTGGTGGAGCGTAGTTGCGGCACTTCCGCTTCCGGATGGTTCGGGTTCCGGGTCACCGGTCGGGACTTCACTGCCGGTTTCCGGTTTGCCGGGTTCCGGGTCGGCAATGGTTTGCGGATCCTGTGGGTGAAGAAAGGAAGTCCAATGACCCAGGGATGCTGTTTGTGCCGGCGTGGGGGTGGGAGACCCCTGTCGATTCCGCCCTTCTGGTGAGGTAGGGACCCCTGATTTTCCACATCCCCTTTCCCTAGCTGTCTTACTAGTAGGGGTGGAAGGAGCGGGATAACGGGAGAGGTAATCAGCATTGCCCTGGTCTAGTCCCTTTCGATGTAGCGTTTTGAAACGGAATGGCTGTAGCGAAAGGAACCACCTAAGGACCCTGTCGTTGTGGCCCCGATTGCGGGCCATCCACTCAAGTGGTGCATGGTCCGTGTACAGGACAAATTCCCGGCCCTCTAAATAATACCTGAGACTGTCCACTGCCCACTTAATCGCCAGAGCCTCTTTCTCTACGACTGCATAGTTTTGCTCTCGCTGGAAGAGCTTCCGACTGATGTACAGAACCGGTTTTTCCACCCCTTGTTCGTTTTTCTGGGACAGGACCGCCCCCAAACCCTGATCGGAGGCATCCGTCTGCAGGATAAATGGACGGGAATAGTCCGGACTGATCAACACGGGTTCTGACAACAGGGATTGCTTGAGGTGATTGAAGGCCTGTAGTAGGACAGGAGTGGGTTGTTGCAACTTCTCTTCGGTTCTAGCGGTCTTTTTCAAAAGGTCTGTCAAGGGAGCGGCTATCTGGGAGAACCGGGGAATGAACCTCCTGTAATACCCTAGTAATCCGAGAAAGGCACGGAGTTCTCTCTTTGTGTGAGGGAAGGGTATGGAGTGTATGGCTTGTATTTTATTGTCTTGGGGACGAATGACCCCCTCCCCTAAGAGATACCCCAGATACTTCACACTTCGGGCCGCCAAGGTCGTCTTGGCGGGGTTAATGGTGAAACCATGACTACCCAGGGAGTGCACCACTGCCTGTAAATGGAGAAGGTGTTTTTCCCAGCTGTCACTGTAGATGACTATGTCGTCTAAGTACGCCCCGGCAAAGTCGGTATGGGGTCGTAAGACCAGGTTCATGGCCCTTTGAAATGTCGCAGGGGCCCCATGGAGCCCGAAGGGCATTACTTTGAAGTGAAACAAACCCTCAGGGGTTGAAAACGCAGTTTTAGGTTTGTCTTCCGGCTTTAAAGGGATCTGCCAGTACCCTTTACACAAGTCGAGGGTACTGATATATTTAGCCCTGCCTATCCGTTCCACCATCTCGTCCACTCGAGGCAGGGGATAGGAGTCGAAAGCCGAGATTTTATTCACCTCCCTGAAATCTATGCAGAAACGGGTGGAGCCATCAGGTTTGGGTACTAACACGATGGGGGAATTCCAACTACTGTTAGACGGTTCAATTATCCCCATCTCCAACATTTGGGCGATCTCTTCTTTTATAACTGTTCGGCGTGCTTCAGGGATCCGGTAGGGCCTTTGTTGCACGATTTTCCCGGCTTCGGTGTGGATGGCATGTTCCACTATGGTGGAGTGGCCGGGTAGGGAGGAAAACACTGCTTGGACCGAGGACAAGGCCCGCTTAAGGTCCTGTTTGTTGGTTTCAGGAAGGTCAGGGTCTATACAGCCCTCAAAGGGCAGAGAGAGTGAGGCTGTCAGGACAGGGAGGGGTCCCTCCCACTTCTTCAACAGGTTGACGTGGTAGATCTGGGTGACACTTCGGTTGGCATCCAGCTCTAGTTCATAGGTGACGGGAGTCACTTGTCTCAGGATAGGGAAGGGGCCCTGCCAATGTCCCAACAGTTTATGGTCGGATGATGGCAGGAGTAACAACACTAGGTCTCCTGGTTTGAAAGAACGGGCCTTGGTTCCTTTATTGTACTGCTGTTTTTGAGTGACCTGCGCTGCTGTCAGATTCTGCCGCACTATTTCTCTGATTTGGGTCAAGTGGGTTCGGAGGTTATCGACATACTCGGGGAGAGGCCGGGTCCGGTCTGGCTCTGCCTCCCATGCCTCGCGAGCCATGTCTAACAGGGTCCTCGGGGCACGTCCATATAACAACTCATATGGGGAATACCCGGTGCTACTTTGCACTTTGCACCGAATGGCGAAGAGGGCTAGGGGAAGCATCTCCTCCCACCTTTTACTTTCCAGGCCCAGGAGCTTCTTCAGGGTGGCCTTTAGGGTGGCATTATATCTCTCCACCAACCCGTCTGTCTGGGGGTGATAGGCCGAAGTCCTTATCTGTTTGATACCCAAATTGGCGCATACTTGGCGCATGAGGGAGGACACGAAAGGCGTACCCTGATCTGTTAATATCTCACGAGGGAATCCTACCCTACTGAAAACGGAGATAAGGGCTTTAGCGATATTTTGTGTAGTGGGCTGTTTCAAAGGGATGGCCTCCGGGAACCTGGTGGCGTAATCTACTAACACCAGGGCGTACCTACAACCCGTCCGGGAGGGCAACAGGGGTCCTATCAGGTCCATACCCACTCGGGAAAAAGGGACATCAATAAGAGGAAGGGGTTGGAGAGGCACCCGGGGGGGTCGATACCGGCTGTTTCTCTGGCAGACTGGACACTCCCTACAGTATTGTTTTATTTGTCCATGGACACCTGGCCAGTAGAACTTCTCAAGGATAGTTTGGCCGGTTTTTAGGTCACTGAAATGTCCTCCCAGCAAATGACTGTGGGCCAGGTATAGGACTTTTTCCCGAAACAATCCGGGGATAACTAGCTGTGTGGGGTCCTGGGGCCCTCCTTTTCTATAGAGGAGTCCATGTTTGCGAAAGAAGTAAGGACCTACGTGCAGTGGGTCCTCATCGTCCAGGGCACGATTCCAAGCTTCCTGTAATACGGGATCCTCTTGCTGGGCAGCTCGGAACTCGCGGTCCGTTTCCCAAGGATGATCTTCGACATGAGCAGGGAATGCACCTGTAAATGTTCTCTTTTCTCTTTTCTTTTGGTTCTTAGATTTTCCCGGTTTGGAGGGAGAGTCCGTGGTCGGAGATCCATGGGGAAACGGGGCCTCCGCCCACCATTTCCTTAGGGAGTCTGTAGTGTCTTTCAGGAGGTGGGGAAGACCGCTATAATCGCTACCTAGTATGGCTTGCTCAGGGAGGGTAGGAACCAGCCCGACTGTTAACATTCTCCCCATGTCTGTGTTTTGTTGTACCCTTACTTGGGCCGTTGGATAGCTCTTGATGTCGCCGTGAACACATTTTATAGCGACAGTCCCAGTAAGGGGTCCGACAGGATGGGGTAGTTCCTGGGGTCTGAGGACGCTATGTCTACACCCCGTGTCTGCCAAGGCCATCATACGGTGTCCGTCTATTCGCACAGGACAGCGAAAAGGTGGTGGGGTGACTTCGTTAGTGAGGCACACATAGTTCCGTGCCATCCCTATGTCCATAGGTTCCTCCTTTTGAGGACACACCCGGGCTATGTGCCCGTATCCTCCACAGTGATAGCACTGTGGCCCAGGTGGGGGAGGTCGAGGCAGGATTGGGTATGGCATCAGGGGAGCGGGATCCGGTCTTCTGACCGGGTTTGGTGGTCTTGGTGGTCGTGAGTGGTTGCCATGAGGAACGCGTGGATGTGGTTCTTCTTTGACCCGTTGGGACTCCTGGGCTCTGCTGTAGGCACTGGCGATCTCCACCGCGCTGTCCAGGGTCAGGCGGGCGTGTTGTCTCACCCATTTCTGGGTGGCTGGATGAAGAGAGGCCAGGTACTGTTCCAAATATATCTTGGAAAGGATCTCTTCCTTCGTGGCGGTGGCCGGTTTTAGCCATCGGTTTGCCAAGTCCTGAATCCGAAATGAGAGAGCCCGCGGGGTTTCTTGGGGGCCCTCTCTGGCCTGACGCAAACGAACCCTGTACGTTTCGTCGTCGATTCCCAGTCTCTCAAGTATGCAGGTTTTGACGTCTTGGTAGGGGGTCACTCCCTGGATATTGGCCTGCTGATAGGCAGCCTGGAGTTCACCTGTTAGCAGTGGACCAAGATAGTGGCTCCAGCGATCGGCAGGCCATGCAGCAGCCTGCGCCAAGCGCTCAAAATTAGTAAAAAAATAGTCGGGGTCTTCACCCGACACATATTTTTGGAGGACCACTGAGGGTAAGGAGGTGGTGGGCCGTTGTTGTCCCATGACGGTGGTCAGTTTCTCGAGGGCTTGGTCCTGAGCTGTTCCCTGTCCCTTAAGGACATCGTGGAGTTGGCCACGGTCATCCTCGGCAGTCTTGAGGAACCTCTCCATCATTTTTCCAAGCACCTCCTGGCTCTCCGCTAGCTGTTTAACCGCGGCCTCCATGCTTCCGGTAGATCCCACTTCTGACACCACCTGTGGAGTTGTGGGTTGGGCGGACCGGAATAACAGGCTGGGAGGCCGGATATAATGAGCTATGGTTTCGGGTTTTATTCAGAGGTAAGAGACAAAGTAGTGTTCCACAGAGGTATAAGGGAGGAAGTCCGGAGAGAACGTCGTGACGGAAGGGTTCTGTTGTAGGGTTGATGTCTTTGTCCGGGGTACTCTGCAGGTTGTGGTCATCAGATGACGGTCGGGTGATGGGTCTCCTCGGAGATAAGAGAGAGAACAGTTTGGGGTTAGTCCGGTCCGATGAGGACTATCGAGTACTGTCACCTTCACCGGGAGTGCGTTGGCCAGGAAGGAGACGTGTGGAAGGGGAGGTGGGAAGGGTAGAGGGATAGGGTCAATTGCAAGCGGGAGGGGTATGGTGGTTGGGGTGCCCGGGACAGTGCAAGGAGAGTGATATATATACAAGGTGCTCGTGGTACTTCGTTTATCTATATGGACAGTGCAGGGTGCTCGTGACACTCTATGTGCAGGCTCTATAGGTATTTACACTATATATACACAGGGACACGGAGAAAGGATAGAGAGTACTCACGTGCCCCGCCGCAACTCTCATCCGAGTTGCGGCCGCTCTCCAGCCACCTCCGGAGGTCGCCACCAGTCCTCCGACCACAGGTCTTCTTCCTCCTCCGGCTCTCCGCTTTCCGCCTTCTCTACGATCTCCTCTCCTCGTCCACTCTCCGTCGGGGGTTCCGCGCCGTTCGCTTTCTCCTGCCACGAGTCCGCTGGGCTGAACGAGGTCTTGACTGCTTTCCCGTCTTTTCTATGTTCCTGGTGGAGCGTAGTTGCGGCACTTCCGCTTCCGGATGGTTCGGGTTCCGGGTCACCGGTCGGGACTTCACTTCCGGTTTCCGGTTTGCCGGGTTCCGGGTCGGCAATGGTTTGCGGATCCTGTGGGTGAAGAAAGGAAGTCCAATGACCCAGGGATGCTGTTTGTGCCGGCGTGGGGGTGGGAGACCCCTGTCGATTCCGCCCTTCTGGTGAGGTAGGGACCCCTGATTTTCCACACCGACTTATTGCGCTTGTCAGAGGTTCCACGCAGGGTTTTAAAATTTTGAGATGCAGAAGAGGAGGAGAGCAAAAGGGGTATAGTAATGGGGGGACGTCAGTGTGAGAAGAGGAAGAGCAAAGGGCATTATAACTACGTTGTACAACTGAGCAAAGTAAAGCATATTTAGATAGAAAATAGGCTGGTAGGGAAAACTGAGATTGGAGTAACTGGAAGGGTATACAAGCATCATCAGAAAAAAGCTGATGTACCAAAGAAATACCAAAACTGTGCCACTCCTTCCAAAAAAGAGTCTTGCTTTTGATTTTAATAAGAGGATTGTACCAAATAGAAGATTGTAGGAAACGGGAACGATCGTCCATACCATCCAGAAAAAGAGGAGAAAAAGTTTTCCTAGCATTTTTAAGAATCGGGAGAGACATTCTAATTGGAATGTGTGATAAAGAAACAAATTGTTCAAAAGAAAAGGGATGAAAAAAGGAGGATTAAACCTCAGCCCACAACGGCTGTGAAGATTTGTCAAGGGAGCGTTCAGTAAGAAGGGAAGCTGAGTGCATAAGAAAGAAAGAGTCATGATAAGAGGAGAAATCCGGGAAGTTGACCCCACCCATATTTTTAGGACATTGGAGTTTGGCGAAGGACATTCAAGCCTTCTTATTTTGCCAAAGAAAGCGAGAGAGAATAGAGTAAATAGATTTATAGGTAGATTTGGGAATGTTAACTGGAAGATTGGAGAGGAAGAATAGGATGATCAGAACTAACATCATTTTTATAGAGTCTAACCTACCCCACCAAGATAAAAACAAGGTTCCATTTCGCTGTGGATTCCTTTAAAGTGTTGTTTAGAATTTTAATATTTAAAGCAACTGTATCTTTAATTACTGGAGTAAATCACAAGCCCAGATATTTAATTTTGTCAGGATTCCAATGAAAAGAGGAGGACAGAAAATCAGAACGAAAACAAAAAGCATTCAGAGGTAAGATTTCACACTTATCCGTATTAAGTTTGTAGCCCGAAACCGACTCAAACTGGGAAACTTCAGATAAAAAATCTGGAACAGAAGTTTGAGGATTTGAAATGAAAAGAAGAATGTCATCTGCATAGGCAGAGAGTTTCAGCTGAGAGGTTCCATAGGGAAAACCGTAATGTCGGGGTTCAATCTTAGTTTTGTGAGAAAAGTTTCTAACGTTAAAATAAAGAGAAGGGGAGAGAGAGGACAGCCCTGGCGAACTACTCGGAGAAGAGAATAAGAGGAAGAAACAAGGCCATTTGCTAATATAAAAGATCTAGGAAAAGAATATATTAAAGAAACATAAGAAAGAAACTTTGGGCCAAAACCAAACCAGAGTAGAGAACATAAACTGCCAATCAACTCGATCAAACGCTTTCTCAGCTTCAAGGGCAACAGCTGCCAATGACTGTTTATAGGTTCGAGATTTACTGAGAACATTGAAAAAGAGACGCGTATTGTCGGAGAGGTGTCGTCCCTTAATGAAACCGGATTGCTCTTTTACCAATAAGTAGAGGTAAAATTGTAGCAAACATTTTATAATCTATATTAATTAACGAGATAGGATGATAGTTTTTGCACAGAGTATGATCTTTGTTATCTTTAAGAATTAGGCAAATTAGAGCTTCTTGAAAAGACCCTGCAGACTTCTTAGAATCAATAAAGAAGGAAAACAATTGATGAAGTTTTGGTACCAGAAGGGAGGAAAAATTTAAATAAAATTCAATAGAAAAGCCATCCGGACCCGGGGCCTTACCTTTTTTGAGCATGTGAATGGACTCTAAGATATCTTTAGGCAAAATATCAACCTCCAAGAAACAAAGTCCACATCAGGTGCGGAAGGAGGAGGAATTGTAGATAGATAGCGATTTATACTCGCAAGAGTAGGAGGGGACTCTGGAGTGTAGAGTTGTTGATAGAAGTTCGTAAATTCGTGTAAAATGTCTTCATCTTTATATAAGGTAGTGTTCGAAGAGTCAACAATAGAGTCTATTTTAGTTCTTTCCCTTTAAACCTTGAGATATTTTGCCAATAAGTTTCCAGCTTTGTTCTGTCACTATAGTATTTAGCGCAAGATTTGAGTAGACATAAGTTAGCAGACTCCGTGGAAATTTTGTTGAAGGAAAATTTAGCCTGAATAAGTTGATTTAGATCAGCTTGATTATAAGTTCAAAAGTAAGAATGCTCCAGGTGTTTGATTCGGGGAGAAAGGGAATGAGTAGTCTGACTAGCAAGACGCCTTTTCCTGGCAACAAAAGAAATAATTAAATCTCTAGCAGCAGCTTTAAAAATATTCCATAATAATTGAGGAGATACTTGGGGTGATTCATTGGTCTAAAAAAACGTGGTTGCAAAAGAAAGGAACTCCGATGTAAATTTAGTTTCTAGAAGGAGAGCATTATTAAATCTCTATCTCTTAGTGCCTTTCCTGTGAGGCAGTAATTCTAAAGCTAACGTGACATTTGCATGGTCAGATATTAAAATCGATCCAATATCAGAATGCAGAATGGAGACAAAAATATAATCAATACGGGATTGGGAACAATGGGTAGGGGAGAAAAACGAATATTCCTGTAGGGAGGGATGACAGAGTCTCCATGAGTCAACAAGAGACCTTTGGGATATAGCAGAGGTAAATTGAGTATGAACAAACGAGGGGGAGAAGCGCAATTTGGATTTTCTGTCAAGGAAGGGGTCTATAATCATGTTACAATCACCACCAAGAATAAAGTAGTCATCAGTGTATTGCATTAAAGAAGTGTGAATCTGAGGCCAAAATGATGGATCCTGTACAGTGGCAGCATACAAATTTAAAATAGTTAAAGGAATTGTATCTACTAACAGGGATACTACAACCCATCTACCCTCTGAGTCATTGTCTTGACTCAAATGTTGAACATTTAAGCGCTTATGACAAAGGACAGCAACCCCATTTTGCTTTCCCAATCCAGGAAAAGCAAAAACATGACCAACCCAGTTGCGACGAAGCTTAGCAACCTCTACATCCTTAATATGAATTTCCTGTAACAATACAATATCACATTTCAAATTAGCTAAATGGGATAATACACGTTGACGCTTAATAGGAGAACCCAAACTCTTCACATTCCAAGATATTAACTGTAAAGACATTTAAACTTCAATTTTGTGAGAAATAGAGAAATAAGAAAGAGACAAATGAAGTGTTAATGGAGACAAGAATACAATAAGAAACCGAGCAATTGTGAGGTAAGAACAAGGCATCTGAGAGAAATATAGGAAGAACTGAGAAGAGAACCAGAATAGAGAGAAGAAAGGATGAAAAAGAAAAGGGAAAAGAGAAAGCAAGAGCAGGGACAGATAGGAGTAGGACAGGACATGGAAAACGTAAAGAGAAAAAACTGAAGTTATGATAAAATGTTGCAACAAAGACATACCACAAAAAGACGAGAAAAACAGGGGTGGTGAAGTAACATGAGGGGAATGGCACATTGGAACAGAAGACCCCACACCAAGGTCATGAGGACAGTAAACATCTCCTGGGGGGACACCATGAAGGATAAGATGATGAGGGACCATTAATCAGCTACATAAGAAATAAATAAGAGAGAAAAGATACAGAAACATTGATACAAATAATAGGGAAACAAAATATCCATTATGAGGTGAGCAACACAATCGAAGCACAACATACAACATAGGGAAACTACATTACACGTCCGAAAAAATACCTCTAATTAACTGATGGAAAACAAGGAAAGAGTAATGAAATAAAATACAATATGAACAACCAGCAGAAACAGACAAAGTTAATGGAAGAGACTCATGGTCGAGGGATATCAATGGCTTCCGTCTTGCAATTGTTCAAGAACTTTCGAAGCAATTCAGGATCTTCAAAGGACGTCGTCTTATTGTTGTAGGTGACTTTGAAAAGACACGGATGAAACAGCCCATATCTGGCATTTAAGATGCTCAATTCTGGTCTGAAGTCCAAAAATCTCTTCTGATGATCAGCCGTTATTTTGGCATAGCCTTGAGCAAAAAATAGGTGCGCACCATGCCAGGTGATTTTCCCGCGCCGCTTGAAGAACCCTCAGCAAATCGTTGTACTCTAAAAAATACAAAATAACGCCTCTTGGCTTAGAAGAAGACGCTGTAGACGAAGGAGGGGGTCCAAGACGATGAGCACGTTGGACATTCAAAACAGGAGTGTCAGGAAGTCACAAAAGTGTTGGTAAAATGTCTGAAAGAATGATATTTGAGTCGGCCCTTCAAGACCCTCTGCCAAGCCCTAAATACGGAGCTTATTGCGCCTGTTTCGATTTTCCAACTGTTCAATCTGCTGTTTAAGGTACAGAATCTCGCCAGACATGTTGAGAAGCTGGTGAGTGAGCTCCTGTACCCTATCGACACGAGACTCCAAGACCCCACTCTCTGCTCCAGAACCAGCCAAGAAGACTCCAAATTTTGCAGACGTGAATTAGTCTCCTCCATGTGCAGTTTGAGTGCACGAATTTCTTCCAAAAGAAGTTCCATAGAGATGGAAGAGGAAGAGTTAGTGGGGGATGGTGGATTCACTTTAGCAGAAACAGACGCAGTCGCAGAGGAAGTTTTAACATTTGGTTTCCCCCCTGATCCGGAGATAGCACCTTTTGAGGCGACAGGTTCTTTAGCACGCTCCTCTGTTGAGTCTTGAAGGACATTAAAAGGATTAAAGTCTTCAAGCGTTGCCTCAGAGGGCTGAAGAGGTACAGTGCGACTGGCACGTGACATAGCCATAAGCCCTTACACCAAAAACAAAAAGTAGAAGGCAAAATGGACTAAAATTATGACCAGTATATGTATAATAATAGTTTTCTATTTATTGGTTGTCAGCTCAGAAACGTTGAGAAAAAGCTATTATGAGGTTGGGCTCCAGTAGGCGCAGAAAAAGAAGTTGTCAGGAACTTGGGAGCTTGGAGGCACAGAGCGAGAGGTTCACAATTTGCTGGACTGCATACAAGCGTGAAAAAGCAGACTGATCTTAGCTGGGCAGCATGTAAGTGTTAAAAAGAAATTATTACGCCATTTGACAGTATGCAGGTGCAGAAGAGGGAAATTATCTGCGTGTCTGGCATCACACAGCAAAAAAGACCCCCAACTCCTCAATAATGATGAAACTGTACAGGTGTTGGTGAGGAGACTAAATTAGAAAAATAGCGAGATTTGAAGAAAGAAAACACAGCGTCATCTTTCAAAGGCTTCAAAAACACCTCAGGCAGCAAAGGAATTACTCTCGGCGACTTCGAGAAAAACAAAATGGCGGCCGCAACATTCCTCACAGACGCGAGAAAAAAGTGAGAAAATATGTCGTGCTGGGCTCACCCTGGACGGTTTCGGGCTAATAAGCAGGCGGCACTCACATTCCGACGCCTGGGAATTCTTTACTGAAGGTCCGAACAGCAATTATCAGCCCCGGAGACGACGGCAGCCCTCACACCGCAGCGGAGCTCTCGGAACCAGCAGCCATCCCGGAAGGCTCGAAAGCCACGCCCCCCGTTTTTTCTCAATTTAGTAGTAGTAAAGTTAGGACTCCTAACTTTAGGCGTCCTAAATGCCTTCTGTGAATACCGAAAGTCTTAAAATGAGGACTCCTAAACTGAGAAAAATCCTAATTTTAAGACTTTTGGTATTCACAGAAGGCATTTAGGAGTCCTAAAGTTAGGAGTGCTAACTTTACTACTAATAAATTTAGAAAAATCCTAATTTTAAGACTTTCGGTATTCACAGAAGGTATTTAGGACTCCTAAAGTTAGGAGTCCTAACTCTACTTCTACTAAATTGAGAAAAATCCTAATTTTAAGACTTTCGGTATTCACAGAAGGCATTTATGAGTCCTAAAGTTAGGAGTCCTAACTTTACTACTACTAAATTGAGAACAATCCTAATTTTTAGACTTTTGGTATACACAGAAGGCATTTAGGAGTCCTAAAGTTAGGAGTCCTAACTTCTATGAATACCGAAATGAGTAAGTGTCTTCTGTGAATACCAAAATGAGTAAGTGCCTTCTGTGAATACGAAAATGGTAGTATATTTAGGATTTTGTCTTAAGTTAGTTCTGTGAATCTGGCCCGTAGTTACTGGTTTACCCGGTTAAAGTTAAACAGAGCCTCAGCATCACAAAATGGATGCTGCTGCCACAGACAGAGTCTGACCTCCTGTTGCAGGGCAAAACACCTGCAGGGGAGGCCTGAACAATAGGTTTCCTGTCCAGATAGGCTTTTGTGTATTGGGGCAGGGAGGGCTACATTCAGTTAATGCTTTACTGACACTGCCTGGGGCACTTAAGGTGCTTCATGCATTTCCCAGTTCAAACCGGTAGCTCTGGCATGAAACTGGACAAAGGGAAAGGGGTGTAACCACCCCCTTTCCAGGTCCACCCATAGGAGGGACCTTAAGGGTAGTGTAGTCCCTAAACTCAGTATTAGTATAGGAGCTGTGTCCCTAGGACTTTAGACTACCCTGGATGAAACTTTGGAACAGAAATCCTGGACCTTCGACATTCCATTTCAACTGGAAGACGGGAGACATCTCCCATGTGGTCAAGGAGTGACCGCCTTGTTCAAACAGGCACCAACAGCAACTTCCCCAGTCTGCATTTTTGAGGCTCCTGCTGGATCCCAAAGAATCTGTGACACACGACATGGACTTCAAGACATCTCTGACCCCGACCTTCCCTCACAGCAAAGCTGAGACATGTGGCGGACACGAGAGAAGTCGGACTGGAACTCCTGGACATCCTGCATTTTGCAAGCTGCACTCATTTTTCGAGCTATCTCGAAGTAGTGCATTGGGGTGCTTGATGCCCCAGCCCCAAGCAACAATTGCACTGAAGCTCAGGCCTCCCCACTCCACGAGTGTCCCGTGGGGCCCGCTCTTGTATTTCAGCTTGATGCATCTTCCTGGTTCCTAGTCCATTAGCTGGTGAGCCCCCTGAAGACTTTCTTTTAAACCTACCTTATTTTCCTGATTGCTCCATGCTGGCTCCAACTTCCCTACATAGGAGAAGCTCTTCAGACCTTGCTGGTCTTAACCGAAGCCAATCTCGACATTATGCATGAGTTGCGTTTGCCAAGGCTTATTGGGTCCAATCTGGATACCAACACTGCAGTAAACTAGATTCTTTGTGGGGCAGCTCCAATCCAGCTCCTGGTCATCCTAGATGCCTCCTGGTCCTCGTGGCTGAAGAGACAACTTCACATCTTCACCTGAAATTACCCAACATCTGGTTGGATCTTCCTATCACCACCCTGGTCACTGGCAAGTGACCCAGACTTTGTCCTTTCTGCTTTCAGGTTCTACAGATCTTCGATTCACCCTTGGATCCACCCGGACACGTTTCCTCTGGTCGCCTGCAGCACTTCTTTGCTGCTCTCCATTGAAAACGACGACGAAACCCGACACGAAAAGACATCTATACACCCGGCTTCCCTGGGTGAGGTAACACCAGTACTCCGGTGCTCCCATGGGTCTTGACTCTCAAAGTGTCCTGGTTTAAAAGGGTTCCATCGTACTCTATCCGGAAGTGTCCTTAAATTGTATATTTGTAACTTTTACGTTTCCCATAGAAAGTCAATGGTAACCCACGGATGTGTTTAGACACTGCACGCGTCTCCCGTGGGCCCCCTATTTCCTAACCTTTGGTTGTTTAGAGTAGCCCCAGCGATTCCACAGGCCCCAGGCCAGCTTTCTAATTCTCTCGTGGTTCTTATACCACTATTTTAGTATGTGGTTTGTGAGGCCAATAGGGCATAATGTATACTGTGCAACTTATTGTATATTAACTCAGTGACTTGTATAGTATTTTTACCTCTGACCTCATAAAGAGTGCAGGGGTTGTGTTAAGAATAAATACATATATATTTGATATATACCGTGTATTGTGTCCTTTCATTTGGTACTCAAGGGATTATAATTGGTAAACCAACTTGCTTAATATGCTCTTTGAAGTCTTAGCCTGTTGACTGCTGGCCCATGCTACCACTAGCATAGCTTTCAATAAGGCTGACTTTACAACCACCATCAATAAGGGTTGATTAGACTGGTGCAAGGTGCCCACTAGAACTAGTGGACATCATATTTCATGCTAACTTCTCGCATTGGTGTGCAGCGGATGGGATAAGAGCTTGCATTGTTTTAACAAATAATCTTGAGAATATTATTTGAAAGATAATATCAAGGTACTTGTAGGTACATATGAATCAAGTCTTATATACATAAGTTCTACTGAACTTAGCAGTTGTAGGTGATAAGGGCTTAGCACACCCTGACTACAACTCTTAGAGAGGTTCTAGGTGGAAACAAGTAGTGTAGGTAGGTGCACACACCACAACACAATATCCATGTCATTGGAAGAAGTGCCTAGTGGGCCTCTGCCAGAAGACAACCCAAGGTTGCCTTCTAAATATGACACATTCTCTTTTCAAGAGTTGAGAAGCTTATGTCTGGTCAGAAAGTTAAGACAAGGACAGAGTCCAACCTTTAACCACCTGGTAGATATCTTAGTGGCCCATGATGTAGAGAATGCATGAGAACCAGGTAGCCAAGGTAGTAGAGAGGGGGGCCATCCCTCATCAGAAGAGAATCCTAATGGGGATGCCCCACTGGTCTCTGAAGATGATGAGGATGCTGACCAGGAAGAGGTTAATGAACCTTACCTGGACAACACAGGACTAACTGGAGGTGGAGAAGGCCTCTAACGTTCCAAGTAGGCCTAATGGTGGGAACATAAACCCCAGATCCCTTTCCAGTGGTTCTGAGCATTCTGACTCATCAGTAGGGTCCAATGCCTCTGCTCAAAGGAGAATGACTTCCCCCCAGAGAAGAGAGCATAAAGCTAGAAGGAAAAAGGTCAAGCTGAGGATCAAGAGGCAAGAAGTTGCCCTTGCAAAAGAGATCATAGCTCTTGAAAGAGAGAAGAAAGTGTGTGGGATAGAGCCCACTGGTGGCAGCAATAACCCTAGTGGTAGGGAAAGGTCTCCTGACCATAGAAACCTGAACAAGATTGTCCCTCCCTATCAGATTGGGGATGACATCCACAAGTGAATAACTGCTTTGGAGAGGGCCTGCAAAGGACAGCAGGTACCCCAAAGTCAGTGGGAAGCAATCTTGTGGCTCTCCTTTGCAGACAAAGGAAGAGACACGCTCCTCACTGTTAGAGAAGAGGATGCTGACAACTACAATGTTCTGAAGAGTGCTATGATAGATGGGTGTGTCCGGGTTGCTGTTCAGAAATACCCTGGACTGATTTTGTAGATTGTGCTGCTAAGGCTCTGGAAGGCTGGTTACTGGGAAGTAAAGTAAATGACTATACAGGATTGTATAACCTTATTATGAGAGAACAGATTCTTAATAACTGTCAAAACCAGCTATTGCATCAACACCTGGTTGACTCTGATTTGACCTCTCCCCAAGAATTGGATAAGAAGGCAGACAAATGGGTCCGAACCAGGGTGAAGCAGAAGGTACAGAACCAAGGTGGTGATCAGAAGAAGCAAGACCAAAAGGGTGGGGAAAAAGCAAAAGACCAGAAGTCTTCTAAAGGTCCCCAAAAAGCTTCGAATGGTGGGGGTTCCCAACAATCTAAGAAGAAAGAAGGCCCAAATAAAGCCATGTTGCACATTTTGTAAAGTAAATACTCACTGGACAAGTGACTGCACCAAGAAGGAGGCAGCTTCAGCCACTATCGCCCCTAAGGCACCCGTTCCCTCCTAGTTCAGCTCCAAGTGGTGGTTCTCAACAGAAGGGTGTAGTAGGGTTTACCCATGTAACTGAGATGGATTCTGGCCTAGTCAGAATACCAACTCAAACTGTTTTGATCTGTGATGGGGACATAATTATGTCCTCTACTGTGAGTCCCAATAACTTGGGCAAGTACAGGCAAACTTGTTTAATTAATGATAAAGTGGCTCAGGCCTACAGGGACACATGTGCTAGTGTCACAATGGTGACACCCAGCTTTGTGGACCCTGGACACATCAAACTAGCTGAAAATTACCTAGTGACCAGTGCTAGCAATGTCACTACCACTCACAGTATGGAAATTGTTAATTTCTCCTGGGGAAGGGTAACTGGCCTCAAGAAGGTTGTGGTTAGCTCAGACCTCCCTGTAGAATGTTTGCTTGACAATGACCTGGAGACTTCAGCCTGGTCTGAAGTGGAGTATAGGGCCCATGCAGAAATCTTAGGAATCTCAGCACATGTCCTTGCTGTGACTATGTCACAGGTCAGAAATTGCAACACTGAACAGGCACTGGATTCTGGAATAATGGACCAGTTGCCTACCAGGAGGAGAAGCAGTAAGGTTAAGGCAGTGCCTTCCCCCCTGCCTCGGGAAGAGGATAAGACATATCAGGAAGCTGATTGTGAGACCCAGGAAGGAACTGTCCTAGAAGAGCTTGAGCCTGATCAGGTTGAGTTTCTTGGGACAGGGGGACCTTCCATGGCAGATCTGAGGCAGGCGCAGTTCGACTGCCCTTCTCTTGAACCCCTCAGACATCAAGCTGCTGCTGAGGCTGCAGGGAATGCTAGTGGAACCCAAAAGGTTTACTGGGATGAAGGGCTCCTGCATTCAGAGGCTAGAGACCCCAAGCCTGGAGCTTCCAGAAGGTTGGTCATACCTTTGGCATTCAGGGGCTTCCTTTTAACGCTAGCCCATGATATTCCCCTTGCAGGACATCTTGGCCAGAACAAGACTTGGGACAGGCTTGTCCCTCAGTTTCACTGGCCTCACATGTCAGAAGATACCAAGGAGTTTTGTCGCTCCTGTGTCACCTGCCAAGCCAATGGCAAATCAGGTGGCACCACAAAGGCCCCTCCTAATGATGTCACATTACAACTGACATCATTTTCCACACCAAACGCAGAGCCCAATGGTGTAAAGCATTCCTAACACTACTTTCGATCTCCTCCACCAGAAAATCCCCACATGGGCTAGCAATCACTATTGCACCATCACAGTTCTTCCAAGCTACAGCAACAATTACTATCTACAATAATGGCACTATCCTCATGCAATCCACAAATCACAATCTAAATTTACTAGAGGAGATCTTCCCCATCATTAAAGATCATGTATACAATCCCCTTACCTCAACCCAACACTCCCCCCTAACCAATCCACCCCTTCTGCCAACACATATGTCGCCTCCTCAACATCCCCTTCATCCACCCTCCGCCCCCCTTATCCCCACCCTCCTAGGGCATCACACCCACCCACCCCTACCTCCCAGACTACCCTCTCCCCCTACACACACCACCCCATCGTTATCTACCAACTCACATCCCACCCAACCCCTTACGCCTCATCCACCAACACATTCAAACACACCCCGACTCCACTACACAGATCGAATGCTGGCACATACATCGGCTTCCCTCCACACCGATCCCGAACGCGCTCCCCCTCCTGACCTCTTTCCACTCCGAGCACCACCCACTACTTCTACTCACCAACAAGAACCCTCCCTATCACCTATGTTACCCGGACTAATTGTCCCTCCACCCACTCATACAACATCATCCACTACTCTACTTGGGCCCACCCAGGTTACGGACCAACCCCACTCATGCTTAACTCAATCACCCATTCCACCCACATTCACCCCTGATACCAGGATGGATGAACTTTCACATACTTTTACCCCACCCACAATGGAAAGTATCAGTCTCAATAGGATTATGTCTGAACTCCTACAAAACAAAGAAGAACTCCACACTGTCAAAAAGATGATTGCTAGACAACCAATGCACTTCAGATCAGCGTACACAGCTAGATCAAGTTACCCCCTATTCACCTTTCACACACCCCCAAGCACAATCGCCTCTCATGGAACTCAAGTCCCCCAATCTCCCTTCCCGCCCTATCCAATGCTCGAACCCATTCTCGGAGAATGATATTCGCTCCCTCCTACTCTCCTACAATCCCCTTCTCATCTTCCCTAGCGCCGCGACACACACAATTAGGGCTATCATCTCTAATCCACACAGACTCGCCACCCACAACAATAGAGGAATCAGTGATAATAATCTTAGAAGAATCACACTCACTCTTGATCCCACCCCCTCTCTCACGACACCCCTTCTCAAATGCACCCTCTTGAACTGTAGATCGGCCGCTACACACGCATTAGATGTCGCCGACCTCATCATCTCTCATGAGCTTGACTTGATTGTGCTAACAGAAACATGGCTCACTGAATCCTCCTCACACCTCTTGGACATTCTGGTACCACCTAACTATGACATCATCAGACTTGATAGAAGTGAAAAAATTGGGGGAGGAATAGCATGCAAACACAAGAGCACCATATCAGTAAATAGAGCCATATCCCCCACATTCTCCTCTTGTGAATACATGTGCATCAACATCACCAGTAATGGTACGCCAGTTTGCTCCCTTCACATCATATACCATCCTCCTCGTGATAACCTTACTTTCACTGAACACTTCATTGACATGGTCACAACTACCATCGTACGTCAAAACACCCAAATATTCCTAGGCGACTTCAATCTCCATTGGAACGACAACAATGACTCAATGGTCAACAGTCTCAAAAACTTCATCGGCGCGCTTGACCTCGCCCAAATCTGCAACAGCCCCACACACAAAAAAGGTGCAATCCTGGACCTAATAATCTCCAAAAACAACTCCAATCAGCTTGACTCAATCCTCCCCTGTGATTGGTCAGACCACCACATCATTACTTTCTTCATCAGGGAAACAGTGAAACTTGACGCAGCTCAATCCACTAAACCAAAGATTTGGAAAAGAGACTTGAAAACACTCAAGCCCAACACTTTGCCCATTCACTCTCATAAACTATTCCAGCCTCCCAATGACCTCGCCTCCGTAAATGACCTCACCACCATAACCTTAACGCAATGGCTACGGTTATCAATGAAGCCGCTCCTCTGCAACAAAAGCGAGTTCCCTCTAAAAAACTCCAAACCCTAGTTCAATGACCTGCTGAACAATGACAGACGCTCTCTTAGAACTTCTGAACGTGTCTGGAGATCAGTCTCATCTGCCAAACACCTGAAAATTCTAAGGAGTAAGAGAAAAGACTATTTAAGAAAGATCAAACGCACTAAAGCTGAATTTTTCTCGATCAAGCAAGAAATCGACCCCAAAAACTGTTTGAATTAATCAAATCGCAATCTAAAGATGAACCTAAACAACTACAAGATTCCTCATGCACCCAACCCACATGTGACAAATTCTCAGTTTTTTTTAACCTAAAAACAGAAAACATCAAGAGGGATCTTCTCAATGACCTCACAGTCCTACAGTCTTGCCCTCGTATCACAATCCCTCCCTCTCCTCCAACTCCGCCACAAAAAACATCCTCAAAACTTCAACAAAAAAATGAGGCAACCAGGTCCTCCTTCGACTCATACACTGAAGAAGCTGTAGGCAAGATTCTTAGCACCCTCAAGCCGGCCAATCATACCACCGATGCTCTCCCTGCTAACGCAGTTAAAGATCTAACCCCTCTGATCTTGCCGCTCTGGACCAGGATCATCAACAGCTCTCTCCATCAAGGCTGCATCCCTGACATCCTCAAAATTGGTCAAGTCACACCCATCCTAAAAAAAACACAGCTGACCCGATGGACCTTAACAACTATCGCCCTATTTCGAACAGCCCTACCCTAGCCAAACTCTTGGAAAAATGTGTTCTCCAACAATTGAAAAAGCACATTGACCTCTTCAACCTCCTTGACAATCACCAATCGGGCTTTAGAGCAGGGCATAGCACCGAATCAGCCATGACTCACATTATCGACGATGCGTTACAAATACTCGACCAGAATGGAGCATGCCTACTCATCTTACTTGATCTCTGCCTTCGATACGGTCAAACATGAGAACCTGAAAGAACTGCTGAACCTCAGAATGGGTCTATCAGGCTCAGAGCTCAATTGGCTTACCTCCTTTCTTCAAAACCGGACCCAAAAATTCAAGATCAATAACTCCTTCTCCAAACCTGTACCAGTAACTCTAGGAGTCCCACAAGGGTCCGCACTATCCCCTACACTATTCAATCTATTCATGGAACCTCTTACTGTCTTGCTGCAGGCATCCAACGTCCAATTTCACATGTACGCAGATGATACACAACTCTATCTGAAGATTCATACTCCTGAAGATATCAAACTACTCAACCAAACGATGTTGAATACCCAAACATGGCTAGCTGAGAACCATCTCAAGCTTAACGCACTCAAAGCTGAATTCCTACTTATAGCTCCACCCTCCAAAATTCCCCTCCTCCAGGATTGGTTCAAACACCTCACGGCATTCAACGTGCAACCAACAATCATTGACTCAGCTAAATCTCTGGGTATAACCCTTGATGGCAACCTCAACATGCATAAACACATTGCCAACGCAACAAAAGGAGCAAATTTCCAGATTAATATTCCAAGGAAACTTAAACCCTTCCTACCAAAAAACGACTTCAAGACGGCAGTTCAAGCTCTAGTTATCTCCAGGATCAAATAGGGAAGTGTCTCTCTTTGCGGTCTCCCCAAAGCTACAACAGCACAACTAATAGCCACCATCAACACGGCAGACAGGCTCATCTCGGACTAAAAAAAAAGATCCCACATCTCCCCTGACTTAAAAGCCTTGAATTGGCTACCATGGGAAGCCAGAATTCAGCTAAAAATAGCAGGCTTGACCCACAAAGCCATTCACCATAAAGCACCCAGCTATCTCTCTCGGAAACTGTCTATCTCTGGAGGCAAGAGATCCACAAGAAGTGCAGAAAGCCTATTACTGAAACCACACAGATTTAATAGGGGGAAAACCTACAAACGCACCTTCGCAGGGATGGCTCCTAGGATCTGGAACGCACTACCCCAGAAACCAGACTTACCACATCTACTGCACTGTTCAAAAAGGAAGTAAAGGCGATTTTCATGGAAAAATTCACATGAGCTTCACTGAAAGACATGACTTATATAGGTGCAAACAGACAATCTTCATGACACTTAGGCTCCCTCGGCCCGCACCATTCTCTGTATCCAATGTGGCACACCGTAGGATGCAGTTTTGATCTACCTCTCTCGTTTGTTTCCTTTATGCAGACCATGTACACGTATATTTGTATTTTGTATTGGGTTGTATAACTTTCACTGCTTGTAAAGCGCTCTGATATCCGCAAGGGCCTGGTTCGCGCTCTATAAATCTTTCAAAATAAATAAATAAATAAATAATACCTCTACCTGTGGTGGGGGTTCCCTTTGAACGTGTAAGGATTGACATTGTTGGACCAATGGATCCCCAAACAGCCTCAGGGCACAGATTTATTCTGGTGGTAGTGGATCATGCCACCAGAAACCCAAAAGCTATTCCCCTTAGGACCACAACAGCACCTGTTGTGGCAAGAGCCCTCCTGGGAGTTTTCTCAGGAGTGGGTTTCCATAAGGAGGTTGTCTCAGACAGAGGTGCAAACTTTATGTCTGGATACTTGACTGCAATGTGTAAGGAGTAAGTGAACTACAAGTTCACCACACCCTATCACCCACAATGCAATGGTCTCGTGGAGAGATTCAACAAGACCTTAAAGGGCATGATTAAGGGTCTTCCTGAAAAGCTCACGCTGAGATGGGACTCCCTGCTGCCCTGCTTTCTGTTTGCTTATAGAGAAGTCCCACAGAAGTGGGTTGGCTACAGCCCTTTTGAACTTTTGTTTGGACATCCTGTAAGAGGAACCCTTTGTCTGGTGAAGGAAGGATAGGAGTTACCTCTCAAAGTTCCCAAGCAAGACATCGCTCCCGGACGGCTGAGTACATGAAAAAGGCATCCAAAAACCTTGAGGCTAGTCAGGAATTGAAAAAGGCCTGGCATGACCAAAAGGCTATGCTGACTGTTTACCAGCCAGGACAGAAAGCGTGGGTGTTGGAGCCTGCAGCTCTCCAAGACAAGTGGAGTGGACCCCACACTATTGTTGAGCAGAAGGGAGAAGTCACCTACTTGGTTGACCTTTGAACTCCCATGATCCCCCACATAGTGTTTCAGACTGAAACCATATGTTAACAGGGCAGACATTGGCTTGCTCATGGCTACTGATGAATGACAGGAGGAAGAGAGTGACCCTCTCCCAGACCAGCTCTCTCAGAACCCTGATGATGGTTCAGTTAATGGTGTAGGCTTGGCAGGCAGCCTCACTGACCAACAGCAGCAGGACTGCAGACACGTTCTGCAGGCCTACAGACATATGTTTTCTCTGACTCCAAGTCAGACTACCTGGTGCACTCATGTAGTGGACACTGGGGACAGTCTGCCTGGTAAAAGTAAGATTTATAGGCAAACTGATCATGTCAGGGACTGTATCAGGACAGAGGTCCAAAATATGTTGGAATCGGGAGTCATTGAACCCTCAGAGAGAACTAGGGTCAGTCCAGTGGTCCTGGTGCCTAAACCTCACACCCAAGATGGTAAGAGAGAGATGATATTTTGCGTGGATTACAGAGGTCTCAATGCTGTCACTAAGACAGATGCCCATCCAATACCCAGGGCAGATGAGCTCATTGACAGATTGGCATCTGCCAAGTTTTTGAGCACATTTGACCTGACTGACAGCTGGCTACTGGCAGGTCGGACTAGCTGATGATGCACAGCCAAAGACAGCATTTTCAACCCCTGGTGGACATTATCAATTTGTGGTAATGCCCTTTGGTCTGAAAAATGCACCTGCCAAATTCCAAAGGTTGGTGAACCAAGTCCTCTCAGGTCTTGATGACTACTGTGCAGCTTATCTAGATGATATTGCTGTCTTTAGCTCTACCTGGGAATATCACCTGAAAAATGTTTTGGAGGCCCTGCAAAAGGCAGTCCTAACTATCAAGGCTACCAAGTGCCAGATAGGGCAGAGTCAGGTTGTATACCTGGAACACCTTGCAGGTGGAGGCCTGGTTCAACCATTGCAGAGCAAGACCCAGACCATAATGGACTGGGTCTGCTCCAACCACTCAGACGCAGGTCAGAGCTTTCTTGGACCTGAGTGGGGATTACAGGAAATTTGACAAGAGGTATGGTTCCGCAGTGACACCCCTTAATGACAACTTCCAATAAAATGCTTTAGAAAGTTCAGTGGACAGTCAGCTATCAAAATGCATTTGATCACCTGAAGCAGGCCATGTGCACTGCACCAATTCGGCAAAGTCCAGACTACTCCAAAGAATTCATTGTTCAAACAGTTGCTTCTGAGTTGGGAGTAGGGACTGTGCTTTCACAATTGAATAAAGATGGTCAAGACCAGCCAGTAGCTTTTATAAGCAGAAGGCTGACCCCTAGAGAGAAACGTTGGTCAGCTATTGCTGTAGTTTGGGCACTGAAGAAGCTGAGGCCATACTTGTTTGGTACTCACTTCAAAGTTCAGACAGACCATAAGCCCCTCTTACGGCTAAAACAGATGAAGGGTGAAAATCCCATATTGCTCAGGTGGTCCATTTCCCTACAGGGTATGGACTTTACAGTGGAACATAGACCTGGAAGTAACCATGCCAATGCAGTCAGACTCTCCAGATATTTCCACTTAGAACATGAAGACTCAACTGGTCAAGGTTAGTTTAATGTCCCTGTGTTGGGGGGAGGGGTTTGCTGTATAGAAGAGTAGGGTCTGCTTCCTATGGTTACCCCCCCATTTTTACTGTGATTCTCTGGTTTTTCGACTTTAATGTGGCTGTGGGCCTGCCAATCAGACCCAAAGCCCAGCTGTTCTCTCTCTAAATTGATACCATGTACTTTAGGTACATACCAGATTGGTTACTGTGTCACCCTTGTGAGCCCCTGTATAGTGTACCGTAGGTACCCAGGGCATAGGCGCACCATAGGCCAACCATGGGCTGCAGCATGTATTGTGCCACCCCTGGTTTGACTTCAAAACTGACACCACAGGTCTGTTCACACAGCCTGGGTAAGGTGGTGTAATCACCCCGTACTTAGATATAGTATACCTATATCTATATATACATATAGAAATATATACACCTATAAGTCACTCCTATGGCAGGCCTTAACAATACTGGAGGCAGAGGGCTTGGTTTTATATGAGAGGGTGCCCTAGCATGAGCTGAGCCCCTCTGAAGCTTTCGGAACCATCTCCTTATAGCTGTTCTATGATACAGCCATACCATATACTCTTAAGTGCATTATAATCCTCGCGGTTAATGCTATTTTTGGCTTGTCTTTATCAAAACATGTTGTGTAAGGTGTCAAACACTTTGGAATACTACCCCCCGCCAGTCCTGGTGGCGGGGTTAGCATTTCACTCTTCTACAGGGAGAAGACATGTAGTTACTGGTTTACCCGGCTAAAGTTATTTAGTGAATGCTTCTAGACATTGCCTGGGGCACACAAGTTGCTCCATGCATAGCCAGTTCAAACCAGTTGCTGGGGTACACAGCCCCAGCTCTGGCGCAAAACTGGACTAACTTTCTTTCCAGGTTGCTCCAAGGTTGCTCAAACTTCCCTGCAAAGGAAAAGTTCCCCAGACCTTGCTGGTCTGCACCAAAGCCAATCTTGACATCCTGTGTGGGGTGCGTTTGCCAAGGCTTGTTGGGTCCAGTCCGGATACCGACACTGCAGCCAACTAAATCCTTCATGGGACAGCTCGAATCCAGCTCCTGGTTGTCGTCAACGCCTCCTGGTTCTCGTGGCTGCAGAGACAAACTTCACATCTTCACTTGAAATCACCCGACATCGGGTCGCATCTTCCTATCGCCGCCCTGGTCATTGGCAAGTGACCCAGACTCTGTACCTTCTTCTTTCAGGTTCTGCAGATATTCGATCCACCGGACACTTTCCCTTTGGTCGCCTGCAGCACTTCTTTGCAGCTCTCCATTGAAAACGACGATGAAACCCGACACAAAAGGACACCTACACCCGGCTTCTCTGGGTGAGGTAACACGAGTACTCCAGTGATCCCGTGGGTTTTGATTCTCAAAGTGTCCTAGTTTAAAAGGGTTCCATCATATTCCACCCGGAAGTATCCTTAAATTGTATATTTGTAACTTTTACGTTTCCCATTAAAAGTTCATGGTAACCCGCGGCTGTGTTTAGACACTGCACGCTTCTCCCGTGGGCCCGCTACTTCCTAACCTTTGGTTGTTTAGAGTAGCCCCAGCGATTCCACAGGCCCCAGGCCTGCTTTCGAATTCTCTCGTGGTTCTTATACCACTATTTTAGTATATGGTTTGTGAGGCCCCTAGGGCATAACGTATACTTTGCAACTTATCGTATATTAACTCGGTCACTTGTATTGTATTTTTACCTCTGACCTCATAAAGAGTGCAGCGGGTTGTGTTTAGAATAAATACATATATATTTGATATATACCTTTTTGTCGTGTTCTAATCTAGGACCCCGATCAATATTGTGACCTTATGCCCCAATACAGCTATAATCCATCCATACCCCTATAATGGCATAAATGATCAGAGCCATATTTCAGAAACTCGTCTCTGGCATAAACGATCAGAGCCATATTTCAGAACCTCCCCTCTGCAGCTCATTAAAGTAGATGACACAGCAGAAACCACTATCTTAGATTCCTAGATTACACACTGAGTTCTTTCACCAGATAAAACGCCCAGCAACCTGGTAAAGCCCCGCTTGCTATGTTTTGATTAGTAATAGAACTCTAATGAGCACTGTAAGAACGACCGGTTCTTAGTGACATCTTTATTGACGTCTTATGTCCCAAAACTTACGTCAAACCAGGCACCTTTCAGGTATAAATAATACCAGCATTGCCTTAAGCAAAGGCGACTGCGGTGGTGGTAGAGAATACAGGAGCAGAACAGCTGTCCCTTGCAGAGCCCAGCAGATGCGAGAAGCCCACGGACGCTGCCCCTCCTCCTCCTTGACGCGCTGAGAAAGACGCTGTCTTTTCTCCTGCCGAGAAAATCCAGCTCCGGCGTTTCCAGCCTACCCTTGCAGTTGACTGGGATATCGAGTCCTGAGAGGAGATACAAGACCTCCAACATTCTATTCCAGAGGTACGGTGTTGACTAAATCCTTAGAGAGAATTCTTGCAGCAAACTCTTGGCAAAACCAACTTAACTTAAACTGCTACTTACTTACTCCCTCCCACGTATTAGGCTTACGTCAGGTACACTGGGGTAGGCGTAGTTAGAAGCACCAGTTGAGTACGTTAGTCAAATGTATATATAAATGTATATATTTTACTAATTTTAACTATTGTATGGCTAAGAAACCATGTCGATGCTTTTACAGTATTATTTCGCAATACTCCTTTTACTGTACGCACTTTTTATAATAACAAGTCTTGCAATTGTGGCAATTCATTTCTCTTGCATGAGAAGAAAGACTGTTCAATAAATAATACCTTTTTATTGAAAATGCCCATCTCTCTATTCTCTGCATATTGGTGAAAGTAATCTGCACAACTGACTGAGTGAAATAGCTGTCTATTGTTTCACACGACTCTAGAGATTGACTCTTATTCTAAGGAGCAAAGTTGTCATGTTTATGCGGTTGTTGGAAAACTGAATCCCTTCTTGTCTGAGCCAGGGGAGCTGGCTCACTTCCTATTCAGTCAAGAAAGTTTCCAGTGACCTCTGAGCTAGTTGGTAACAAACCCAATTAGGTTTAGTATAGTCAGTAGAGACCTGGAAGACCGCACTTCTACATCTACACTGCTATTTATGTTATTCCAATGCGCAGGGCCTATAGGGAAAATGAGTAACTCAGTCGTGCTTTTTCACACAGACCCTTTCTCACTTAAATACTCCAATAGACGTCTGAAGTGGGTGAAAGGTTAAAATCCGCCCGAACTCAGTAGAAAGAGATTCCTATGTAAAGCTCTGGTTTATTCAACGTTGAAGGATACAGTGTTCCAAAATATTGTGCACCTAATCTTTGTTTCCTTGAAACCTGATCTGCAACAAGAAAACGTTTCTGGCAGTAAATGCTAGAAAGTGATGAAGAATGGGATGCTACCATATTAGCAATACAACTAATGATGGACGACGCAAGTATCCTACACAATGAACCGAATGCAATAATCATTCCGGTACATTTAAGAAGATCTATAATGTTAAAAGTTATAGACAATTGACTGACCACACAAGATGGCACAGTCGTTTACGTGATAGAGGCACATGAACATCGGCAGACAGAGGTATTCTATTCCTGGATAAAATTTCCAGCGGCAAACGCTGCAACACATGAGTTCCACTATTACAAAATAGAGGCTCCACCGGAAGAGTACGCTCCTTTCGAGGAGATTGAAATCCCATTAAAATACCAAGAGCATTTGTTCTGGTTTAAAGGCGCCCTAAAACATAATGATCATATTACCAGGCTCGGTCTACTAGGTAGACCAGGAGCTACGTGGCCGGTTCTAGCCAGCTACACACCACATCAGGACATTGAAAAAATGTCAAAAGAGGAACTTTTAGCACAGCTAAAAACAAAAATTAAAATACATAGACAATTAGTCCAATATGTAATGAGGACTGCAACAGTCCAAACAGCTGGGATGGGATGCTACCATATTAGCAATACAACTAATGATGGACGACGCAAGTATCCTACACAATGAACCGAATGCAATAATCATTCCGGTACATTTAGGAAGATCTATAACGTTAAAACTTATAGACAATGGACTGACCACACATGGTGGCACAGTGGTTTACGTGATAGAGGCACACGAACATCGGCAGACAGAGGTATTCTATTCCTGGATAAAATTTCCAGCGGCAAACGCTGCAACACATGAGTTCCACTATTACAAAATAGAGGCTCCACTGGAAGAGTACGCTCCTTTCGAGGAGATTGAAATCCCATTAAAATACCAAGAGCATTTGCTCTGGTTTAAAGGCGCCTTAAAACATAATGATCATATTACCAGGCTCGGTCTACTAGGTAGACCAGGAGCTACGTGGACGGTTCTAGCCAGCTACACACCACATCAGGACATTGAAAAAATGTCAAAAGAGGAACTTTTAGCACAGCTAAAAACAAAAATTAAAATACATAGACAATTAGTCCAATATGTAATGAGGACTGCAACAGTCCAAACAGCTGTTAATGTTCCACAGCTGACCCCTCATCAAGGGAACACAAATAAAATTACACCACAGAACATACAATCATGTCTTGGTAAAACACCCATAAAACGGGAACAAATTCCTTTCTGGTTAGCGCAGAAAATTACTCAAATAGAGGCAGTATTTCCGAATACTACCCCTATTGAGAAACACAGAATCTTGACCATCTGCCTTCCAATGGGGGTCGCACCACACGTGGAGGACTGTGACACTTGGGGTACAGTCTTTGCTTCCATTTACACAAAAACACATGGTGTTCCGTCCATGGCGGTAATACCAGATGTGCTAAAACAGATTCAGAATGAATACGGTCCTGAACCTGGTTTAACTCTTGGTATGAAATTACTGAAAGACTTCAAGCAGGTCTCGGCTATATTACTAGCCAATATAAAAGGAGAAGCAGCATCTGTGGCGATCTGCCAGAAATTGAAGGAAACAGATATAACAGATCAACCAATCGAGCTTGCCAGAATTATAGAAAAATGTTATGAAGAATTAGGTAAAGACAGCTTGGGTGGGAAACCAGTAAAACCCCAACTACTCGAAAATGCTGAAAAATTATTTATTAAAAATAATTCAAACACTCCTAAAAAGAGCTGGGATGGAAATAAACAATCCACTCCCAAGGAAAAAGTTTTCCAGTCCAGAGGAAGGTCTCCTCGACAGAGGGAAATAACTCCGACTCGAGAACACCAGTCTTCCCAGAGGGAGCCCTCTGAGAAAAGATATAACCTTAGAAATAGGGATAACTTGAAAAAGCCTGATAGATATCAAAGTATTGATACACGTCCCTCTCGATCTTTTCCACAGAAATCGGAAATAAGAGGACGGTCAGACCATGGAGAGCACACCAAGTCCAAAGACAAGGAACCTGCTCAAAGTAAAAAATTACAATTTCCAAGAAAGAAGGTAGCCAGTATTAGAGTAATCGAACATGCCGAGAATACTGAGGACACAGTTGAAAAACGGGGAGTGGGCACAGACAATGCTAGACAGTGCAGCAGAAATCACCATAGCTCGCAAGATCCTGATGAGTCATCTGGAGACAGTGGACACAAATGAATACATTCAGGTGGAAACTGCCGACACCAGAGTTAGCAAACCTCATAAGATATACGAAATAACATTGCGTATAGAGGGAGATAAGACTAGGAAAATAAGGGGTCTATTTTGGGATAACCTCTCAAAAGGCTATGACATCCTGTTAGCTGAAAAATATTGGCCCCCAGTGTTTGTCAGGGAGTGCCCTCGTGGCGAAGAAATGATTATGCCTGCCTTCTCGAATCACATTCCGATTCACACTAAATATATATATGCAAGGAAATGGGCAGTAGCCCAGGCACCAGCTCTATATAAAAATCATGTAGGATGGGATGAGGACTCTCCTCCTCACAAAATCCAGTTAAAAAGTCAACAAACTGCACAAAGGCAGTATCCAATTAAGCAAGAAGCTAAAAAACAGGTCAGGGAGATTTTAGATCAACTTGAATACCAGGGGGTGATTGAAACATGCACCTCTCAAATGAACAATCCATTGTTTCCTGTCTCCAAACCGGACAATTCATATCATCTAGTCTTGGACTACAGGCACCTAAACTCATGTTGCAAAACAGTTGCAGTACAAAATTTGCATAGTTCTGCACTAATGAATAAGATAGTTCGCAAAAAATATAAAACGACATTAGACATATCTAATGGTTTCTTTTGTCAAAATATTGCACCAGAAAGCAGATACTTGACCGCTTTCTCAGTAATGGGGTCTCAGAAAAATTTCTGTAGGCTCCCAACGGGATTCAAGAACAGCCCAGGACTATTCTCAGCCAGAGTAACAGAGTTACTACAAATATATGATGATGAGGCATTATCTTACGTCGATGACATCTATCTCACAGACGACGACTTGGAGACTCACTTGAAAAGGGTGAACACCATAATACTTGGGTTTGCAGCAGAGGGTTACAAATTCAACTTTAAAAAGTCTCGAATTGCCCATCTGACAGTATTATTTCTAGGATACGAATTATCAAGTGAAGGGAAAAGCCTGGCGGACAACTTCTTAGAGAAGTGCGCTGTACTCAAAGCACCAAAAACGCTGAAGAACTTACAATCGATTCTAGGTTTCCTGAATTTCGGAAGAACATACATTCTAAATTATGCGGAGAGGGTTAAACCTCTCTACGAACGAATTAAACCTGATTTTAATCCAATCAACTGGACTCAAAAACACACAGAAATTTTGAGAACATTGCAAACAGACATGTTAGCAAAAACAAAATTAGATACACGTGACAATACACGTTACCTTATAATCTGAGTCATCCCAGGAAGCTGCGGATTCACCTACCTAACCTCTAATGAGGGAGAAACGGTACCAATAGCTTACAAATCTCACTTGTACACACAAGCAGAAAAAACATTCAGTCTCACAGAAAATACTGTGAAAGCAGTGCAAACTGCAATAGCGAATGAACGAGAACTAGCACATGGCAAAAGGATCACTGTCCTCACGGCGGAATCCGCCTTCGAGGTGCTATTCAGCCCAGTAAACCTGCCTACAGTGTCACTGGATCCAAAATGGATACAGTATGTAAATTCTCTTGGCGCGGAAGATGTGAAATACTATTTTGCCCCGCACATGAAAAAACTGAATGATTTAACTTATGAACAAGAATACCCTCTGCCAATCGAAATTCTTCCTTTACAACAATACTCCTGTATAATCTACACAGACAGATTCGTACAGCATTACAACGTAGAAAATAAATCCTAGGACGCAGCCTGTGCAATTGTTAAAGGTCGCTGGCAGTGCGGTAAATTCAGACCGAAAATAACAAAAAGTGAATCAGTGAGAAACTGTTCGGCTCAGCGAGCTGAAATCAGATCTTTAAAGATGGCGCTTGAAAATGCAGAACGTGAATTCCTGACACTAATCGTGTGCGATTTGCATTTTTGCATCAACTCTTACAATAATAAGTTGCAGAGCTGGATTCAAAATGATTTTAAAGATGACACAGGTGCCACAATCAAGCATAAAATGCTTTGGAAACAGGTAGTTCTTTCACAGAAAGAACTACAAAAGACTCACGTGATACACACTCTGAGTCATCAACGTGATGGCGTTAGCGTTGCAGGGAATTCATTGGCTAATACAGCCATAGCGGAAGCAACTAAACCGGCTTCCGTAGCCACAAAGAAGCGTTCAGAAAAATACATAGACAGGGAAACCATGTGAAAACGTCCTTAAAAGGCGACTGTGCAGCGCTACCCGTGAACTATCCACTCAATTATGCATACGTAATTGATGCAAACTCCGTTCCTTTTGCTCGAATCCCTGGAGTGGGGGATAGGGTAATTCCAAACATGAACCGGAGAAAGTTATTACTAGCAGACGCACACATGGGTGAAGGTCCAAGGCACAAACAGATGAAGGAATCTCTGATCGAATTACAATCAGAGTACTCGTGGCCGGGGATGAGCGTGCAACATCAAATATTTGTAAAGAACTGTCCCGACTGTGACAGAGATCGCAGTAATGAACCGGTCCAGTCTGTTGCCCAGTTACCGTTTATAGACAGGGTAATGCTGTCTATATGCAAACCAGCGTCCTATTAATTGTTTAAGATTAAAATTCACTTAGAAAATGTGGCCCCAGCGCTCGGCTGACGCCAAAACTGTTATAAAAGATCTGCAAGTCTTTATCGGCACATACGCAATTGCCATGTTCCATTCTGACTTGGGTCCTGCTTTCAGCTCTCGGGCTTATAAGGAGGCCATGGCCAGTATGGGCGTTGGGTTGCGATACTCTTGTCCATTCCCCCCGAAGGGAACAGTGTAGTGGAAAGAAAAAAACGAGACATAAAGCAATCTATAACAGCGAAGGTATTAGGTTCGGGTGAACACTGCTGTTCAGAAGATCCATGAGACATGAGACATAAAGCAATCTATAACAGCGAAGGTATTAGGTTCGGGTGAACACTGCTGTTCAGAAGATCCATGAGTGCTATATAGGCTAGTAGATGTCTTCCTTTGTGATTGCTAAGTTATTGTTTTACCATCGATTTCCGAACGCCTAGAGACCTGTAGGTGATTGGGCGTGATACAAATCAAAAATAACAATAACAATAACAATGGGTGGGTCAAACATTTAATAAGTGTCCAACTTAGTCTAAATAATTTGCCAAGAAATTCTCTAAAAGGTTTCAGCCCGTACGAACTATTGTTCGGAACTAGAATGCATATTCAGGACCTTGATAGTCAGGTATCAGTGGTAAAAGATAGGAATAAAGACTTTGACATCAACGATCGTTTGGGTGTTTTACAGGACTTGAATGAAACAAGAAAATCCTTAAGCAACATAAAATTAAAGCAACAGCCAACTACCACTGAAGAGGCACCACGAGCCCCAGCAAGACCTGTCTGGATTCCAAAGATTGGGGATCTAGTCAGAGAGAAAATAGCGGTGAAGAAGGAATTTGGGCCTTCTTACAGAAAAGCAGTACCTGTCTTAGCAATCAACGGAACAAGATCAGTAGTACTGCCGCCCCTTGCTGGTAAAAAGGAGAACAGATTTGTATCAATCGACCTGGTAAAACCACAATCATGTGGCCTATAATCCACAGTAGGCCAAGTGGACTCCCAAGAAACAACAGAATACCCAAATTTGCAACAATCCAAGAGGTTCAAACTGAAAGACTAATCACATTTGATAAACCTGCAGTGCACAGAGAGGGACTATGCAATAATGCCATGGAACTCGTGCCTCTTGAAACACAGATTGAAACACTTCGTCATGAAACACCAGTCTACAATGATGTGGCATCAGAATGTGCTACCGAAAGACAAATTGAGAAAACAATTCCAACAATTGACAGAACTGCCTCTGGCTACTTCGTCAACTTCGATACCTTTTCTGAAGATCAAAACGACCCTGAAGTGATGCCAGAAACAAAGACTTTTAAAGGAAAAGCAACAGAACTCTTTCATCAACGCAAGGAAACTTACCTTATTTCTCCTTGGTTAGAGTTTTGGTTTGGACTAGGTGTATTTTTCCTCCTGCTTTGGCTCATCATGATACTTTGTTTGGGAAAATTCATTGAAGGGAAATATAGTTCAATGGACACAGCAAGTCAGAACATCAACTTAGTTCTGAAACCACACAAATCAACTCACGTCGAGAAAAGAGAACTATCATCAGTAAATGTCACAGCCATTCCAATACCCGGCGGGGTAGTATGGGACAAGACTGACTATGAAGTATATGGCCCGGTCGAAATCCTGAAATATCCTCACCAGTTCAAGGTTTCATTAAGTGACTTTGTAAAACAGAGTACATTTTCTGATGATTGGGATTTTGAAAGTATAAATAATATGATGTCTGATTTAGTGTTGTCAGCAAGATTTACAGAACATGATTATTTACAAGGTCCGTCTAATTATGAACCGATGTACTGCTTCTCACATTACGGAGACCATTACCTGCATGATTCTGCACAACCTAAAAATGTTTTTAAATATAACCAATGGGAACATTGTGCTACTCCACCTAAAAGTAGCTCGAAAACATTCTATGAGAGATTCCAATACTTTTCAGGGTTTAACACCAGTGATGCAGAAACATTTTATTATAAACTGTTAGATAAAACAGGTATGAAAACTATGCTGATAAATACTAAATTGATATATTCAGAAGCATTTTATGAAAAAATGATGACATTTGGTTCTGATTTTTGGAAAAACAACATTGAAACAAAAACAATCTGGGGTACAAAAGATTGGCAGGTACAAGGTCTAGAAGCATTCTTTCTAGCCTGCATAATCCCAGAACAAATAATGTTCTTAAATGACACAATTCACCAAACATCCTGTCTTGGCCTAGCTAAGATGAAAGACCTTAACAAACCGTCTATTCCAAAGCCAATACCTGATAATGCAACAACAGAAGTTGAAATAGACGTATCTAAAATTTTACATCTAAACAGAACACATCCTGATTGGAAAATGTGGTTAATCTGGCCTACTGACACGAATAACTGTCAAGATAGATTCCTGAACAAAACACAGGGGTTAACAGTGACCAGACCAGACCCTAGATACTCCCAGAGACAACATCCAGGGATAGTAACAACATACAGTGTAGGGAAACTGTGCCTTGAATGGCTAGAATCATCCACACTGGTAGAAATTAAGCAACACTTATCTTTACTTAAAGATGGTGCTGATTTGCGCAATTTCATTATGGGACCACGCAAACAGCGTCAGAAACGCTTCATAGCGGCCATCATCTATGCGGCATACAACGAGGCTTGGAAAGTAACACAAATTGAAACAGCAGAAAAAATACGAGAAATTTATCGTATTAATTTGGAAAAATCTCTTTCTGTTGTGGACAATGGGTTAATGACTCTGTCTTCCAGAATATATTCACTGGACAGTATTGTATCATCTGCCATCGATATAATAGATAAAGACTTGCTAATGTTACAGCATGGCCAGTCGCAATTGCGTTCTATTGTACAGCTAGGCTGGACGCTGCAAAATCTTCGTTCAGGCTATATGCCATGGCGTCTAATCAACACAACGTCATTATTTTCCATCTTTAACCTTACTGATAAACAAATCAGCTTGGCACAGAAAGGAGCAGACTATACAATCCTGAGCATCGAAAAACTTGAGAGATTACCATTGACAATGTCAGAAAGACCTGTCATTGAATGGATAATACACCGGATTATCACAATTCCGATAACAACTTTCCGCTTTAAAAATTGCCTTGAATATATACTGACTGGCCAGTATGAACGATTGGGTAAAGGGTACATTAAGTCAGCATGGAAATTACCATATACACACACATGCAACAGTGACAACAACAACAATTTATTTCTTAGTGGTGAAAATTGCAAACATTCACTAAGCGGTATACTTTTGTGCCAGGGTATTAATTTACATGGGGCCTGTGAAGGAACTTCAAACAACCTTTCATGCCACCAACATGTCACACCTGCAACGCAGATAGAGCCCTTCTTTAGACAACTGGCTAACCGGAGTTACATTCTAATAACGGATCACAGCTGTTGTGGCTTGCTGCCAGGGAAAGCCTATCCCATAAGTGTAACATCCATGGTCACTTGCTGTATGCAAGCATTGTTTCCAAACGGCCCGGGAGACTCCGAGACTCCGATATGGCCTCGTTTGAATGTCTCTTCTATACGAATTGATACTTTAAGCAGAATGAAGTCTGTGCTTTTACAGACAACAGTGCCCATAACGTCATCAAAAGAGACGTATGATCTCCAAGTTGCAAGGACAGCCTCGGAAATACATGACCTTTTATCAACAAATTGCCCCGTGCATTTCACAGAAATGCTTAGCCAAATTCTAAATATGTCAAGTGCCGTAGGCATCCCAGGCGTATTTAAGACCATTTTTTCCGGACTGTTAACACCTTTCAAAGCAATCCTAGGAATTATTCCTAATTTTGTCCATTCAGTCTTTGGCGGCATACCCCTGATTTTAGGACTTGTAGCAGGCATTCTATTTTTGACCTTCCTTCTCCGATATGGCAAGCCAAAACACAGACATGACTCCGGCAAGGATGGAAGAAACGATCCTAGCAGTACGCTTCCGGGACCGCATAACTAGAGTCCTTGGATTGGCCAGGCTGAGAGATCTGAACATGACCTGGTTTCTTTCATTCAGACCTATATGGCAGACCTGCATCTTACCTGTGCTTCGATGTATGCTATGTGGAGAAGAATGCGTGTTGGACACCTGTCTTGCACTTCCATCAGCAGTACCAATGGATATCGATACTTTGCTAAGTCCTGTAATGGCTCACGCATTTTGTTGTCCCCAGCGGCTACCAATCCTGATGACGGCATTCATTGAGACTCCTGTGCTACGACTAGGTGGTGACAGTGGAGCGAGAAATAAAAGCAACATCACCCAGGTACAACCTTCTGTGAGTATTGCTGATCCAGACACCGAAGACAGCAATCATTCTCACACCTGCCAAGTAACTGCATTATCGAACTTGGTCGAACTGTCACCTGATTTTGTAGACCAATTTTTTGAGAGCCTGTCTGATATGATGTTCTCTCGTGAACAGAAACAATGATTTTTGAAAAGCATTCCGACACACAGCGTTCCCATGAACTCTGAATTCGGCCTTCAGTTTTGAGCAACAAAACCTGCTGAAATGCATTGGAGCTCTATTCCCCCGTTCACAATGAAAAACATTTTTTTTTTAATTGAACATTTTTTCAAAATATTTACCTTTTTTCTGGCATGAAAACCTTTGCTTAAAGTAGAACTATTCATAAAGAACAGAACTTCTATTTTTAGGTAGATCTAGAGACATAATAACTTTACCTCAGCCTCTAGCACATTTTACAGCAAATGCATTTCTATGTGATGAAATTATCTCGTCCTTCTTTTCTGTAAACAGAGATATTTCATGCGTAATTTGTTCGCAAAATCGTTCAACTGATTATATATGCAAAAGTTTTGAATGATTTCTATGCTTAAGACGTACAGTACTATCATGTATTTTGAATACGCCATTTCAAATGCAAATATGTATTTTGGGGTGGGTAATGTTACACACGCATCTTATTGCTTTAGTTTTTAGTAATTTGATGGACATAAATTCGTGGAGTGGGTGTCGTGTTCTAATCTAGGACCCCGATCAATATTGTGACCTTATGCCCCAATACGGCTATAATCCATCCATAACCCTATAATGGCATAAACGATCAGAGCCATATTTCAGAAACTCTTCTCTGGCATAAACGATCGGAGCCATATTTCAGAACCTCGCTTCTGCAGCTCATTAAAGTAGATGACACAGCAGAAGCCACTATCTTAGATTCCTAGATTACACACTGAGTTCTTTCACCAGATAAAACCCCTAGCAACCTGGGAAAGCCCCGCTTGCTATGTTTTGATTAGTAATAGAACTCTAATGAGCACTGTAAGAATGACCGGTTCTTAGTGACATCTTTATTGACGTCTTATGTCCAAAACCTTAGGTCAAACCAGGCACCTTTCAGGTATAAATAATACCAGCATTGCCTTAAGCAAAGGCGACTGCGGTGGTGGTAGAGAATACAGGAGCAGAACAGCTGTCGCTTGCAGAGCCCAGCAGATGCGAGAAGCCCAGGGACGCTGCCCCTCCTCCTCCTTGACGCGCTGAGAATGACGCTGTCTTTTCTCCTGCCGAGAAAATCTAGCTTCGGCATTTCCAGCCTACCCTTGCGGGTGACTGGGCTATCGAGTCCTGAGAGGAGATACAAGACCTCCAACATTCTATTCCAGAGGTACGGTGTTGACTAAATCCTTAGAGAGAATTCTTGCAGCAAACTCTTGGCAAAACCAACTTAACTTAAACTGCTACTTACTTACTCCCTCCCACGTATTAGGCTTTGGTCAGGTACACTGGGGTAGGCGTAGTTAGAAGCACCAGTTGAGTACGTTAGTAAAATGTATATATGAATGTATATATTTTACTTATTTTACCTATTGTATGGCTAAGAAACCATATCGATGCTTTTACAGTATTATTTCGCAATACTCCTTTTACTGTACGCACTTTTTATAATAACAAGTCTTGCAATTGTGGCAATTCATTTCTCTTGCATGAGAAGAAAGACTGTTCAATAAATAATTCCTTTTTATTGAAAACGCCCGTCTCTCTATTCTCTGCATATTGGTGAAAGTAATCTGCACAACTGACTGAGTGAAATAGCTGTCTATTGTTTCACACGACTCTAGAGATTGACTTCTATTCTAAGGAGTAAAGTTGTAATGTTTATGCGGTTGTTGGAAAACTGAATCCCTTCTTGTCTGAGCCAGGGGAGCTGATCACTTCCTATTCAGTCAAGAAAGTTTCCAGGGACCTCTGAGCTAGTTGGTAACAAACCCAATTAAGTTTAGCATAGTCAGTAGGGACCTGGAAGACCGCACTTCTACGTCTACACTGCTGTTTATGTTATTCCAATGCGCAGGGTCTATAGGGAAAATAGGAACTACACTACATTTTGTGGTGTCCTTTCATTTGTTACTCAAGGGATTATAATTGGTATAAAAAAACTTGCTTAATACGCTCTCTGAAGTCTTAGCCTGGTGACTGCTGGCCCATGCTAATACTAGGATAGCTTTCTATAAGGTTGGCTTTACAACACCATCAATAAGGGTCGATTAGACTGGTGAAATGTGCCCACTAGAACTAGTGGACATCATATGCCAGGCTAACTTCTCACACAGTGAATAACCCTTCTTCACTTGCTCCCTCATTACAAGAAGTTACCAAGCCTCCTTGACTTCCTATTGTTTGTGTACAACCCTACTTAACTTATCATTCCCCATAATATCTTTTGAACTGTGTATTTTTGACATTTGGTTATTGTATATCATTATCATCCTTTATTACTCTTTCTTGTACTTATGCATTGATAAATGATTGTCTATATTAAGTATTGTTTTTATGATCATTTTAATCTTTTCAATAAACGTTTTCTTGAACTTAAAGTATTTTTGCAGCATCCAAACAGTAACAAAGTGAAACACAACACAAGAAAAATACCACAACAATTGAAAGAAAAGAGAAACATTTAATACATTATTTGAGACCAAAAATGATAAAAATTCAATTAGTAGAAATGGAACTATGCAATTGTAAAGGTTTAGATAAAAGTAGCACCAGAAAGCACAATACATCAACTACAGTTATCTTTTAATGCTAGATTGGAACAAAGTCACAAGTTCAGGCTGAGTGCGATGGGGTGCAGGTCGGACACCGTACTAAGGGGGTCATTATGATGGCGGATTCCCCGCATACTCCGTGCCGGCGGAAGCCACCGCCGGCCCGGAGTATGCGGGGAATCCGCCAAGGAGGCCTGAAAGACCCACCGCCAAATTAGGATGGCTGGTGGGTCTCACAATCTGTCCTCCACGTTTCCGCCGCGGTTGGAAGGCCACCACTGCGGAAAAGCACTAACATGGCTGGCGGTGTCTATCAGTTCTTCTTCTGAGTCTTTCATCGGTCCAGAAGTGATCTGAAGAGTGGGTTTGAGGGTCCCCTTTTTATACTTCGTGCCGACTTTTAAGTGGGAGAAGCTTCCGGAGTTTCCCCCTACAGGGGTGTCGGGATTTCCTGCCTTCTTACCCTGGCCCCAGTCGGGCTTTGGGCACAATAGACTAGTGTGAAACCCTTTGTGTGTGAGCTGTGCCTCTGCCTTTGAAGTATAAGCATGGTAGGGGACAGCTCTGTTCACATCAAGTCAAAGTTAGCCCATCCTGCCAACACCAAGGCCTGCTATTATCAAACTGTCTGGGAGGAATACACAAAGGACAACTGCCTACTACTGTTTGTCATATGACCCAGGAACAGGCTGCAGGTACCAAGTGAATATGGCACATAAATGCCAACTTTCTAAAAGTGAGCAAAAATATGATGAGGGTGATACCCCAAAACCAGTCCCAAGATACATGTTTCCAGTCCGGAGAGGACCTGGCCTAGCAGTTTGGGTTAGACTGTTCCCATGGAGAGCAGGGTCAAGACTGATTTGCATATGGCTGGGTCCAAACTGGAATCGTATGGTGAGCAAAAAAACTATACATTTAGGCCCAGATCTCTGTACTGAGGTGAATGTATGGCATTGTTCTGCATTCTGTCCATCAATTGTTCTTTTTCCATTCTTCACCCCGAGTGGGACGGGTATGCCCAGATGTGGATCCTGTGCTCACCATGCCACTGGAGTCAACCTAGCCTGGCTGATATGGGGTGATACTACAAACCGTTCCCAGGATGCTTGTTTCAGGTTCAGAGGGGACCTGGACTGGTATTTCAGGCTAGACTGTTCCGCTGGGAAGCATGGTCAAGACTGATTTGTATATAGCTGGGTCCAAACTGGAATGGCAAGATGAGCATAAAAACAATGGATTTAGACCCCGTCCATCAATTGTTCTTTTTGCAACTTTCAAAAAGTGGCATTTTTAGAATTGTTACCTACAATCCTACTTTCTCTTTAATGAGGATTTTAAATTACCCTGCCTCAGACGCCAAACATGACTTTCCTACCTGCTCCGAATCAAAAGTTACCATTTAATAAATGTCATGCAGCCTGCCCTATGCGCTGTTGATGGCCATCCTTAGGGGTTCCTTCTGTATTAAAACAGGAGTTTTAAGCTTGGCAGAGGAGGCATTTTGCCAAGTCGAATTGTCAGTTCCAGACTGCTCGCAAGCTGCAATGGCTTGCCTGAGACATATTTTACAGTGCTCCTCGTGTTGGTGGCACAATAAGTGCTGCAGGCCCACTAGTAGCATTTCTTTTACAGCCCCTGGGTATATTGTCCCACTTTATAGAACAAATCTTTTATTGATTTTAGTCAAACGGTGCTGTCACACCTGAATACAGCCATTCGCCTACAACCACAGGGGCCAGCGGCTAAGAAGACCTGCCACATAGATATGTATCACAGTGTTGCTTGCAGTCCAACAATTAGTAGGCAGGCGATACTAAATGCCAAGTAGAACAGGCAGGGAAAACGAAACATTAGACAACCTCTGCTATAGCAAGCCAACCTGCCAGAATCTGCTGACAGTAAAATAAGCAAACATCACCCACCCACCCCCACAAAGGTTCAAAAGGGAGGAAAGAAGAGGAGGGGAGGGGGAGAACCGTATCTAGTTTACATAAAAAACGTGGTGAGCCCTACAGAGCCTGATGAAAGTCACCCAAACCTCCCTGCCCACTCAGGTCGGGGCCACTGAGAGTGTAGGAGGAGGGATAAGGCGTAGCACCTGTAGAAGTTTGGGGCATGTAACCACGCGCAAGTCCTTTGTGAGCATATTTATAAAAGGGGCCCAAAGTTCGAGAAACTTCTGGTAATCCTGGCCCTGGCTCAACGTAAGCCGTTCCATGGCCAAGATCATCCAGAGCCTGTGTAACCAGGCCGAAAGATCCGGTACTAACCTGGTCCCCCAGTGGATAAGGATCGCTTGGCATGCCACAAGCAAGGCAGTGCTATCTGTCTGCCTCTGAGAGATCGCAGCGGGAAGGTGATTGGATTGGACAATCCTAGCAAACTGTAGGCTGGGAAGCGAGGGATTTCAGTATTGAATGAAGCATCGACGTCATTAAGCACCTGGTCCCAATACCTTTCCAACCACGGGCAGTGCCATAAGAGGTGCGAGAGGGAGCCAGTCAGGCCACAGCCCCGCTAACATTCTTCATTGTGGTTTTTGTCCCAATGGTGTATCCAAGCTGGCGAATGTACCAGTAGGTTGCTACCTTGAACGCAGACTTAGTACCCGCAGTATTTAAGCTGTGTGGTGAGCCCTATAGTAAATATTGTCCCACTCCTAATCTGTGGAGACCCGTCCCAGTTCTGCTTTCCATCTAGCCTGACTGCGTCAGTGCTTCCCTGCCGCGCGTGGAGCCAGCAAGGTATAGAGTTCTGAGATAAGGTGTTTAACGTCAGACTTGTGTGCTATCCATTGTTCGAATGGGGTGAGTTTACGTGAGGCGTGGGAAAGGAGGTCCGGTGAAGTAGCTCAATGGTGGAGCTGGAGGTAAAAGAACTCATCCGTCTGGGGAAGGGAAAGATCCAGACGGACCCGATCAAAGGTTATAGTGCCCCTTGGGTCAAACAGGTGGCCCAAGTGCTTGAAACCGGACTCTCTCCACCGTTGGGATTTCCCTCCTACATCCCGGAGGGAAATCTGGGGTATCTGCCAGTGGAATCATGGGAGAGGGAAAAGTTGTCAGACCCCTCATTAGAGCCAGCGCATCCCATAATTTCACTGTTGCTGCTGTGATTGGGGAAGACTAAAGGCCCTATGAACAGGCACGGCGGGAGAGCCATAGTTCACGCCAGACGTTCACTCCTGCCACTGCCTGATCCATGAAGGTCCAGTGGTTCTCCGAAAGGGGTTGATTCCACTCCAGTGCATAGCGAAGATGTGCAGCCTGAAGGTATCTAGAGACCAACTTTAGTTTTGGGGTGTGATAGTTGTGCTATAGATAAACGTGCCTTCTTGTGACCCCAGATGAATTGGTTTAAAGAGAGCTGGATAGTACGCAGAGATTTAGGTAGCGGTGTCAGCGGGAGGGTCTGGAAGAGGTAGAGTATGCACAGTAGGATTGTCATTTTGTCATTCAAGATAAATAATGCTTAGCCCACCGTACCAATTCTTTCTTCAGCTGTGACACCAAGTGAGAGTAGTTAAGCTCTAGCAGGCGTGGAATCGAAGGAGGCAAAAGAATGCCCAGGTAAGGCACAGGATCATCAGACCAATGCAAATGGAGGGACTGTTTGAGGGCTTTGCTTGGTCTTGTGATAGAGAGAGATTAAAAACCTGGGGGCAGATTTATGAGTCCTGGCGCATCTTTGCAAATCAGCAGGGATGCGCCATAACTGATGCGTCACGCAATTCCCTCCTTGCGGTCCAACAGATGCATTGCATTTACAATGCGGCGCACCATGGTGCAAGGAAGGGCAGATGCGTGATGCATCTTGTGGTGTACGGGCGGCGCATTGCTGGAGTAGCGTCGCAAGTGCGACGCAACTCCTGCAATGTACAGAGGCCACCCATACATAACGTGGTGCGTCACTCCTTACACCTGCTTCAAGCAGGTGTAAGGATTTGACGCAGCAACGTCGTAAAACTGACTCAGTGAAATCTTGTAGATTTCACTGCGTCAGTTTTATGGGGCTTTCCTACGAGGGAACACCCACCCTGCGACAGAACGCCCACATGAAACCTGACGCAGGTTCCATGTAGCTCAGGGCTTTACAACATGACGCATCTGCCTAGATGCGTCACGTTGTAAATAGGTCGCAGGGATGCGCCACGTTTCCGCGCCGTTGCATCACGCAACGGCGGCGTAAACGTGGCGCAAGTCCGACATAAATCTGCCCCATGGGATTTACCAAGGTTAACCTTAAAACCCGAGATCCGCCCAAAGGAGTCAAGTTTATCTACGAGTGCAGGGAGCGAAGAAGAGGGCTGCGCAAGGGAGAGAATGTCATCCCCAAAGAGGCATCTTGAATGGGTGTCACACCCAAATTTGATGCCACGTATGGCAGGATGATACCGAATTTTCTGCACAAGGGGCTCCATATAAAGAGAGAATAAAAGAGGCGAGAGTGGGCACCCTTGCCTCGTACCCCGAGCTATCACAAAAGAAGCGGAGGACATTCCGTTAACACTTACAAAAGCCCGGGGAGCACGGTAGATGCACTGCACCCATTGGACAAAACGGGGCCAAAACCAAAGCATCGTAGGACGTCGAAGAGATACGTCCAGCATACTCTATCGAACGCCTTTTCGGCATCTACCGCGAAGAATATCGCAGCCTTTTGGGAACGGTGTACGACATCACTTAGGTGAAGCAGGCGCTTGGTGTTATTGCCACCTTGGCGCGTGGGAATGAAACCCGCCTGGTCCGGGTCTATCAGACCCACCATCGGGGGGTTCAGCCGAGCTGCGAGAATCCCTGTAAAAAGCTTTACATCAACGCTGAGCAACAAAATCGGGAGATAAGAACTACATTGCAGAGGATCTTTATTGGGCTTATGGATCACGGAGATCGCTGCCTCCGATATAGAAGCCATCACGTCCCCATAGTCTAAGAAGGGGTTGAAAAGGCACGTTAAAAGGAGGGCAAGTTCATGACAAAAAGTTTTATAAAACAAGGCAGGGAAGCCGTCTGGGCCAGGTGATTTATCAGGTTTCAGCAGGAAAATGGCAGAGATTACTTCATCCAGCCTAATGGGGTCCTCTAGCTGGTCCGTCTGCGAGGACGGAAGGGGAGTGAAATTGCTAGACTCAAGGTAAGCTTGTGCCTCAAGGGAATCACAAGGCTCTGCGCTGTAGAGAGACTGATAAAAGTGATGGAATTCTACAACAATATGGGAGTCCAACTGGACCTCCTCACCAGTGGGACGAATAAGATGGGAGATATTCCCTGCAATAGTCGTTGTGCGCAGTTTCCGAGCTAACATTTTCTCATACTTGTCACTGCCCAGTGCTCCGCTTTATCCAAATCCAAGCGCTTAAGAAGCAGGTGCTTTTTTTCTAAGGAGCTCCAGACCTTCTGAGCCCCTGTGCACTTATTTATTGCTTCTATTTCCGCAACTTCCCACTCAAGGTCTGACTGGGCCTCCCGACGTTTCCGGTTGTCTGATGAGGAGATAGCAAGCAATTCCCCGCGGGTGACCGCTTTGAGAGCTTCCCAAACAGAATGCAGGGACGCCTCCCCATTATCGTTGTGTTGGAGATAGTCTAAAAGCTTGGTACGCACTACTTCAACTATGTGGGGGGAGTGCAAGAGGCCTACTCGCAAGCGCCAGCAGGAAGGAATACGTTTAAACCGTTCCGGAGTTAGGGATATGGAGATGTGTGCATGATCTGAAAAAGAGCCGGAGGCTAATATGCAGTCTCTGACCCTTGAGAGGAGTGTCGGAGAGACCCAAAAAATATCTAATTGCGCAGAGGATTTATGTGCTGCAGAGTAGTATGTGTAGTCCCGGAGATCTGTATGGTGGATGCGCCATACATCATGAAGGCTATTTCAGCCATCAACTGTTTCCCTACTGGGGAGAGCGCCCCCACCTGAGAGCAGTATTGGCCCGAGTGAACCCATTCACCATCCATGACTAAATTTAAATCTCCGTCTATCACTAAAGCAGCGTCTGGGGAGGAAGACCCTAGGAAATGTGACAGCGAAGGAAAGCTTCCTGGTGAACATTAAGGGAATAAATGTTGAGTAGTGTGAAAATAGTGGATCCCCATTGAATGCGAAGCGTTAGGACCCTACCATTGAGCTCGTACAGAGTAGACAGCACCTTACCCTCAAACTTAGTCTCAAGAATATCTACCCCATTCTTCTGAGAGGAATCAGAAGACCAGTATTGATGGGGAAATTGCCGCAAGCGCATACATGGGGTGTCTTTGATAAGTAGGTGGGTCTCTTGTAACAGACAAATGTCTCCATCGGACTGTTCTCATAAAGAATCGCTGTTTGTTTTGTAGGGTGGTTAAAGCCCCTTACATTGAGGCTGACTATCTTTAGAAGTCTAACCATGGCGGGTAAAGACTATGAGGAGGTGGCACAGCATGGGTGCAGGGAGTGATCCCAGAGGCAGGCACGGGCCACCAAAGAAAAGGCAATAAAAAACCTGAAGGAAAAGCATTCCATAAAAACTCAATCCCAACAAGAAACCGTAGACAACAGTTCATCTCGTAGGCATAGTCTAAAGGGTACATGGTCCTGAGGAGGACTGTAGTGTAGGAGTCCTGAATAACCAAGAGCCGCAGAGAGGCACCTGCATGGATCAGGAGAGGTGGTCATCCCAAGTGCCCCTCGGGCCACGCTCTATGACATCCATCCCCGGTGGTCTCGTGCTAAAATGAATCTGAGTGACCTTGAACCTGGGAGAGGGAAGAGAGCACTGCCTCTCGACCTTTTGCTGCTTCATCCGGATCAGGCTTCAGGGAGGCCGAGGCCTACCTGACCGTCTGCCAACGGGGCAGCTGCTGCAGAGTGCGTATCCTGTGGCTGTCTCACTTAGTCGCATCGCCATCCTGATCTAGTCCCAGAAACTCCATAGCTTTCCACAACGAGCGGATTTGTCGAAGCCTCCCCTGGTATTTAAAGATTATTTGGAAGGGGTATCCCCAGGAGTATGGGATGCCTTTGTCACGCAGAAAGGAAGTGACCGCTCGGAACTCCCGTCGCTTGGCCAAGGTGGAGGTGGCAAAATCCTGGAAGAGGGATGGAGAATGTCCTTGGAACTGTATCAGCTGCATCGGCCGAGCCCTGCGTAAGATCTGCTCTTTTAGCTGGAAGTCATGCACACACACCAGGATATCTGACGGGGGTGCTTTCCCTCCCCTAGGAAGGCCCACACGATGTACTCGATCCATCACCCCATGTATCACTCAGACGCGGCAGCAAAACACCGCCCAGGCTTCATCGGAGGTTTCGCATTCCTTGAAGCAGTCATTCTCATCGGGAGGAAACCTTGGGATGAGGCAATAACAAAGCTAATGATTAGGGAAGTCGGAGGGACAGAGAAACATGTCCTACAGAGCCTCCATCTTGGTCACGCCCCGATATTGTCCCACTTTACTAGGGACTACGAGGTAAATTAAATATCCCAATTAAGTGTAAGCCTATTTTAATTTTTTTTAGGGAGTTAGCACAAGCACGTTAACACTGGTTGACATAGGTAAAGCGTCCTAAGGTCTGTGGTAAATAAAATTACCGGGACTATTTTTCTATACATTAAATGACAATAAAGGATAGCTCAATAAATGAGAGGCAGAGTCCGTGGTATCTGAGTCATACGGGCTTTAATTAAGATTCTCGAGAACCGGGACATCGAGTTCCATCACCACTAAGGTTCAGGAAGGGATATTCAACATTTTATTAACATCACACATTCTATATAGTAAAACAGTATAATTGAAATGAATACAGTAGGCGTAACAAGTGAAAAGAGAGAGATAAGAACACCTGGGCGTAAAAGAAGGCGTGTAAGGGGGCGCACACGGAGGTGTGTATTGGAAACGTCACAGAAGTGTCATAAGTGGGTGGATGCATAGAGAAATTCTGCAGGGTCAGCAGAAACCTTTACCCTGTGTGCGTGCGTAACTGAGCATGACGTGTAACTGGGGAGAGCTGGGGGGCTCGACTTTTAGCACTAGTAGAGGTGTCTGGTGTCTGGGATGTCAGAACGACCTGCACCTATAGCATATCTGGTATCTTGTGTTTGGAGGATGTGTTGTCTGAAGTAAAAGGTCTCTCGGGCAGAGGCCGTTCAATACTTAATGCTAGTACGTGCATACGTGTCTTAGTGCAATGCGCGGGGGCCATGGGCCTACCATGGTAACGGGTTCAGTAAATTACTTGCATGGAGACAGGAGGCCGGGCCCTGTGCTCTGCAGCCGGAAACATGTTTACCTATTTCACTAGACTGGAATGTGTTTTCGAGGAGGCTGAGCAGATAACTGTAGGCAAAATACTGTCTTGGCAGGCAGGCCAGGCCGAGCCGGGCACCGCTTCGCTGGGCAGGAAGTAAGGCAGAGGTCAGGGATGCATACCTAAACTGCAGCTTTCAGAGACAGAAAAGACTCGGAGCCTCAATTAAGGGCCTGGCTCGACTGAGCCAGAAAAACGTGGAAAACGTGTGCTTCGCGTTATTTAAAAGTGCACCATGTAAAGACGTTGGCACCATAGGCCTAAAAGCCAAATTAACGTGGTTTTCTTGGAGGACTGAATAACTGACATGTTAACGTTGGACGCAAATGCATATGCGTCTTCATGGCAAGCACGGGAAAGGAATTACACGACATACATGGAACATGGGTGCATGGATAGGGTGTGAGTGGGGGACACATTGGTTACCTAAATTTCTATTTCCTCATTCCCTCCTTGGCCCCTACTACACCCTAGGATATATCTATTTTCATGAGACTATCTATCTGTTCGTATAGCATCATTTGTTCATCTTTTTTCATTCTGGAACGGGAACGTGCACTTGGACGGGGAATACAAGCTGTGGCGCACAAGCCGCAAATCGCTGGCCCACATTGCAGACAGAGACAACAACTGAATAGAATAAGCAGTATTATCCCTAGGAATGACAGTACTTTCCATCCCCAGGTGGATATCACACTCCAGAGCCAACCGGACCAAGTCCTGGTGCCTGGATTCTGGTGTATCTGGTGAGCTATCTCATGAAGCCTTGTGATCGCTTTGTACACGGACAGTGCGTTATTAGGAATAAAAATACAACAACTAGATCCGATCACTCTACAAGCCCCGCCCCTATCGGCCAGGATGACGTCAAGGACAAGGCGATTTTGAAGAACAACAAGTCTCATAGCAGACTGCTCTTCGGTCAGGTTACCCAAAGCAGAAGTAGTCTCATTCACTACTGCATCAAGAGTTCGTGTTAACCTACGTATTAATTTACTATTTTGAATGGGGCCTATGAAGAAAAAGAATCCTTTATTGAAGTCTGTATATTGCTCCAATGTTGTTTCAGTCTGATCGACAATCGGGGTCTTGATCTCCCTTCTATGTCTTACATGCACAAGATGTGAATTTCGATGATAATCAGGTGGGGCTAGAAAAACAGGTGGTAATAGGAACGCGATATAACATGTTCCATCCCAATCTAATGGCAGACGTACATAAGCTGTCTGACCACATATGAAGTAAGAATGGCGGGAAGCTTTGAAAGTAGACTTTCCTTTATCATTGAATTCGATCACAGTATTACAATCACTGTGTCCTAGGTGTACTGAACCATTCTTTCTGACGCATAATTCACCTTTCACTGGTAAAACTGTAATAGACGGCAAGTCCGAATTAGTCTCGGATTGAACTTTCAGAATCATGAGGTTAAGTGTAAAATTACCTAATCCGTACACTTCATTTTCTAAATCGGTCCCTGTCCTTTGGAGAAGACCTTCCTTGTCTGGGAAACATATTTTATTCATAACTGTATTCAGGTTCCCCCATATCCAATTGCCTTGGGAAACTGTGGACTTACTGTCTAGGGAGGACATTAAAGTAAACCATGCTCCGCACGAACCATTATGTGTAAACGGGTAGGGAAAGAGGGGCAGAGCTCCCTTGTATTTCTGATAGGGAGGGAGTCGGCCACATACCCAGCAATTCGTGGCATTGCTGGTCTGGTGAGTATGGTGTAACATACGAATAAAAGTATTGTTGCGCATTGCTAATCGATAAGACAGCTCGTGAGGGGGCAGATCACTAAAAGTGTGCTCTATAGTGTCATTGAAAGAAGAATGTACATGGGAACCAAGAGGAGGAAAGAAAACATGTAGCAATAAACTTATGCATACAATTGATATACTCAGAACAAACATAAAAATTAAAGTAATGACGCATCTGCTGTGCAGGTTTTTGCAATATTTTTCTCTCTTTTCGATTCGCCTATCTCTCTGCCTATTTGGGTCTATCTTATACATGTCAGAAACCTGTCTAACCGCTTCACCCGAGGGGGACTTAAACAATTAAACGCTGTCTGACTTACTAGACCTCAACTTCGTTTTGTACTCCTGTTGTGGAGTTTTCTCTAACAGGGGGAGTTTAGAGTCTGTTTCGGGGCAGTCCTTGGGAAATGTCTTTGGACACAGTCCATGAAATCGTTTGATGTGGCTGGAGTGGAGCCACCCTTTTCTTCCTTCAATCTTCACAGCGGTCCTCGTGGTCATCAACACCAGTTTAGGTTCTTTCCACCTGGGCTCTAGAGGGCTTGAACGGTCAAAGTTGCAGACCAACACCAGGTCTCCGGGAACAATTTCATGCTGTTTCACCTGGGTGTTGTCCGGGAAGGCAGCCGCGACCTGTGAACGACAAGAGAGTAGTGCAGACATCAAGGAAGCCAGGTAATCTGTCATCATGTTACTATCAACATCTGTAATCTTACGAGGCATAGGCGTACCCCACATATTTGGGGGGCGACCGAAGACTACTTCATACGGGGACAGTCCGGTTCTGGAATGAGCTACCATACGCATGTAAAAGAGGGCAACCAGCAGGGCTACCATCCAATCTACCACTTTTTCTGCACAGACCTTCGCTAACCGTGTTTTCAGAGTCTGATTATGTCTCTCAACGAGACCAGCTGCTTCGGGGTGTCGTACACAGTGAAATTTCCACTGGTAGCCTAACAGGAGTGATACCTGTTTCATCAATTCAGACGAGAATGGCTGTCCATTATCAGAGTATACGACACGGGGCAAGCCGTATCGCAGGAAGAATTCACGGACCAACTGTTTGGCAGTGGTTACAGCAGTGTATTCTGGGACTGGGTACGCTTCTGTCCATCGGGAAAGGGCACATACAACTACGAGGACATACTTGAATCCTCGGCATCTGTCCATCTGGATATAATCCATCTGGAGGACTTCGAAAGGATGGTCAAGAGGATGAAATCCACCGTGTTCCACGGGAATGCCTTTGCCTGGATTGAACTGACAACAGATCATGCAGGTACGCACTTTCTGTTTTGCTGCTGCACGTAAATGCTTGTTGAACCAGATATTCTGGATGCTGTCTAGCATGGCTTTTTCTCCTAAGTGTGCTGGACTATGTGCTGTATTGATGATGACTTGAACCATAGAGTCGGGGAGAAACCATGTGGCTCTTCCCTTCGTCATCCATCCCTGATCTGTCTGGACCCCTCCTTGTTCCGTCCATTTCTTTATTTCGTCTGGAGTGGCATGTGACTGTATGTCGAGTACATCTAGTGTGGGATCCTTAACTGTCATACAATGTGTCGGTGTTGATACTTCAGTCTTTGTCGTGTCAGTCGATATGTCTGTTTGAGTCTGAGCTGTAAGCTTAGCTGTTTGATCTGCCAGGTCGTTACCCTGGGAAATGGTGTCAGTGACTTTCGTATGTGCTTTGCATTTCATGATTGCAATGGATGCAGGTAAGTGTATTGCCTCTAACAGAGCTTGGATGAGGGGACCGTGTTGTATCTTGGCGCCGTGAGAAGTTAAAAAACCTCTTTCTTGCCAGAGGATACCGAAGTCGTGAACGACTCCGAATGCGTACTGTGAATCTGTGTATATGTTTACTTTCCGGTTCTTGGCTCGTATGCAGGCTTGGGTCAGAGCGATGAGCTCTGCTGCTTGGGCAGACAATGTGTCAATACAATGTGTTTCTATGACTTCAGTTTCAGTGGTCACTGCATATGCGGCCACTAACTCTCCTGTACTTGTTCTCATACATGAACCATCCACATAAAGTGTCAGGTCTGGATCGGGCAATGACTTGTCTGGGTTTTGTCACGGTATTAATGACGTCCACACAGTCATGTGGCGTAGGGTCTGCTGTGATCGAGGGTAACAGTGTAGCAGGGTTTAGTATGTTGCAACGTCTGATTTCTATGTGTGGTTGGAACAGTGTCAGTTCATATCCTGTCAGTCGTGCTATGGTCAAGTGTTGGGTCTGTGTCCTGTTTAGGAGAACTTCCACGGAGTGTGGAACCTGTACTGTCAGTGGATGTCCTAACACTATTGAGTCGCTTTGTCTGATAGCTAGAGTGTTGCTGCAACTGATTTTAGGCACGCAGGCAGAGCCTGGGCTACTGGATCCAATGTACTAGAAAAATAAGCACAAGGCTTGTGTTTTCCTGCTTGATCTTGTGTGAGGACAGATAATGCTGTGCCATCGCGTTCTGTGACAAAAAGTGTAAAAGGTTTACTGTAACATGGTGTCGCTAAAACTGGTGCTTGACATAGGGCTTTCTTCAATTCATCAAAAGCTTGTGTATGTTCCTGAGTCCAAGGGAGGACAGTCGAAGTTGCTGTCTCCTGTGTTGTCAACTGTATGAGTGGCTTGGCTAGATATGCATACTGGGGAATCCATTGTCTGCAGTACGAAGTGAGGCCAATGAAGGCCCGTACTTCCTTTTGTGTCTTGGGCTGTGGCAGATGTGCAATTAACTGGATACGGTCAGGTGTCAACTGTCTAGCCCTCTTGGACAGTGTAGGAAGGTGGCTACCTGACTATGGTTACCCCAGATTTTTTGCCCTGTGTTTAGCTGGTTTTCGACTTAGTTGGCCTGGTTCCCTGCTAATCAGGGCCCCAGGCTATCTGCTCTCTCTGTAAAATGGATTCCATGTACCCTAGGTGCATAACTAGATTGGCTTGGGTCACCTTATCAGCCCCTGTACAGAGCACTATAGGTGCCCAGGGCATAGGTGCATCCAAGGCCTACCAGGGGCTGCAGCATATCTTTTGCCACCCCTGGCTGGCTATCTAAATTGACACAACTGGCTGATCACTCAGCTGGGGCAAGTGGGTGTAATCACCCCTTGCTTAGATATAGTATACATATATCTAAACCTATATCTGGACACATATATAGCCTGTAAGCCACTCCTATGGAAGGCCTCATCAATCCTGGAGGCAGAGTGCGTGGTTTAATGTGAGATGGTGCTCTAGCATGAGCTGAGCCTGTCTGCAGCGGTCGGGACCAATTCCCTTAGCTGTTCCGGGATAATGCCAAACCATATACTATTAAGTGCATTATAATCCTCGCGGTTATATGTTAACTTTGGTTTGGCTTTATCAAAACATGTCGTGTAAGGTGTCATACGAATTGGAATACTACCCCCTCGCCAGTCCTGGCGACGGGGGTAGCATTCCACCCCTCTAGAGGGGACGACATGTTACTTTTGCTAAAATGCGGTTGATTTTTAAAAGAGCCTCAGATCCACAAAATGGATGCTTCTGCCACAGACACATGTCTGACCTCCTGCTGCTGACCGAAACTCAGCAGAGGAGGCCTGGACAAAGGATTTCCTGTCACAGGGAGGTGTGACACCACCCCAGACAGGAGATAGTGGATTGTAGCAGGGAGGTTTGAATGAAACCAGACAGTGCCTGGGGAGCACAAGGCTTCCCCTTGCATAATCCGGTCAAACCGGTTCTGGGGCAGCCCAGCCCCAGCTCCAGTGAGACCTGGACAAAGGAAAGGGGGTGTAACCACCCCCCTTCCTGGTCCCACCCATAGGGGAGGGACCTAGCAGGAGATCCACCCCTCAGATTGGAATAAGAGGGGGAGCAGTGCCAATGCAACTCAGATCATCCTGAAGAAACATAAGAAACGAAATCTGGACCCTTCGACTTTCTACACGACGTGAGAAGACTGAAGAATCTCCCTTGTGGTCAAGGAGTGACCACCCTGTGCAAACAGGCACCATCTAGCCCTCGACCCTTGCTTTGTTGCAGTTCCCGCCGGAACTCGAGCGACAGAGATCGACGAGATCAAGCTTGCCTGCCTTCTACCTGCCCGATCCACAGTCCCTGCAGAGCTGAGACCCGTGGAGGCGACCGGAAGCGTGGGGCACGCCATCTTGAAAAGGCCACGAGACGCTGACCGTGCAGCCCACGAGTGATCCTCGAAGCTGTGCACCGGGGTTTGAGAAGCCCCAGCCCCGAGCTCCACTTGCACCAAAGCTCACCCCTCCACACTCGACGAGTGCTGCGTGGGGCCCTTCTGCTTGTGTGCGCTCGACGCGTTGGCCCGGTCACTTGCCAGCTGGCTTGTGGCCCCTGTGCCGACGAAACTTGAAATACGACTCGCTTTTCTGGTTGCTCCAGATCTGCACCAGCTCCTGTGAAAAGGAGCACCCACTCTGACCCTCCTGGTTCGAGGGATAAGCAATCTCCCGGTTCCGCGTGGATTGCTTTTGCCAAGTGCTGTTTGCTGCAATCTTGAAGCCGACGGTGCTGACGGCGAGAGCCTACGTGGGACAGATCGTGACCTGCTCCTGGACGTCGCAGATGCCCCAGAGCCCACGTGACAGCGGAGAGAAGCCTATCGACAACAGCCTGATTGCGCCCGACATTGCCTGGTTCCGTCCTGGTTCCACCCTGGTCACTGCTGAGTGACCCAGACTCTGTCCCCTCTGCTTTCAGGTACTTTTCTACTTCGATCCACCCTTGGATCGCACCGGACACTTCTGCTTCACAGCGCCTGCAGCTGCAACAGCTTCAAGCACCAAGAACCTGCGTGACAGAACCCGACGCCACTTCGACCCTGTGCACCCACGGCCTGTGGGTGAGGTAACATTGCAACGCCGGTGTCTATACACTGGTACACACCTCTAGGGTCTGTGTCTAAAGTTTTGTGTTCCTAGGTTCAGCGGAAGTATCTTTTAATTCACTTTAACTGACTTTTACGCACCATTGACAGTGCATTGGTGCGCGCCGCACTTTCCGTGCTGCACCCGTCTCCTGTGGGCTACTCCCGACTTCATCATTGCTAGTCCTGACTGCTCCCAGCGAATCTCTAGGCCCTAGGCCTAACCATTGTTCGATAAGTGTTACTTATACCACTTTTTTAATATATGGTCTGAGTGGCCACCCGCCCTCATCCATAATTGTGCAACTTTATATGTGTAACAGTGCTTTTGATTTAACGCTTGTGCCCCTTTCCTCAAAAAGAGTACTGGGGAGTAATTTAGAAATAAATACATATATTTTTATAATATATACTTGTGTGGTGTCCTTTCATTTGATTACAGGATTGTATGTGGTAAAACAGCTCGCTTAACACGACCTCTTAAGTTAAGCCTTTAAGGCTGCTTAGTCCATGCTACCACTAGGATAGCTTGTCTAACAAGGTTGACTTACAACCTGACATCTTTGGGGTTTGTTTGGACTGATACCCAGTGGTTCCAGAATTGGAAACACTACATATCAGGCCAACTTCTCACATTGGTGTGCAGCGGTGCGGATTTGAGCTTGCTGTTTGTTTTACCATTGCAATCTTTATCAAATTGAAAGATCACATCAAGTACCTCTAGGTACATATAAATCAAAAGCTTAGCATATTAAGTTCTACTGAACTTAGTAGTTGTAGATTAAAGGGATTAGCACACCCTGACTACAACTCACTAGCAAGGTACAGTAGGAAACCACTTAGTGTAGGTAAGTGCATCACTTGCACCTCACTAGCAGTCATGTCTGATACAGGTAGAGCCTCAGGCTCTGCTCCTGTAATAGTTGATCCTATAGGGACAACATCCAGATATGACAACCTTAGCCACAAAGACCTGAGTGCCTTGTGCACAGCCAGGGGGCTAAAAAAGGGCAGAGGCCCTACCATTCCTTCCCTAGTAGCTCTCCTAGAAAAGGATGACCTAGATAAGGTGAGCCAGGCTCCCTTAGAATCAGGTGAAGGGATAAACTCCCCTGAGAATGAGGATCTTCCAGATGAAGTAGTGGAGGAGGAGGAAGAGGAAGACTCTGATTTAGAAGAGCCTGAAGATCAGGATCAGGGGGGAAACCAGGTACAGGTTGCCAGGCTTAACCAGGCCAACTTGGACCTACATGAGAATGGAGAGGGCCAGCACCACTCCAGATCTCATAACCAAATTCTCCCAGGCAACAGGAGGGTGAGATCTCTATCAGGGGACTCTCATCTTTCTAGTGCCTCAAGAGAATCTCAAAGAGGGATGACTTCCTCCCAGAGAAAAGAGCATAGGGCCAGAATGAGGGCTGTCCAACTCCAGATAGAGAGGGAGGAGGTAGCTCTGGCTCAAGCTAAACTTACCTTGGCTCAAGCTAAACTTACCTTGGCTAGGGAACAGAAATTAAGTGGCTTAGATGCCACTGGTGGCAGCAAAATTCCTAAAGAGAAACCCAGGTCCTATGATAGTAGAAACCTGACAAAGATTGTGCCCCCCTATCAGGAAGGGGATGACATCCACAAATGGATGACTGCTCTGGAGAGAGCCTGCATGGTACAGCAGGTTCCTGAGGAACAGTGGGCAGCAATCTTATGGTACTCCTTTTCAGAGAAAGGGAGGGATAGGCTCCTCACTGTCAGACATGAGGATGCCAGCAATTACAAAGTCCTGAAGAGTGTTCTGATAGATGGGTTTGGCTTAACCACTGAACAGTACAGGTTAAAGTTCAGAGATACCCAGAAGACACAGACTCAGGACTGGACTGATTTTGTTGATTGTGCAACTAAGGCTCTGGAGGGTTGGCTGAATGGCAGCAAAGTACATGACTTCACAGGATTGTATAATTTGATTATGAGGGAGCAGATCCTAAGTAATTGTCAGAACCAGCTCTTACACCAGCACCTGGTGGACTCAGATTTGACCTCTCCCCAAGAATTGGGAAAGAGGGCAGATAAATGGGTCAGAACCAGGATTAGGCCTAAGAATCAGGACAATAACCAGAAGAAGGAGTCTACCAAGCCTCAAGATAAGGGTGGGGATAAAAGTAAAGAAAAGACTTCCCCAGGGCCCCAAAACTCCAAGAATGGGGGTGGGTCCCAAGACACTTCATCCACTGAGAAAAAGCCTTATTGTCATGCCTGTAAACAGGTTGGGCATTACAAAACAGACAGCTGTTGTCCCAAGAATGGCAATAAAGAAAACATACCTCCAAAGCCAGCTCCAACACCTCCTGTTACTGTCAGCAGTAATCCCCCAGGAAGTGGGAGCACACCCAGGAATCTGGGTGGGTTTACTTTTGGAGCCCAAGGGGACCCTGGCCTATCCAGGTCCCCATCCCCAAATGATCTTGTTTATGAGACTGGCATGGGGTTTGCCAACTTCTCTGTTTGCCCAAATACCTTGAGCAAATATAGACAAGAACCCATCATCAATGGTTTGAAAGTTGAAGCTTTCAGAGACACAGGGGCTAGCATCACCATGGTGGCTGACTGTATAGTCCCCTCTAAGCAACTTTTACCTGGTGCCAGATACCAGGTAACAAACATTGATGGCATCCAAACAAATCATCCCATGGCAGTAGTAAGTCTCAGCTGGTGAGGTGTCATTGGCCCAAAGAGAGTGGCAGTGTCACCAAACTTGCCTGTAGACTGTCTACTGGGTAATGATTTGGAAATCTCAGCCTGGGCTGAGGTTGAACAGGAAATCCATTCTAGAATGGTAAACTCCAATGGAAAGGTTAGTGGGGCTGTACTGGCTATAGCCCCAATTCAAGATGTCCTTCCTGAAAGGGTTGGTAGGGCTGAGCAACTCTCTGCCCCATCTTTACCAGAAGCTCTTCCAAAACAGAATAGCAAAGCTGTTATGATAACAGCAGAAACCCAAACTGAGTCTCCTCCTGAAAAGGTTGGTGGGGCTGTGATGGCCACAGCCCAAACTCAAACAGATATGTGTGTTGTGAAGCCTGAAATGATGGATCACTCCACCCAAACTGAGAGCATGGAGGAGGAAGAGAAATCTCCCCCTCACCAGACAGTAGGACAGGATCAGCCTCCTCAGGGAACTGATCTTACCCCTGATGAAGGAACTGCCCCAGAGGTTGTTAGGCCTGGCCTGACAGAGCCTCTGATGGCAGCGGACCCTTCTCAGGTGGGATCCAGTCTGGAGCAGGTAACCTGCCCCTCTCTACCTTGCCTTAGTCAGCCCAGGGCTGCAGAGGACAAGAAGGACAGTGAGACCCAGAGGGCCCCCTGTCAAATAAAGCACCCCCGTCAACAGATTAGGGGCACCAAAACTAGTAGCCCTAGTAAGGTGAAAACTTTAAAAACTCCTGAGGGAGCCCCCTTAAAAGTAGTTAGGGACCTCCCACAGATGGATTCTGTTGGGCACAGCCAAACCTGGGACCCAAAGGGCCCAAACCTGAACTGTCCCTCCAGCAAACAAAACAGAGGGACCCAGCCTCCAGCTTTAGGTAGCCAGAGGTTGACCCTGAGAGCTCAGTGCAACTCAGTTGAAGAAAGAAAGGCACACATGGTGGAAGATAATTGGAGGAAGTTGAGCCCAAAATTAGTGGAGCCTCACTTCAATACTCCATATCCAAACCAGCCTTTAACTTTGCATAAACACACCCAAGGTAGTGATTCCCTATGGTGGAGACCCTCTAATACCCCTAGGGTGAGGGACTGCTTAATGGACCATGAGACAGGGGGTACCCATGCTAGTGCAGGTACTTCCTTATATGGCCACTCAGGCAATATAGGCTTACCTGGCCAAGGATAGCCTTATCTCCTTTCGTTTGGGGGGGGGGGGGGGGTTATGTAGGAAGGTGGCTACCTGACTATGGTTACCCCAGATTTTTTGCCCTGTGTTTAGCTGGTTTTCGACTTAGTTGGCCTGGTTCCCTGCTAATCAGGGCCCCAGGCTATCTGCTCTCTCTGTAAAATGGATTCCATGTACCCTAGGTGCATAACTAGATTGGCTTGGGTCACCTTATCAGCCCCTGTACAGAGCACTATAGGTGCCCAGGGCATAGGTGCATCCAAGGCCTACCAGGGGCTGCAGCATATCTTTTGCCACCCCTGGCTGGCTATCTAAATTGACACAACTGGCTGATCACTCAGCTGGGGCAAGTGGGTGTAATCACCCCTTGCTTAGATATAGTATACATATATCTAAACCTATATCTGGACACATATATAGCCTGTAAGCCACTCCTATGGAAGGCCTCATCAATCCTGGAGGCAGAGTGCGTGGTTTAATGTGAGATGGTGCTCTAGCATGAGCTGAGCCTGTCTGCAGCGGTCGGGACCAATTCCCTTAGCTGTTCCGGGATAATGCCAAACCATATACTATTAAGTGCATTATAATCCTCGCGGTTATATGTTAACTTTGGTTTGGCTTTATCAAAACATGTCGTGTAAGGTGTCATACGAATTGGAATACTACCCCCTCGCCAGTCCTGGCGACGGGGGTAGCATTCCACCCCTCTAGAGGGCACGACATGTTACTTTTGCTAAAATGCGGTTGATTTTTAAAAGAGCCTCAGATCCACAAAATGGATGCTTCTGCCACAGACACATGTCTGACCTCCTGCTGCTGACCGAAACTCAGCAGAGGAGGCCTGGACAAAGGATTTCCTGTCACAGGGAGGTGTGACACCACCCCAGACAGGAGATAGTGGATTGTAGCAGGGAGGTTTGAATGAAACCAGACAGTGCCTGGGGAGCACAAGGCTTCCCCTTGCATAATCCGGTCAAACCGGTTCTGGGGCAGCCCAGCCCCAGCTCCAGTGAGACCTGGACAAAGGAAAGGGGGTGTAACCACCCCCCTTCCTGGTCCCACCCATAGGGGAGGGACCTAGCAGGAGATCCACCCCTCAGATTGGAATAAGAGGGGGAGCAGTGCCAATGCAACTCAGATCATCCTGAAGAAACATAAGAAACGAAATCTGGACCCTTCGACTTTCTACACGACGTGAGAAGACTGAAGAATCTCCCTTGTGGTCAAGGAGTGACCACCCTGTGCAAACAGGCACCATCCAGCCCTCGACCCTTGCTTTGTTGCAGTTCCCGCCGGAACTCGAGCGACAGAGATCGACGAGATCAAGCTTGCCTGCCTTCTACCTGCCCGATCCACAGTCCCTGCAGAGCTGAGACCCGTGGAGGCGACCGGAAGCGTGGGGCACGCCATCTTGAAAAGGCCACGAGACGCTGACCGTGCAGCCCACGAGTGATCCTCGAAGCTGTGCACCGGGGTTTGAGAAGCCCCAGCCCCGAGCTCCACTTGCACCAAAGCTCACCCCTCCACACTCGACGAGTGCTGCGTGGGGCCCTTCTGCTTGTGTGCGCTCGACGCGTTGGCCCGGTCACTTGCCAGCTGGCTTGTGGCCCCTGTGCCGACGAAACTTGAAATACGACTCGCTTTTCTGGTTGCTCCAGATCTGCACCAGCTCCTGTGAAAAGGAGCACCCACTCTGACCCTCCTGGTTCGAGGGATAAGCAATCTCCCGGTTCCGCGTGGATTGCTTTTGCCAAGTGCTGTTTGCTGCAATCTTGAAGCCGACGGTGCTGACGGCGAGAGCCTACGTGGGACAGATCGTGACCTGCTCCTGGACGTCGCAGATGCCCCAGAGCCCACGTGACAGCGGAGAGAAGCCTATCGACAACAGCCTGATTGCGCCCGACATTGCCTGGTTCCGTCCTGGTTCCACCCTGGTCACTGCTGAGTGACCCAGACTCTGTCCCCTCTGCTTTCAGGTACTTTTCTACTTCGATCCACCCTTGGATCGCACCGGACACTTCTGCTTCACAGCGCCTGCAGCTGCAACAGCTTCAAGCACCAAGAACCTGCGTGACAGAACCCGACGCCACTTCGACCCTGTGCACCCACGGCCTGTGGGTGAGGTAACATTGCAACGCCGGTGTCTATACACTGGTACACACCTCTAGGGTCTGTGTCTAAAGTTTTGTGTTCCTAGGTTCAGCGGAAGTATCTTTTAATTCACTTTAACTGACTTTTACGCACCATTGACAGTGCATTGGTGCGCGCCGCACTTTCCGTGCTGCACCCGTCTCCTGTGGGCTACTCCCGACTTCATCATTGCTAGTCCTGACTGCTCCCAGCGAATCTCTAGGCCCTAGGCCTAACCATTGTTCGATAAGTGTTACTTATACCACTTTTTTAATATATGGTCTGAGTGGCCACCCGCCCTCATCCATAATTGTGCAACTTTATATGTGTAACAGTGCTTTTGATTTAACGCTTGTGCCCCTTTCCTCAAAAAGAGTACTGGGGAGTAATTTAGAAATAAATACATATATTTTTATAATATATACTTGTGTGGTGTCCTTTCATTTGATTACAGGATTGTATGTGGTAAAACAGCTCGCTTAACACGACCTCTTAAGTTAAGCCTTTAAGGCTGCTTAGTCCATGCTACCACTAGGATAGCTTGTCTAACAAGGTTGACTTACAACCTGACATCTTTGGGGTTTGTTTGGACTGATACCCAGTGGTTCCAGAATTGGAAACACTACATATCAGGCCAACTTCTCACATTGGTGTGCAGCGGTGCGGATTTGAGCTTGCTGTTTGTTTTACCATTGCAATCTTTATCAAATTGAAAGATCACATCAAGTACCTCTAGGTACATATAAATCAAAAGCTTAGCATATTAAGTTCTACTGAACTTAGTAGTTGTAGATTAAAGGGATTAGCACACCCTGACTACAACTCACTAGCAAGGTACAGTAGGAAACCACTTAGTGTAGGTAAGTGCATCACTTGCACCTCACTAGCAGTCATGTCTGATACAGGTAGAGCCTCAGGCTCTGCTCCTGTAATAGTTGATCCTATAGGGACAACATCCAGATATGACAACCTTAGCCACAAAGACCTGAGTGCCTTGTGCACAGCCAGGGGGCTAAAAAAGGGCAGAGGCCCTACCATTCCTTCCCTAGTAGCTCTCCTAGAAAAGGATGACCTAGATAAGGTGAGCCAGGCTCCCTTAGAATCAGGTGAAGGGATAAACTCCCCTGAGAATGAGGATCTTCCAGATGAAGTAGTGGAGGAGGAGGAAGAGGAAGACTCTGATTTAGAAGAGCCTGAAGATCAGGATCAGGGGGGAAACCAGGTACAGGTTGCCAGGCTTAACCAGGCCAACTTGGACCTACATGAGAATGGAGAGGGCCAGCACCACTCCAGATCTCATAACCAAATTCTCCCAGGCAACAGGAGGGTGAGATCTCTATCAGGGGACTCTCATCTTTCTAGTGCCTCAAGAGAATCTCAAAGAGGGATGACTTCCTCCCAGAGAAAAGAGCATAGGGCCAGAATGAGGGCTGTCCAACTCCAGATAGAGAGGGAGGAGGTAGCTCTGGCTCAAGCTAAACTTACCTTGGCTCAAGCTAAACTTACCTTGGCTAGGGAACAGAAATTAAGTGGCTTAGATGCCACTGGTGGCAGCAAAATTCCTAAAGAGAAACCCAGGTCCTATGATAGTAGAAACCTGACAAAGATTGTGCCCCCCTATCAGGAAGGGGATGACATCCACAAATGGATGACTGCTCTGGAGAGAGCCTGCATGGTACAGCAGGTTCCTGAGGAACAGTGGGCAGCAATCTTATGGTACTCCTTTTCAGAGAAAGGGAGGGATAGGCTCCTCACTGTCAGACATGAGGATGCCAGCAATTACAAAGTCCTGAAGAGTGTTCTGATAGATGGGTTTGGCTTAACCACTGAACAGTACAGGTTAAAGTTCAGAGATACCCAGAAGACACAGACTCAGGACTGGACTGATTTTGTTGATTGTGCAACTAAGGCTCTGGAGGGTTGGCTGAATGGCAGCAAAGTACATGACTTCACAGGATTGTATAATTTGATTATGAGGGAGCAGATCCTAAGTAATTGTCAGAACCAGCTCTTACACCAGCACCTGGTGGACTCAGATTTGACCTCTCCCCAAGAATTGGGAAAGAGGGCAGATAAATGGGTCAGAACCAGGATTAGGCCTAAGAATCAGGACAATAACCAGAAGAAGGAGTCTACCAAGCCTCAAGATAAGGGTGGGGATAAAAGTAAAGAAAAGACTTCCCCAGGGCCCCAAAACTCCAAGAATGGGGGTGGGTCCCAAGACACTTCATCCACTGAGAAAAAGCCTTATTGTCATGCCTGTAAACAGGTTGGGCATTACAAAACAGACAGCTGTTGTCCCAAGAATGGCAATAAAGAAAACATACCTCCAAAGCCAGCTCCAACACCTCCTGTTACTGTCAGCAGTAATCCCCCAGGAAGTGGGAGCACACCCAGGAATCTGGGTGGGTTTACTTTTGGAGCCCAAGGGGACCCTGGCCTATCCAGGTCCCCATCCCCAAATGATCTTGTTTATGAGACTGGCATGGGGTTTGCCAACTTCTCTGTTTGCCCAAATACCTTGAGCAAATATAGACAAGAACCCATCATCAATGGTTTGAAAGTTGAAGCTTTCAGAGACACAGGGGCTAGCATCACCATGGTGGCTGACTGTATAGTCCCCTCTAAGCAACTTTTACCTGGTGCCAGATACCAGGTAACAAACATTGATGGCATCCAAACAAATCATCCCATGGCAGTAGTAAGTCTCAGCTGGTGAGGTGTCATTGGCCCAAAGAGAGTGGCAGTGTCACCAAACTTGCCTGTAGACTGTCTACTGGGTAATGATTTGGAAATCTCAGCCTGGGCTGAGGTTGAACAGGAAATCCATTCTAGAATGGTAAACTCCAATGGAAAGGTTAGTGGGGCTGTACTGGCTATAGCCCCAATTCAAGATGTCCTTCCTGAAAGGGTTGGTAGGGCTGAGCAACTCTCTGCCCCATCTTTACCAGAAGCTCTTCCAAAACAGAATAGCAAAGCTGTTATGATAACAGCAGAAACCCAAACTGAGTCTCCTCCTGAAAAGGTTGGTGGGGCTGTGATGGCCACAGCCCAAACTCAAACAGATATGTGTGTTGTGAAGCCTGAAATGATGGATCACTCCACCCAAACTGAGAGCATGGAGGAGGAAGAGAAATCTCCCCCTCACCAGACAGTAGGACAGGATCAGCCTCCTCAGGGAACTGATCTTACCCCTGATGAAGGAACTGCCCCAGAGGTTGTTAGGCCTGGCCTGACAGAGCCTCTGATGGCAGCGGACCCTTCTCAGGTGGGATCCAGTCTGGAGCAGGTAACCTGCCCCTCTCTACCTTGCCTTAGTCAGCCCAGGGCTGCAGAGGACAAGAAGGACAGTGAGACCCAGAGGGCCCCCTGTCAAATAAAGCACCCCCGTCAACAGATTAGGGGCACCAAAACTAGTAGCCCTAGTAAGGTGAAAACTTTAAAAACTCCTGAGGGAGCCCCCTTAAAAGTAGTTAGGGACCTCCCACAGATGGATTCTGTTGGGCACAGCCAAACCTGGGACCCAAAGGGCCCAAACCTGAACTGTCCCTCCAGCAAACAAAACAGAGGGACCCAGCCTCCAGCTTTAGGTAGCCAGAGGTTGACCCTGAGAGCTCAGTGCAACTCAGTTGAAGAAAGAAAGGCACACATGGTGGAAGATAATTGGAGGAAGTTGAGCCCAAAATTAGTGGAGCCTCACTTCAATACTCCATATCCAAACCAGCCTTTAACTTTGCATAAACACACCCAAGGTAGTGATTCCCTATGGTGGAGACCCTCTAATACCCCTAGGGTGAGGGACTGCTTAATGGACCATGAGACAGGGGGTACCCATGCTAGTGCAGGTACTTCCTTATATGGCCACTCAGGCAATATAGGCTTACCTGGCCAAGGATAGCCTTATCTCCTTTCGTTTGGGGGGGGGGGGGTTATGTAGGAAGGTGGCTACCTGACTATGGTTACCCCAGATTTTTTGCCCTGTGTTTAGCTGGTTTTCGACTTAGTTGGCCTGGTTCCCTGCTAATCAGGGCCCCAGGCTATCTGCTCTCTCTGTAAAATGGATTCCATGTACCCTAGGTGCATAACTAGATTGGCTTGGGTCACCTTATCAGCCCCTGTACAGAGCACTATAGGTGCCCAGGGCATAGGTGCATCCAAGGCCTACCAGGGGCTGCAGCATATCTTTTGCCACCCCTGGCTGGCTATCTAAATTGACACAACTGGCTGATCACTCAGCTGGGGCAAGTGGGTGTAATCACCCCTTGCTTAGATATAGTATACATATATCTAAACCTATATCTGGACACATATATAGCCTGTAAGCCACTCCTATGGAAGGCCTCATCAATCCTGGAGGCAGAGTGCGTGGTTTAATGTGAGATGGTGCTCTAGCATGAGCTGAGCCTGTCTGCAGCGGTCGGGACCAATTCCCTTAGCTGTTCCGGGATAATGCCAAACCATATACTATTAAGTGCATTATAATCCTCGCGGTTATATGTTAACTTTGGTTTGGCTTTATCAAAACATGTCGTGTAAGGTGTCATACGAATTGGAATACTACCCCCTCGCCAGTCCTGGCGACGGGGGTAGCATTCCACCCCTCTAGAGGGCACGACATGTTACTTTTGCTAAAATGCGGTTGATTTTTAAAAGAGCCTCAGATCCACAAAATGGATGCTTCTGCCACAGACACATGTCTGACCTCCTGCTGCTGACCGAAACTCAGCAGAGGAGGCCTGGACAAAGGATTTCCTGTCACAGGGAGGTGTGACACCACCCCAGACAGGAGATAGTGGATTGTAGCAGGGAGGTTTGAATGAAACCAGACAGTGCCTGGGGAGCACAAGGCTTCCCCTTGCATAATCCGGTCAAACCGGTTCTGGGGCAGCCCAGCCCCAGCTCCAGTGAGACCTGGACAAAGGAAAGGGGGTGTAACCACCCCCCTTCCTGGTCCCACCCATAGGGGAGGGACCTAGCAGGAGATCCACCCCTCAGATTGGAATAAGAGGGGGAGCAGTGCCAATGCAACTCAGATCATCCTGAAGAAACATAAGAAACGAAATCTGGACCCTTCGACTTTCTACACGACGTGAGAAGACTGAAGAATCTCCCTTGTGGTCAAGGAGTGACCACCCTGTGCAAACAGGCACCATCCAGCCCTCGACCCTTGCTTTGTTGCAGTTTCCGCCGGAACTCGAGCGACAGAGATCGACGAGATCAAGCTTGCCTGCCTTCTACCTGCCCGATCCACAGTCCCTGCAGAGCTGAGACCCGTGGAGGCGACCGGAAGCGTGGGGCACGCCATCTTGAAAAGGCCACGAGACGCTGACCGTGCAGCCCACGAGTGATCCTCGAAGCTGTGCACCGGGGTTTGAGAAGCCCCAGCCCCGAGCTCCACTTGCACCAAAGCTCACCCCTCCACACTCGACGAGTGCTGCGTGGGGCCCTTCTGCTTGTGTGCGCTCGACGCGTTGGCCCGGTCACTTGCCAGCTGGCTTGTGGCCCCTGTGCCGACGAAACTTGAAATACGACTCGCTTTTCTGGTTGCTCCAGATCTGCACCAGCTCCTGTGAAAAGGAGCACCCACTCTGACCCTCCTGGTTCGAGGGATAAGCAATCTCCCGGTTCCGCGTGGATTGCTTTTGCCAAGTGCTGTTTGCTGCAATCTTGAAGCCGACGGTGCTGACGGCGAGAGCCTACGTGGGACAGATCGTGACCTGCTCCTGGACGTCGCAGATGCCCCAGAGCCCACGTGACAGCGGAGAGAAGCCTATCGACAACAGCCTGATTGCGCCCGACATTGCCTGGTTCCGTCCTGGTTCCACCCTGGTCACTGCTGAGTGACCCAGACTCTGTCCCCTCTGCTTTCAGGTACTTTTCTACTTCGATCCACCCTTGGATCGCACCGGACACTTCTGCTTCACAGCGCCTGCAGCTGCAACAGCTTCAAGCACCAAGAACCTGCGTGACAGAACCCGACGCCACTTCGACCCTGTGCACCCACGGCCTGTGGGTGAGGTAACATTGCAACGCCGGTGTCTATACACTGGTACACACCTCTAGGGTCTGTGTCTAAAGTTTTGTGTTCCTAGGTTCAGCGGAAGTATCTTTTAATTCACTTTAACTGACTTTTACGCACCATTGACAGTGCATTGGTGCGCGCCGCACTTTCCGTGCTGCACCCGTCTCCTGTGGGCTACTCCCGACTTCATCATTGCTAGTCCTGACTGCTCCCAGCGAATCTCTAGGCCCTAGGCCTAACCATTGTTCGATAAGTGTTACTTATACCACTTTTTTAATATATGGTCTGAGTGGCCACCCGCCCTCATCCATAATTGTGCAACTTTATATGTGTAACAGTGCTTTTGATTTAACGCTTGTGCCCCTTTCCTCAAAAAGAGTACTGGGGAGTAATTTAGAAATAAATACATATATTTTTATAATATATACTTGTGTGGTGTCCTTTCATTTGATTACAGGATTGTATGTGGTAAAACAGCTCGCTTAACACGACCTCTTAAGTTAAGCCTTTAAGGCTGCTTAGTCCATGCTACCACTAGGATAGCTTGTCTAACAAGGTTGACTTACAACCTGACATCTTTGGGGTTTGTTTGGACTGATACCCAGTGGTTCCAGAATTGGAAACACTACATATCAGGCCAACTTCTCACAGACAGCAAGTGTCCAAGGTATACCACTTGCTGTGCACAGAATTGCAGCTTCGAAGGGGACACTTTATGCCCCTTTTCGGCCAGAAAATACAAGACAGTCAGTGATGCACGTTCGCAATCACGTTCGGTCCGTGCTGTAATTAACAGATCGTCAACATATTGGAGTAGGGCAGTGTCAGTAGGCATGTGAATACAGTCTAGTTGTCGTTTCAGTGCTTGGCTGTAAATACTAGGGCTCTCTGTGAACCCTTGAGGAGCACGTGCAAATTTGAAGCTTCTGCCATTTAAACAGAATCCGAAGAGATACTGGCTTTCCGGATGAATGGGGACACTAAAGAAGGCGTTCTTGAGATCGATAACAGTAAAGAACGCTGCTTCGGAATCAATAGCAGTCAATAGAGAGGAAATGTCTGGGACCACTGGGTACTGGGGTATTATGCATTTGTTCAATTCTCGAAGGTCGATCACCAGTCTGTAGACCGGTGGTGCATTTGGGTCAGTTCGTTTAAGAATCGGGATGATTGGAGAATTACATACATTGGAGTCAGTTTCTACAACCACTCCTTGAGCAATGAGTTCGTCAATAATTTTCAGTAAGGCTACTACAGCCTCAGGTGGCAACTTGTATTGTCGGATTCGTGGCAGTACAACTCCTTGTTTGAGAGTAACACGATATGGTGTAATATGCATGCAACCTACATCAGTCGGACCTTGTGCCCATAAATGCTGTGGTACATTCTGCAATCTTGGATCAAAATCTCTCAACACATAATGTCCTTTAAAATCACGTAAAAACAATCTCACTCCTTCCGGAGAACAACATATCACTGCTCCTAGTGCTTTCAATGTTTTAATACCAAGCAAGTTTTCAGGACATGATTTCGTAAGTAACAAGTCTGTAGTACGAGACAATGGACCAACTTCTAGGGAAACTGGCTTTGACACTTCGTTAACAATAGGCTTTCCTGAAAATCCCAGGGAAACATTCTGTGAGCCTGAGAGGGGTGCCCCTGGAACCTCGTCATGACTGATGGTAGTTCTGCTCGCCCCTGTGTCAATCAAAAATTTTCTGTCTTTCCCTAATACCTGACTATGTACATAGGGACCCTCTTGATCTACAGGAACCTCGATAAGGGGCAAGCCAACCTCCCTCTCTAGGCTGTTTCATGAGTACTGCTGATAATCGGGGTAATCTGACTGAGCATACTGGTACATTTGCTGTGTAACATGTTGTGTGGCAGCGATAGGTTGGGGCTGGGGTACAGCCACTGTCTGTTGTGTATTCTGTGGAGGTTGCGTGTTCTGTGGAATATTCTGTGGAACATGTTCTGGTCTAGGTGGACGCGGTCTTTCTTTCATCCTGCCTGTAGCAATATTGTATTTTAGAACGGCACATTCGTTTATATAGTGACCTGGCTGTTTACAGTAGTTGCAATTCCCTTTAACAGGAGCTGCAGTATGACTAGTCTGTGTCGTACCCCTCTTCTGACCGTCAGGACTGGGCAACTAGTACTTTCACTTTCGTGTCTTTAATACGTCTCTGTTCATGTTCGTGTTCCTCTCTGATTCGATTCTGGTGGTACTGTAACATTTGTAACATTTGGGAAGGGGTATTAGCTTGCCATGTACTCTCGACTTTCAGTACTCTGTTTTTAACCTGTGGTAAGGAATTCTCGACTAATTTGGTCACAAAAAGATGTGGATACGATTCACTACTCGTTTTCAGGCCACTATTAATAATAAAACATTTCTCGAATCTGGAATAAAAATCACTAGTGTCTTCGTCTTGTTTTTGTTTGCAGGCTGAGATTGCATCCCAGTCTTCCTTTTTCGTAGTTAGTAATCTTGGTAAAACTTGTATTAACAACTCGGGTAATGCTTTGGCTTTCTCCCCAAGACCAGTACCAGGGACTCGTGTATTTTCTTCGGTTTCTAATACTGTCCAATCAATCTTTTTCTCTCCCACTTCCCATTCTTTTTCTTTAAGTTTTTCGTAAATGCCGGCTGGCAACAGTACCTTTAACATTTTAAGGATATCGGGATACGTATACTCCCCTATGAGGAGCATGTCTTTTAATTCACGGTGGAACCCTGCTGGATCTTTATCATGACAGGGCACTAATTTTTTCATTTCCAATAATTCCATTTTGGTCAAGGGTGTGTATACGAATACTCGTTGAAGCTCACCCCCTTCCGTCCGGACGGGATGAACTTCTCGTAAAGGATTCTGTCTGTCTATATAAAAAGGTTTCCTTACTGGAGGTGGATGTCTGTCTATATAAAAAGGTTTCCTTACTGGAGGTGGAACAGGAACGAAATGTGGAGTCAGGAAAGTTATGTATTTGTGTTGTTGTTCTAGAATGATATTAATTAAATCGGTACCTAGGCCTCTCCATCTCTTTAGGAGTAACTCTTCCAATATATTATATAGGGGACCTGGATCAGAATGCTGACTTTCATACAGTGTAATGAGATGTTGGATCATGTACATACCAGCTAATCGCTGTTCATCTGGGGAAAGATTCAAAAACGTTTGCGCTACTATGTCATCTTTATATACACTAGTATTACCAGCCCATTGGACTGCTGACCGAGCTAGTTCCTGTTCATGCATGGTACTAAGTTCACTGTAACCTATACGTTGTTTCAATACTTTGTCGTGGCTTGGAATAGATGTTCAAGAGAACATTGTTCTAGTATGGGAGAAAGAAAACGTTTCTTGCATTCTGGGCGTATGGGTCTGTCAAAGGGTCTCGCCCTACCTACATACGCTATTCTATCTGCACTCGCAGTTTCTATATCTTCGTCTTCTGAGACTTCTTCCTCCGCTTTCTCGGCTTCTCTCGCTGCTTTTTCCCTTGCATGTATGTCTAAAATTTCTTTACGAATCTTTCTGTACATGGATTCTATACAACTTTGTTTACTATGTTTACCATCAGCTATGTTGTCACTCCATTTTATCAGGACTTTCATCTCTTCTTTATCTTTACCTGGCTGGTCTTGTTCCCTTATCAAACAATTTATCAAAAACTGTAAGATCATATTTTGTGTCTCCACCTTGTTGTGTGCCATGGCCTCGTGAATGCTTTCTGGTCTCTCCCCCGTTCTGATAAAATGATATATGTTATCTAAATGTTCTCTCATATCTGGAAAAATAGTCAAATAGTTTGTAACCCGTCGTAAACGTATTGAATATAGGATCATCTGGTCTTCGCCTGGTACTGGATCATATCTGCAATCAGTAAGGTACTGTTTAAGGGCTGTGTATGTAGTTACTTTTGGTGTGCGTTGTAATGCTGCTTCTCTGAGTGTGGTTCGTTTTAATTGAGGCGGGGTGATAGGCGGACCTCCTACTGCTCCCCCTGAAGTGGGATCGTCAACTATTAGTGGCTGTGCTGTCGCTGGTGGCGGGGTAGGCGGTAAAGTAGGTGTAGATAATGCAGGTGGGCCCTGAGTTGCAGGCGGATTAAAAGGATTGCTAGGACCAGTGGCCGGAACAGTGGCCGGAGCAGTGGCAGATGAGACAGTGGGAGAAATCGTGTCATCAACAGGAATGTGAACAGGGTTGGGAGGATGAACATTTGGAGGAGGATTTCGGTTTGCATATTCTGGGACAGTGTCATCTAAATAAGAAGAAAGGAAAATTTCCGCTGCGGTCTGTTTATGACGTAATTTAGTCGGGACCAATGGTGGCGGCAAGTTACGGGGTACTTCCGGGGTCGCCTTGGGTAGGCCCTCAGCGAGAACAGGATACATGCCTGTAATAAGGGCATTTCTTTGTCTGTCTAATTGTTCTGCTCTAACTCGTTCACCTTCTTCTAGTAGCTCTCTTTCTTTGGCTTTTTCAGATTCTTCTCTACTTTTCTCTGCTTTCCTAATTTCCTTCTCTGTTCTTCTATGCGCTTCTTTGCGCCACAATTCTATCGCATCTTTCTGGGATTGTCTGGCTTTCTTTTTCCATAGTGCTTCTTCTACTCTCATGATGCATTCAGCATCCCATGTCCCAGAGACAGGCCATCTATATTTCTCTTCCAGATCCTTTGTATAATCAACCCACAAGTCTAAGTACAATATGGCATCTAAGCCATGTTTATGGTACATGAAATGTCCTGGAGTGTCCCTAGGCGGGACGGGAACTGCTTCTTCGAGTATCCCTTTCCTAGTTCCTATCTGACGTAATTTCAAGAACAGCGGCATTTTTGAACTTACTTGAACGTGAACACAATAAACACAGTAATGAATAGCAAACAATCATTCATACCACGACATAAAACACATTAAAACATTTCAGACTGATACTACCTGGTACATGGAAAACACAAATTCTGAAATTTTCGAGAAACAATACTAGAATACTGAATCACTAGATGCACTGCTAAAACAGTACAGACATACCGGTCCCATAAAGAGACACGTCATACCGTATCCACCTAAGTGAACACGTCTGGACCGGGTCTGTGTACCCAGACCCGTCTTGACCGGGCACAAATTAATGAACCCGTCTAGATGCGTTCCCAACAACGGTAATCACCGGGAAGCAAAACTGAAGGCCTCGGAAACTTGATACTGGACTGGACTGGACTGCTACGGCGTCTACGCATGCGCTTCGGAACAGGTGGGCCTCCGGATACCTCGGACCTTGCTCTCTCGGCTTGGGGCTCTGGTCGGGACTCTCCGCATTCCTCACCGCCTCGTCTGGATGCCGGACCGCAGTCTCCGTCTCCTCCGTGGGCCTGAGGGAGTTAGCAGGAAAACCTGCAGGTGTGCACAGGAATCCGTCACGGCTGTAGAAGGGGTCAGGGGCCTGCGTACATCGCCAGCGCGTGATGAAGGGGAGGGGTCCCTATTCGGGCGCCAGATTTATGTGGTAAATAAAATTACCAGGACTATTTTTCTATACATTAAATGACAATAAAGGATAGCTCAATAAATGAGAGGCAGAGTCCATGGTATCTGAGTCATACGGGCTTTAATTAAGATTCTCGAGAACCGGGACATCGAGTTCCATCACCACTAAGGTTCAGGAAGGGATATTCAACATTTTATTAACATCACACATTATATATAGTAAAACAGTATAATTGAAATGAATACAGTAGGCGTAACAAGTGAAAAGAGAGAGATAAGAACACCTGGGCGTAAAAGAAGGCGTGTAAGGGGGCGCACACGGAGGTGTGTATTGGAAACGTCACAGAAGTGTCATAAGTGGGTGGATGCATAGAGAAATTCTGCAGGGTCAGCAGAAACCTTTACCCTGTGTGCGTGCGCAACTGAGCATGACTTGTAACTGGGGAGAGCTGGGGGGCTCGACTTTTAGCACTAGTAGAGGAGTCTGGTGTCTGGGATGTCAGAACGACCTGCACCTATAGGATATCTGGTATCTTGTGTTTGGAGGATGTGTTGTCTGAAGTAAAAGGTCTCTCGGGCAGAGGCCGTTCAATACTGAATGCTAGTACGTGCATACGTGTCTTGGTGCAATGCGCGGGGGCCATGGGCCTACCATGGTAACGGGTTCAGTAAATTACTTGCATGGAGACAGGAGGCCAGGCCCTTTACTCTGCAGCCGGAAACATGTTTACCTATTTCACTAGACTGGAATGTGTTTTCGAGGAGGCTGAGCAGATAACTGTAGGCAAAATACTGTCTTGGCAGGCAGGCCAGGCCGAGCCAGGCACCGCTTCGCTGGGCAGGAAGTAAGGCAGAGGTCAGGGATGCATACCTAAACTGCAGCTTTCATAGACAGAAAAGACTCGGAGCCTCAATTAAGGGCCTGGCTCGACTGAGCCAGATAAACGTGGAAAACGTGTGCTTCGCGTTATTTAAAAGTGCACCATGTAAAGACGTTGGCACCATAGGCCTAAAAGCCAAATTAACGTGGTTTTCTTGGAGGACTGAATAACTGACATGTTAACGTTGGACGCAAATGCATATGCGTCTTCATGGCAAGCACGGGAAAGGAATTACACGACATACATGGAACATGGGTGCATGGATAGGGTGTGAGTGGGGGACACATTGGTTACCTACATTTCTATTTCCTCAGGTCAACAAAAACGAATTTAGAAAATAAGAGGGTGAAGCAAATTGTTTGTGAGTGACACTGCAGAGAGGACCTAGAGGACCTCTAAGGACCTTAGGGGAGTCTAACATTACCACGTTTCACTCTAAAGACAGTGGAGACCTTCATGTGATTCCGTGCTTAGGTGCTAGAACATGGACAATGATGACGCTCAACTGCGGAAGCCCAATTTTATGCCCTTCTGAACTCAGTTGGACCCCTCTGTCTACACTCTCCTGAGCCAGTGGACTGACACATGGGGAACCTTCTCCTCGTCTGTGGATGCCATCTGTGAAGCACATAACCTTATCTTGCTCACAGATCCATCTCAATAGGCAGAAAGTATCACTGTGGCCAAAGGAGAGATGTGATCCATTCCACTCCTTGAGTTAGACTTCTGTCCCCAACCCTTGGATAATTCTGCCCATAAGGCCAGCAACCAACAGAGGCCACTAACAATCAACAGTTGACACTAACAACCAACAGAGGCCACTAACAACCACAGTGTCAAAATCCAGGGCCCGGACTAGCCAGGGTTCTCTGACTTCTGAGGTTTCTCAGAGTGGGAGGCAACATCCCCCACGTGTTAGGCACCTTTCTTCCACTTTCCTTCCCACCAGCCCAGAGGTGGTAGCCTGAAACTTGCCACTCATCCCAGGGTCTCTACCCTGAAGCTGAACAAGAGTCAGTGGTGAGCCTTTCCTACCCCTGCCCTTCCATCTGGGCGGATGGACCCTCTGATTGGGAGTGGTAGCTCCAGAAAACTGGGGATTTCCAGGGTGCCTCAACCCAGGAACAACAACGAATAAATAAGTATTAATAATGAGTATTAATAATCCAAGAACGTTCGAACAATGTCTTCCATTCATAGTCAAGTTTATTCCACAAGTAATCCATGTTTCAACCATTCATTTTTGTGCTCCAATATTTCCACAATAAGTTCAGTGAGTGCATATTTTAGCTTTACTCCAGGACACATAGGGAGTCACAATTCCTTATAATTGAACATGGATGCAGTTTTCCCGGGCGGGACATGTTAAACACTGCTCCATCACCTGGGAGGAGTGTGGCAATAGTTGTAGAATCTCTGGTTAGAACGTTCAGCTAAGCAACCTGTCATAAATGATGTCTCAGCTAACCTGCCTTTTTAATCCAGCAGCACATTGATTTTATGGTTTGTAACTCCAACAGTGAATATGTTCTTGAACTGTGTGCCAGTGTCTTAAGTGTCGGGCCCTGTGAGACCCAGGTAGTGGCCCACAATACAGCACAATCATTGTGTAATTCTAGGCAACTGGTTGCCTCTCAAACTCACCTGTTCGAGTCGTAGCATTCACACATGAACTCCATTTGTAAATGCGTGTGGTCTCCAGGAAAACTTTTCCAACACAATGCAAGGATTCCCCGTCCGTCCATGTTTGATTATTGCTAGAAACATTTAAGGTTCTATACAATAAATTGTTTATATTGGACAGTTCAGCTAGCTATCAGGCACTGATTGAACCCAGAACGCTAAAGTGTCCTTGTTTCATGCATAAGTAACTCATCCACTTCAGTCTTTAGCTTTAAGTCCTGGTACATGTAGTCCTATTTTTTTAATCATAATACCAGGACTGTGTGTACCAAGTGCAAAGAAAACTTGATACTGGGGAACAGCAGAGCAGTGAGGGACCTTCAAGAGCGTCAAGATGAAATGAAGATGTTTTTCTACAAACAACATATATTTTTAAGGGAAGTGCCTATTTACCTTTCAAACGGCCTAATAGTACATCATTTCTGCTATTTACCGGGCTGCTGTCAAAATAGTGCATAATATCTGCCGTTTCGCTGGTCATAGGATAAATATTAGAGATGATGTACACATTACCTGGTTGCAGGATAAATAGTGTGAAGTCTTTATTTAGCTGACCGTGAAGAAAAAAGGGACAACAATCAAAGGGAGATGGCCGTCTTGTAATGGGGATGCAACGTGTGTGATACATTGGCATGTTAGTGCATATACAAAAACATCATCGTTTGTACAAAGCTAAGTGCATGACTTAAGGTAAGTTGTTTACAGATAAAACCAACAGCCAAATCAATTTTGAATGTGGCAGCAGTGCATCTTACTTGCAAAAATATCACTGAATAGGTACCAGAAAGGTTCTCTGTGTGTTTGTGTGAATGGATAGATAGTAGCAGGACTCTTGCGTGCAGGAATAGAAACGGAAATGTAGGAGCATGGCTCTGGCTTGCAGGAATATGCACGGCTATGCAAGCGCAGGGTTCTCACATTCAGGAATATGCATGGATAGGTAGGAGTAGGACTTTCACATGCAGTAATATGCACGGATATGTAAGAGCAGGACTGTCTCATGCAGGAATATGCACGGATATGTTAGAGCAGGGCTCTCACATGCAGGAATATGCACGCATATGTAAGAGCAGGACTCTCACATGCAGGAATATGCACGCATATGTAAGATCAGGACTCTCACATGCAGGAATATGCACGGCTATGTAAGCGCAGGGCTCTCACATGCAGGAATATGCATGGATAGGTAGGAGCAGGGCTCTCACATTTAGGAATATGCACGGATATGTAAGAGCAGGACTCTCACATGCAGAATTATGCACGGATATGTAAGAGCAGGACTCTCACATGCAGGAATATGCACTGATATGTAAGAGCAGGACTCTCACATGCAGGAATATGCACGGCTATGTAAGCGCAGGGCTCTCACATTCAGGAATATGCACGGATATGTAAGTCCAGGACTCTCATATGCAGGAATATGCACAGATATGTAAGAGCAGGACTCTCAAATGCAGGAATATGCACGGATATGTAAGAGCAGGACTCTCACATGCAGGAATATGCACTGATATGTAATCTCAGAGCTCTTCCAAGCAGGAATATGCATGGATATGTAAGAGCAGTGATAGCACAATTCACAGCTGCTCGAATAATGAGTGATCAGATTCAGCTGGGTTCTACCATTGCGGTATTATTGAATATGTGACATTGGGACTCTTCATGTGCAGGAATAATAATGGCAAGTTGGCACAAATTGTAATCTTCAGCAACTGCAGAGACTCCACCTGGTGCCCGGCGAACTCGTACCCACACCCCTCCCGGCAATCCATGCAAAGCACCTCAGAATAATCATCAACAGCTGACTCACCATGACCGGCCAAGTGACTGCCATTGCATCTCCTGATTCCATACATTCGAAAATGGAAAAAAATCTTCAAATGGCTCCCTACCAGCAACTATAGAACTGTCACTCAAGCCCTCATCCCCAGCAAGCTGTCCTACAGCAAAGCACTCTCTGGTGGACTTAACATGCAACTGACCAGAAGACTTCAGACCTTACAAAACTCATCCACCAGCTTCATCCTCAACTCAGCAGGCGCATGCCTAGCACGTTACACCTCAAAGACCTTACAAAACTCAACCGCCAGCCTCATCCTCAACCCACCAACCTCCATGCCTAGCACGTTACACCTCACAGACCGTACAAAACTAAGCCACCAGTCTCATCCTCAACCTACCAACCTGCATGCATAGCACATTAACCTGACAGACCTTACAAATCTCAGCGGCGAGCTTCATCCTCAATCTACCAGCCTGCATGCATAGCACGTTACTGCTCACAGACATTTCAAAACTCAGCCAGCAGCCTCACCCACAAACCATCAGCCTGCATGCATAGCACGTTACAGCTCACAGACATTTCAACTCAGTCACCAGCCTCATCCACAAACCACCTGCCTGCATGCATAGCACGTTACACCTCACAGACCTTTTAAAACTCAACCACCAGTCTTATCCTCAAGCTATCAGCCTTCATGCAAAGCACGTTACACCTCACAGACCTTTCAAAACTCAGCCACAAGCCTCATACTCAACCTACCAGCCTGCATGCAGAGCACGTTACACATCATAGACCTTACAAAACTCACCCACCCACCCACCTCTTCCTAAACCTACCAGCCTGCATGCATATCACATTAACCTCACAGACCTTACAAATCTCAGTGGCCAGCCTCCTCCTCAACCTACCAGCCCGCATGCATGGCACGTTACAGCTCACAGACATTTCAAAACTCAGCCACCAGCCTCACCCTCAAGCTTCCAGCCTGCATGCATAGCACGTTACACCTCACAGACCTTTCGAAACTCAGCCACCAGCCGAATACTCAACCTACCAGCCTGAATGCATAGCACGTTACACCTCACAGACCTTTCAAAACTCAGCCACCAGCCTTATCCTCAACTCAGAAGCCTGCATGCATAGCACGTTAAACCTCAGAGACCTTGCAAAACTCAGCCTCCAGCCTCATCCTCAACCTACCAGCCTGCATGCATAGCACGTTACACCTCACAGACCTTACAAAACTCAGCCACCAGTCTCATCCTCAACCTACCAACCTGCATGCATAGCACATTAAACTCACAGACCTTACAAATCTCAGCGGCAAGCCTCATCCGTAACCTACCAGCCTGCATGCATAGCACGTTACAGCTCACAGACATTTCAAAACTCAGCCACCAGCCTCATCCACAAACCACCAGCCTGCATGCATGCCTGCATGCATACCATGTTACACCTCACAGACCTTTTAAAACTCAGCCACCAGCCTCATCCTCAAGCTACCAGCCTGCATGCAAAGCACGCTACACCTCATAGATCTTTCAAAACTCAGCCACCAGCCTCATACTCAACCTAACAGCCTGCATGCAAAGAATGTTATACCCCACAGACCTTACAAAGCTCACCAACCAACCTCTTCCTAAACCTACCAGCCTGCATGCATAGCACATTAACCTCACAGACCTTACAACATTACAAATCTGAGCGGCCAGAATCCTCCTCCACATACCAGCCCGCATGCATAGCACGTTACAGCTCACAGACATTTCAAAACCCAGCCACCAGCCTCTTCCACAAACCACCAGCCTGCATGCATAGCACGTTACACCTCACAGACATTTTAAAACTCAGCCACCAGCCTCATCCACAAACCACCATCCTGCATGCATAGCACGTTATACCTCACAGACCTTTCAAAACTCAGCCACCAGCCTCATCCTCAAGCTACCAGCCTGCATGCATAGCACGTTACACCTCACAGACCTTTCAAAACTCAGCCACCAGCCTCATCCTCAACCCAAGAGCCTGCATGCATAGCACGTTACACCTCACAGACCTTACACCAGTCTCATCCTCAACCCATCAGCCTACGTGCATAGCACGTTACACCTCACAGACCTTACAAAACTAAGCCACCAGCCTCATCCTCAACCTAGCAGCCTGTATGCATAGCACGTTACACCTCATAGACCGTACAAAACTCAGCCTCCAGCCTCATCCTCAACCCACCAGCCTGCATGCATAGCACGTTATACCTCATAGACCTTACACCAGTCTCATCCTCAACCCACCAGCCTGCATGCATAGCATGTTACACCTCACAGACCTTACAAAATTCAGCCACCAGCCTCATCCTCACACTAGCAGCCTGTATGCATAGCACGTTACACCTCATAGACCTAACAAAACTCAGCCTCCAGCCTCATCCTTAACCTACCAGCCTGCATGTATAGCACGTTACACCTCACAGACCGTACAAAACTCAGCAACCAGCCTCATCCTAAACCTACCAGCCTGCATGCATAGCACATTACATCTCACAGACAGTACCAAAATCAGCCACCAGTCTCATCCTCAACCCATCAGCCTGCATGCATAGCACGTTACACCTCACAGACCTTACACCAGTCTCATCCTCAACACACCAGCCTGCGTGCATAGCACATTACACCTCACAGACCTTACAAAACTCAGCCACCAGCCTCATCCTCAACCTAGCAGCCTGTATGCATAGCAAGTTACAGCTCATAGACCTTAAAAAAGTCAGCCTCCAGCCTCATCCTCAACCTACCAGACTGCATGCATAACACGTTAAACCTCACAGACCGTACAAAACTCAGCCACCAGCCTCATCCTCAACACACCAGCCTGCATGCATAGCACATTACACCTCACAGACCTTACAAAACTCAGCCACCAGTCTCATCCTCAACCTACCAGCCTGCATGCCTAGCACGTTACACCTCAACAACCTTTTAAAACTCAGTCACCAGCCTCATCCTCAAGCTACTAGCCTGTATGCAAAGCAAGTTACACCTCACAGACCTTACAAAACTCAGCCTCCAGCCTAATCCTGAACACACCAGCCTGCCTGCATACCACGGAACACCTCAGAGACCTTTAAGAACTCAGCCATCAGCCTTATCCTCAACCAACCAGCCTGCATGCATAGCATGTTAAACCTCACAGACCTTACAAAACTCAGCCACTAGTCTCATCCTCAACCTACCAGCCTGCATGCCTAGCACTTTACACCTCACAGACCTTCTAAAACTCAGCCACCAGCCTCATCCTCAAGCTACCAGTCTGCATGCAAAGCATATTACACCTCACAGACGTTTCGAAGCTCAGCCACCAGACTAATCACTAACCCAGCAGCCTGCATGCATAGCACGTTACACCTCACAGACCTTACAAAACTCAGCCAGCAGCCTCATCCACAAACCCTCAGCCTGCATGCATAGCACGATAAACCTCACAGACATTTCAAAACTCAGCCACCAGCTGAATACTCAACCTACCAGCCTGCATGCATTGCACGTTACACCTCGCAGACCTTTCAAAACTCAGCCACCAGCCTCATCCTCAACCCAGCAGCCTGCATGCATAGCACGTTACACCTCACAGACATTACCAAACTCAGCCTCCAGCCTCATCCTCAACCTACCAGCCTGCATGCATAGCACATTACACCTCACTGACCTTACAAAACTCAGCCACCAGTCTCATCCTCAACCTACCAACCTGCATGCATGGCACATTAACCTCACCGACCTTACAAATCTCAGTGGCAAGCCTCATCCTTAACCTACCAGCCTGCATGCATAGCACATTACACATCATAGACCTTACAAAAGTCAGCCTCCAGCCTCATCCTCAACCTACCAGACTGCATGCATAAAACGTTACACCTCACAGACCTAACAAAACTCAGCCACCAGTCTCATCCTCAACCTACAAGCCTGCATGCCTAGCACGTTACACCTCACAGACCTTTTAAAACTCAGCCACCAGCCTCATCCTCAAGCGACTAGCCTGTATGCAAAGCAAGTTACACCTCACAGATCTTACAAAACTCAGCCTCCAGCCTCATCCTCAATACACCAGCCTGCCTGCATACCACGGAACACCTCACAGACCTTTCAGAACTCAGCCATCAGCCTTATCCTCAACCAACCAGCCTGCAAGCATAGCATGTTACACCTCACAGACCTTACAAAACTCAGCCACTAGTCTCATCCTCAACCTACCAGCCTGCATGCCTAGCACTTTACACCTCACAGACCTTCTAAAACTCAGCCACCAGCCTCATCCACAAACCACCAGCCTGCATGCATAGCACGTTATACCTCACAGACCTTTCAAAACTCAGCCACCAGCCTCATCCTCAAGCTACCAGCCTGCATGCATAGCACGTTACACCTCACAGACCTTTCAAAACTCAGCCACCAGCCTCATCCTCAACCCAAGAGCCTGCATGCATAGCACGTTACACCTCACAGACCTTACACCAGTCTCATCCTCAACTCATCAGCCTGCGTGCATAGCATGTTACACCTCACAGACCTTACAAAACTAAGCCACCAGCCTCATCCTCAACCTAGCAGCCTGTATGCATAGCACGTTACACCTCATAGACCGTACAAAACTCAGCCTCCAGCCTTATCCTAAACCTACCAGCCTGCATGCATAGCACGTAACACCTCACAGACCGTACAAAACTCAGCCACCAGCCTCATCCTCAACCCACCAGCCTGCATGCATAGCACGTTACACCTCATAGACCTTACACCAGTCTCATCCTCAACCCACCAGCCTGCATGCATAGCATGTTACACCTCACAAACCTTACAAAACTCAGCCACCAGCCTCATCCTCACCCTAGCAGCCTGTATGCATAGCACGTTACACCTCATAGACCTTACAAAACTCAGCCTCCAGCCTCATCCTCAACCTACAAGCCTGCATGCCTAGCACGTTACACCTCACAGACCTTTTAAAACTCAGCCACCAGCCTCATCCTCAAGCGACTAGCCTGTATGCAAAGCAAGTTACACCTCACAGATCTTACAAAACTCAGCCTCCAGCCTCATCCTCAATACACCAGCCTGCCTGCATACCACGGAACACCTCACAGACCTTTCAGAACTCAGCCATCAGCCTTATCCTCAACCAACCAGCCTGCAAGCATAGCATGTTACACCTCACAGACCTTACAAAACTCAGCCACTAGTCTCATCCTCAACCTACCAGCCTGCATGCCTAGCACTTTACACCTCACAGACCTTCTAAAACTCAGCCACCAGCCTCATCCACAAACCACCAGCCTGCATGCATAGCACGTTATACCTCACAGACCTTTCAAAACTCAGCCACCAGCCTCATCCTCAAGCTACCAGCCTGCATGCATAGCACGTTACACCTCACAGACCTTTCAAAACTCAGCCACCAGCCTCATCCTCAACCCAAGAGCCTGCATGCATAGCACGTTACACCTCACAGACCTTACACCAGTCTCATCCTCAACTCATCAGCCTGCGTGCATAGCATGTTACACCTCACAGACCTTACAAAACTAAGCCACCAGCCTCATCCTCAACCTAGCAGCCTGTATGCATAGCACGTTACACCTCATAGACCGTACAAAACTCAGCCTCCAGCCTTATCCTAAACCTACCAGCCTGCATGCATAGCACGTAACACCTCACAGACCGTACAAAACTCAGCCACCAGCCTCATCCTCAACCCACCAGCCTGCATGCATAGCACGTTACACCTCATAGACCTTACACCAGTCTCATCCTCAACCCACCAGCCTGCATGCATAGCATGTTACACCTCACAAACCTTACAAAACTCAGCCACCAGCCTCATCCTCACCCTAGCAGCCTGTATGCATAGCACGTTACACCTCATAGACCTTACAAAACTCAGCCTCCAGCCTCATCCTTAACCTACCAGCCTGCATGTATAGCACGTTACACCTCACAGACCGTACAAAACTCAGCAACCAGCCTCATCCTCAACCCACCAGCCTGCATGCATAGCACGTTACACCTCATAGACCTTACACCAGTCTCATCCTCAACCCACCAGCCTGCATGCATAGCATGTTACACCTCACAAACCTTACAAAACTCAGCCACCAGCCTCATCCTCACTCTAGCAGCCTGTATGCATAGCACGTTACACCTCATAGACCTTACAAAACTCAGCCTCCAGCCTCATCCTTAACCTACCAGCCTGCATGTATAGCACGTTACACCTCACAGACCGTACAAAACTCAGCAACCAGACTCATCCTCAACCTACCAGCCTGCATGCATAGCACATTAAATCTCACAGACAGTACCAAAATCAGCCACCAGTCTCATCCTCAACCCATCAGCCTGCATGCATATCACGTTACACCTCACAGACCTTACACCAGTCTCATCCTCAACACACCAGCATGCGTGCATAGCACATCACACCTCACAGACCTTGCAAAACTCAGCCACCAGCCTCATCCTCAACCTAGCAGCCTGTATGCATAGCACGTTACACCTCATAGACCTTAAAAAAGTCAGCCTCCAGCCTCATCCTCAACTTACCAGACTGCATGCATAACACGTTAAACCTCACAGACAGTACAAAACTCAACCACCAGCCTCATCCTCAACACACCAGCCTGCATGCATAGCACATTACACCTCACAGACCTTACAAAACTCAGCCACCAGTCTCATCCTCAACCTACCAGCCTGCATGCCTAGCACTTTACACCTCACAGACCTTCTAAAACTCAGCCACCAGCCTCATCCACAAACCACCAGCCTGCATGCATAGCACGTTATACCTCACAGACCTTTCAAAACTCAGCCTCCAGCCTAATCCTCAACACACCAGCCTGCCTGCATACCACGGAACACCTCACAGACCTTTCAGAACTCAGCCATCAGCCTTATCCTCAACCAACCAGCCAGCATGCATAGCATGGTACACCTCACAGACCTTACAAAACTCAGCCACTAGTCTCATCCTCAACCTACCAGCCTGCATGCCTAGCACTTTACACCTCACAGACCTTCTAAAACTCAGCCACCAGCCTCATCCTCAAGCTACCAGTCTGCATGCAAAGCATATTACACCTCACAGACCTTTCGAAGCTCAGCCACCAGACTAATCGCTAACCCAGCAGCCTGCATGCATAGCACGTTACACCTCACAGACCTTACAAAACTCAGCCAGCAGCCTCATCCACAAACCCTCAGCCTGCATGCATAGCACGTTATGAAAGCTACCATCCTAAAAACCAGAAGGATGGCATCCCATACAGTCAGTTTGTCAGATTAAGAAGGAACTGCACTGACAAAAACTCGTTTGAGAAACATGCTGAAAATCTGAAAATCAAATTATTACAACGAGGCTACCCCAAGAGATTGATCAGAGACAGCTACAAAAGAGCAAAATACCAAAGTAGAGAATCCCTATTAAAAACTGACAACAAAAAGAAAGAACCTGAAAATAATATTGTCATGGTCTCAAACTTTAATGGATTAAGTAGTAAGGTAAAGAACCTCATTACCAAGAACTGGTCAATTTTAAATAGAGAAGGTAAGATTCCTCTACCCAAACCTATTTTCTCCTACAGGAGGAATAGGACCATTCGAAACTGTTTAGTTCAGACCTACAGAGAACCTAAAAAGTTTAAACAACTAAGCATTGATCAGGGTAAACCCATCAGAGGCAATCAACCGTGTGGATCATGTACCCATTGCAAGTCCATCATCCAATCTGATAAAATCGAATTGAGTGGTACATCACATTGGGTAAACAAACATATCAACTGTAGAACCCAGAATGTGATCTACCTAATAGTCTGTCCTTGCCAAAAGGGATATATTGGCGAAACTGGGCGTGAAATTAGATTACGTCTATCTGAACATCGATCTGCCCTAAAAAATCATAGGAAAAATGCCCCATTGGTAGACCACTGGATCACTGAAAAACACAAAGAAGATGAAATAAAATGGTGCATAGTTGAAAAAATAAAAACCACCATGCGAGGAGGTAACTTGGACGTCAAACGTAAACAGAGAGAACAATTTTTTATGTCCAAGTTCCGAACTTATACTCAGGGTCTGAACAGCAGGGAAGAATGGGAAAGACTGGTGCGTTAATTAGCCCAGTGTCTCCTTAAACTTCCCTAGATGCAATATGTTCATTGCTAAGATGTATGACAAATATCATCACTGTATTCTTCTAAATAACTAAGAGCAAGAAAAATAAACTTATGTTAGTAAACGCATATGTCTATAGAATGATGAAGGAGGATCAATTCATATGCAAAAATGTTATCTCTCTATCAGAAAAAGACATGGATTTCACGTCTATGATTTGCCTAGAAAGCATGTTGTGATTAATAATATGATGTGATTTCACTCTTTAGATCTTAACATCAAGTCTCATACTGGTTTTAAGTAGGATTACAAGAATGATCCGCAAAACGTACTTGATTGTTTCTGTTCAGCCATTCAAGAATGTAAGGGGTGACCCTATGATGACAATCGTGAGCTCGGTCCATTTCTATGTACAACGAATGGGGTAAACGAATATTCAAATCCCAGCACTAAATATTCACTACATATGCTCCGATTCTCATGCATACACTAGCCTCAGGTATGATTATGTGCATTTAATGTTGACTATACTCTGGATATTATAAAAGAATTAACAAAAAAGATGTTGATTAGTGATTAGACTACAATGTACCAGGTATGATTATGTACATTTAATGTTGACTATACTCTGGATATTATAAAAGAATTAACAAAAAAGATGTTAATCAGTGATTAGACTACAATGTACCAGCGCTAACAGAGTAAGGAGTTAGGTACAATAAAAACACGATAACACCATAATATAGATGTCACGAGCCCTGAGAATATACATCTTTGCGGAGACTTCCATTAAACCACCTTAAAATGGCGTGTCAACTCTATATTTACATAGTGGTAACGCGCCCGGCTAAAGATTTAGATGCCGGAGGGCTCGGAAGTTCTATAAAATCTCCATAACAGAAGTATGGGCTGGAGAGTCTTTAAAAAATCTAAAAAACAGATTAACCAACTGGGAATTGAATGTTGTACATAAAAGAATTTTACTGCTATTAGTCCCTTGTCAATTGTAGGCAGCCATAGAATATTCACCTCTGGGATAACGCCAAAAAACTACCAAAATGGCGACATGATCCCGTGAATCAAAGTAAATATCAATAGGAGCCCATAATCCTCTGATATACCACTAGGGCCACCGTATAAAAGAGAAATACAACATCTACTCCCTAATAGGAAATGTTGCATAACAAGTAACTGAAATTTCGCTGTTTTGAATTTCTCGATCTTTTTGGCTTAGTCCTTCCTTACTTAGAGGCAGTATGAGACAAGGAGTTGAGATAAAAAACTACCAAAATGGCGACCACACAGCGCCGACCAACAATTGACACAGGTGCAAGCAGTTTCGCAATTGAAATAGACCGCCGTAGAGTATAAAAGGAACCGTTTCTCTAAGCGCATTAACTGACGCTGGAGACCGGGTTACCAGGCAGGCGGCGTGGAGCGCAAATAACGGAGGTAAGAGAAAGGGGATAACCGGGCGCATTCTACCCCTGAGCACTAGCGTACATTATGATATTCAGACAAAACTTACAATGTCTGTTTGGGCGTTCTACCGTCAAAAATGTGACTAACTTTGTAAGGACTTTATAGCCTTGTCTGCATAGCAGCATGACTTGGGCTTTTAAATCTCTATGTCCTGCAATAGCGCCTTAATTTGCACTCTTTAAACCATATACGCCTTATGTCCCCAAATAATACAATAGAGCATAATCCGAACTGAATTGAACTACCTCTAAGTAAGGGAATATGGTAAAGTATAAAATGTTCACTCCATTTCTCTACCTAGATAAAAGGAAATGTCTTCAAATTTAAAAAAAAGAAGCACTCCATCTCCTTTATACTAAAGCAAGACCTAAAGGTGGAAAAGATGCTCACTGGAGTTTCATACAGCCTGCATGCAAAGAACGTTATACCCCACAGACCTTACAAAGCACACCAACCAACCTCTTCCTAAACCTACCAGCCTGCATGCATAGCACATTAACCTCACAGACCTTACAAATCTGACCGGCCAGAATCCTCCTCCATATACCAGCCCGCATTCATAGCACGTTACAGCTCACAGACATTTCAAAACTCAGCCACCAGCCTCATCCACAAACCACCAGCCTGCATGCATAGCACGTTACACCTCACAGACATTTCAAAACTCAGCCACCAGCCTCATCCACAAACCACCAGCCTGCATGCATAGCACGTTACACCTCACAGACCTTTCAAAACTCAGCCACCAGCCTCATCCTCAAGCTACCAGCCTGCATGCATAGCACGTTACACCTCACAGACCTTTCAAAACTCAGCCACCAGCCTCACCCTCAACCCAAGAGCCTGCATGCATAGCACGTTACACCTCACAGACCTTACACCAGTCTCATCCTCAACCCACCAGCCTGCGTGCATAGCACGTTACACCTCACAGACCTTACAAAACTCAGCCACCAGCCTCATCCTCAACCTAGCAGCCTGTATGCATAGCACGTTACACCTCATAGACCGTACAAAACTCAGCCTCATCCTCAACCTACCAGCCTGCATGCATAGCACATTACACATCATAGACCTTACAAAAGTCAGCCTCCAGCCTCATCCTCAACCTACCAGACTGCATGCATAAAACGTTACACCTCACAGACCTAACAAAACTCAGCCACCAGTCTCATCCTCAACCTACAAGCCTGCATGCCTAGCATGTTACACCTCACAGACCTTTTAAAACTCAGCCACCAGCCTCATCCTCAAGCTACTAGCCTGTATGCAAAGCAAGTTACACCTCACAGATCTTACAAAACTCAGCCTCCAGCCTCATCCTCAATACACCAGCCTGCCTGCATACCACGGAACACCTCACAGACCTTTCAGAACTCAGCCATCAGCCTTATCCTCAACCAACCAGCCTGCAAGCATAGCATGTTACACCTCACAGACCTTACAAAACTCAGCCACTAGTCTCATCCTCAACCTACCAGCCTGCATGCCTAGCACTTTACACCTCACAGACCTTCTAAAACTCAGCCACCAGCCTCATCCACAAACCACCAGCCTGCATGCATAGCATGTTATACCTCACAGACCTTTCAAAACTCAGCCACCAGCCTCATCCTCAAGCTACCAGCCTGCATGCATAGCACGTTACACCTCACAGACCTTTCAAAACTCAGCCACCAGCCTCATCCTCAACCCAAGAGCCTGCATGCATAGCACGTTACACCTCACAGACCTTACACCAGTCTCATCCTCAACTCATCAGCCTGCGTGCATAGCATGTTACACCTCACAGACCTTACAAAACTAAGCCACCAGCCTCATCCTCAACCTAGCAGCCTGTATGCATAGCACGTTACACCTCATAGACCGTACAAAACTCAGCCTCCAGCCTTATCCTAAACCTACCAGCCTGCATGCATAGCACGTAACACCTCACAGACCGTACAAAACTCAGCCACCAGCCTCATCCTCAACCCACCAGCCTGCATGCATAGCACGTTACACCTCATAGACCTTACACCAGTCTCATCCTCAACCCACCAGCCTGCATGCATAGCATGTTACACCTCACAAACCTTACAAAACTCAGCCACCAGCCTCATCCTCACCCTAGCAGCCTGTATGCATAGCACGTTACACCTCATAGACCTTACAAAACTCAGCCTCCAGCCTCATCCTTAACCTACCAGCCTGCATGTATAGCGCGTTACACCTCACAGACCGTACAAAACTCAGCAACCAGACTCATCCTCAACCTACCAGCCTGCATGCATAGCACATTAAATTTCACAGACAGTACCAAAATCAGCCACCAGTCTCATCCTCAACCCATCAGCCTGCATGCATAGCACGTTACACCTCACAGACCTTACACCAGTCTCATCCTCAACACACCAGCATGCGTGCATAGCACATCACACCTCACAGACCTTGCAAAACTCAGCCACCAGCCTCATCCTCAACCTAGCAGCCTGTATGCATAGCACGTTACACCTCATAGACCTTAAAAAAGTCAGCCTCCAGCCTCATCCTCAACCTACCAGACTGCATGCATAACAAGTTAAACCTCACAGACAGTACAAAACTCAACCACCAGCCTCATCCTCAACACACCAGCCTGCATGCATAGCACATTACACCTCACAGACCTTACAAAACTCAGCCACCAGTCTCATCCTCAACCTACCAGCCTGCATGCCTAGCACTTTACACCTCACAGACCTTCTAAAACTCAGCCACCAGCCTCATCCACAAACCACCAGCCTGCATGCATAGCACGTTATACCTCACAGACCTTTCAAAACTCAGCCTCCAGCCTAATCCTCAACACACCAGCCTGCCTGCATACCACGGAACACCTCACAGACCTTTCAGAACTCAGCCATCAGCCTTATCCTCAACCAACCAGCCAGCATGCATAGCATGGTACACCTCACAGACCTTACAAAACTCAGCCACTAGTCTCATCCTCAACCTACCAGCCTGCATGCCTAGCACTTTACACCTCACAGACCTTCTAAAACTCAGCCACCAGCCTCATCCTCAAGCTACCAGTCTGCATGCAAAGCATATTACACCTCACAGACCTTTCGAAGCTCAGCCACCAGACTAATCGCTAACCCAGCAGCCTGCATGCATAGCACGTTACACCTCACAGACCTTACAAAACTCAGCCAGCAGCCTCATCCACAAACCCTCAGCCTGCATGCATAGCACGTTATGAAAGCTACCATCCTAAAAACCAGAAGGATGGCATCCCCTACAGTCAGTTTGTCAGAATAAGAAGGAACTGCACTGACAAAAACTCGTTTGAGAAACATGCTGAAAATCTGAAAATCAAATTATTACAACGAGGCTACCCCAAGAGATTGATCAGAGACAGCTACAAAAGAGCAAAATACCAAAGTAGAGAATCCCTATTAAAAACTGACAACAAAAAGAAAGAACCTGAAAATAATATTGTCATGGTCTCAAACTTTAATGGATTAAGTAGTAAGGTAAAGAACCTCATTACCAAGAACTGGTCAATTTTAAATAGAGAAGGTAAGATTCCTCTACCCAAACCTATTTTCTCCTACAGGAGGAATAGGACCATTCGAAACTGTTTAGTTCAGACCTACAGAGAACCTAAAAAGTTTAAACAACTAAGCATTGATCAGGGTAAACCCATCAGAGGCAATCAACCGTGTGGATCATGTACCCATTGCAAGTCCATCATCCAATCTGATAAAATCGAATTGAGTGGTACATCACATTGGGTAAACGAACATATCAACTGTAGAACCCAGAATGTGATCTACCTAATAGTCTGTCCTTGCCAAAAGGGATATATTGGCGAAACTGGGCGTGAAATTAGATTACGTCTATCTGAACATCGATCTGCCCTAAAAGATCATAGGAAAAATGCCCCATTGGTAGACCACTGGATCACTGAAAAACACAAAGAAGATGAAATAAAATGGTGCATAGTTGAAAAAATAAAAACCACCATGCGAGGAGGTAACTTGGACGTCAAACGTAAACAGAGAGAACAATTTTTTATGTCCAAGTTCCGAACTTATACTCAGGGTCTGAACAGCAGGGAAGAATGGGAAAGACTGGTGCGTTAATTAGCCCAGTGTCTCCTTAAACTTCCCTAGATGCAATATGTTCATTGCTAAGATGTATGACAAATATCATCACTGTATTCTTCTAAATAACTAAGAGCAAGAAAAATAAACTTATGTTAGTAAACGCATATGTCTATAGAATGATGAAGGAGGATCAATTCATATGCAAAAATGTTATCTCTCTATCAGAAAAAGACATGGATTTCATGTCTATGATTTGCCTAGAAAGGATGTTGTGATTAATAATATGATGTGATTTCACTCTTTAGATCTTAACATCAAGTCTCATACTGGTTTTAAGTAGGATTACAAGAATGATCCGCAAAACGTACTTGATTGTTTCTGTTCAGCCATTCAAGAATGTAAGGGGTGACCCTATGATGACAATCGTGAGCTCGGTCCATTTCTATGTACAACGAATGGGGTAAACGAATATTCAAATTCCAGCACTAAATATTCACTACATATGCTCCGATTCTCATGCATACACTAGCCTCAGGTATGATTATGTGCATTTAATGTTGACTATACTCTGGATATTATAAAAGAATTAACAAAAAAGATGTTGATTAGTGATTAGACTACAATGTACCAGGTATGATTATGTACATTTAATGTTGACTATACTCTGGATATTATAAAAGAATTAACAAAAAAGATGTTAATCAGTGATTAGACTACAATGTACCAGCGCTAACAGAGTAAGGAGTTAGGTACAATAAAAACACGATAACACCATAATATAGATGTCACGAGCCCTGAGAATATACATCTTTGCGGAGACTTCCATTAAACCACCTTAAAATGGCGTGTCAACTCTATATTTACATAGTGGTAACGCGCCCGGCTAAAGATTTAGATGCCGGAGGGCTCGGAAGTTCTATAAAATCTCCATAACAGAAGTATGGGCTGGAGAGTCTTTAAAAAATCTAAAAAACAGATTAACCAACTGGGAATTGAATGTTGTACATAAAAGAATTTTACTGCTATTAGTCCCTTGTCAATTGTAGGCAGCCATAGAATATTCACCTCTGGGATAACGCCAAAAAACTACCAAAATGGCGACATGATCCCGTGAATCAAAGTAAATATCAATAGGAGCCCATAATCCTCTGATATACCACTAGGGCCACCGTATAAAAGAGAAATACAACATCTACTCCCTAATAGGAAATGTTGCATAACAAGTAACTGAAATTTCGCTGTTTTGAATTTCTCGATCTTTTTGGCTTAGTCCTTCCTTACTTAGAGGCAGTATGAGACAAGGAGTTGAGATAAAAAACTACCAAAATGGCGACCACACAGCGCCGACCAACAATTGACACAGGTGCAAGCAGTTTCGCAATTGAAATAGACCGCCGTAGAGTATAAAAGGAACCGTTTCTCTAAGCGCATTAACTGACGCTGGAGACCGGGTTACCAGGCAGGCGGCGTGGAGCGCAAATAACGGAGGTAAGAGAAAGGGGATAACCGGGCGCATTCTACCCCTGAGCACTAGCGTACATTATGATATTCAGACAAAACTTACAATGTCTGTTTGGGCGTTCTACCGTCAAAAATGTGACTAACTTTGTAAGGACTTTATAGCCTTGTCTGCATAGCAGCATGACTTGGGCTTTTAAATCTCTATGTCCTGCAATAGCGCCTTAATTTGCACTCTTTAAACCATATACGCCTTATGTCCCCAAATAATACAATAGAGCATAATCCGAACTGAATTGAACTACCTCTAAGTAAGGGAATATGGTAAAGTATAAAATGTTCACTCCATTTCTCTACCTAGATAAAAGGAAATGTCTTCAAATTTAAAAAAAAGAAGCACTCCATCTCCTTTATACTAAAGCAAGACCTAAAGGTGGAAAAGATGCTCACTGGAGTTTCATACAGCCTGCATGCAAAGAACGTTACGCCCCACCGACCTTACAAAGCACACCAACCAACCTCTTCCTAAACCTACCAGCCTGCATGCATAGCACATTAACCTCACAGACCTTACAAATCTGACCGGCCAGAATCCTCCTCCATATACCAGCCCGCATTCATAGCACGTTACAGCTCACAGACATTTCAAAACTCAGCCACCAGCCTCATCCACAAACCACCAGCCTGCATGCATAGCACGTTACACCTCACAGACATTTCAAAACTCAGCCACCAGCCTCATCCACAAACCACCAGCCTGCATGCATAGCACGTTACACCTCACAGACCTTTCAAAACTCAGCCACCAGCCTCATCCTCAAGCTACCAGCCTGCATGCATAGCACGTTACACCTCACAGACCTTTCAAAACTCAGCCACCAGCCTCACCCTCAACCCAAGAGCCTGCATGCATAGCACGTTACACCTCACAGACCTTACACCAGTCTCATCCTCAACCCACCAGCCTGCGTGCATAGCACGTTACACCTCACAGACCTTACAAAACTCAGCCACCAGCCTCATCCTCAACCTAGCAGCCTGTATGCATAGCACGTTACACCTCATAGACCGTACAAAACTCAGCCTCATCCTCAACCTACCAGCCTGCATGCATAGCACGTAACACCTCACAGACCATACACAACTCAGCCACCAGCCTCATCCTCAACCCACCAGCCTGCATGCATAGCACGTTACACCTCACAGACCTTACACCAGTCTCATCCTCAACCCACCAGCCTGCATGCATAGCATGTTACATCTCACAGACCTTACAAAACTCAGCCACCAGCCTCATCCTCAACCTAGCAGCCTGTATGCATAGCACGTTACACCTCATAGACCTTACAAAACTCTCCCTCCAGCCTCATCCTTGACCTACCAGCCTGCATGCATAGCACGTTACACCTCACAGACCATACAAAACACAGCAACCAGCCTCATCCTCAACCTACCAGCCTTCATGCATAGCACATTACATCTCACAGACAGTACCAAAATCAGCCACCAGTCTCATCCTCAACCCACCAGCCTGCATGCATAGCACGTTACACCTCACAGACCTTACACCAGTCTCATCCTCAACCCACCAGCCAGCGTGCATAGCACATTACACCGCACAGACCTTACAAAACTCAGCCACCAGCCTCATCCTCAACCTAGCAGCCTGTATGCATAGCACGTTACACCTCATAGACCTTACAAAAGTCAGCCTCCAGCCTCATCCTCAACCTACCAGACTGCATGCATAAAACGTTACACCTCACAGACCTTACAAAACTCAGCCACCAGTCTCATCCTCAACCTACAAGCCTGCATGCCTAGCACGTTACACCTCACAGACCTTTTAAAACTCAGCCACCAGCCTCATCCTCAAGCTACTAGCCTGTATGCAAAGCAAGTTACACCTCACAGACCTTACAAAACTCAGCCTCCAGCCTCATCCTCAACACACCAGCCTGCCTGCATACCACGGAACACCTCACAGACCTTTCAGAACTCAGCCATCAGCCTTATCCTCAACCAACCAGCCTGCATGCATAGCATGTTACACCTCACAGACCTTACAAAACTCAGCCACTAGTCTCATCCTCAACCTACCAGCCTGCATGCCTAGCACGTTATACCTCACAGACCTTTCAAAACTCAGCCACCAGCCTCATCCTCAAGCTACCAGCCTGCATGCATAGCACGTTACACCTCACAGACCTTTCAAAACTCAGCCACCAGCCTCATCCTCAACCCAAGAGCCTGCATGCATAGCACGTTACACCTCACAGACCTTACACCAGTCTCATCCTCAACCCATCAGCCTGCGTGCATAGCACGTTACACCTCACAGACCTTACAAAACTAAGCCACCAGCCTCATCCTCAACCTAGCAGCCTGTATGCATAGCACGTTACACCTCATAGACCGTACAAAACTCAGCCTCCAGCCTCATCCTAAACCTACCAGCCTGCATGCATAGCACGTAACACCTCACTGACCGTACAAAACTCAGCCACCAGCCTCATCCTCAACCCACCAGCCTGCATGCATAGCACGTTACACCTCATAGACCTTACACCAGTCTCATCCTCAACCCACCAGCCTGCATGCATAGCATGTTACACCTCACAGACCTTACAAAACTCAGCCACCAGCCTCATCCTCACCCTAGCAGCCTGTATGCATAGCACGTTACACCTCATAGACCTTTCAAAACTCAGCCTCCAGCCTCATCCTTAACCTACCAGCCTGCATGTATAGCACGTTACACCTCACAGACCGTACAAAACTCAGCAACCAACCTCATCCTCAACCTACCAGCCTGCATGCATAGCACATTACATCTCACAGACAGTACCAAAATCAGCCACCAGTCTCATCCTCAACCCATCAGCCTGCATGCATAGCACGTTACACCTCACAGACCTTACACCAGTCTCATCCTCAACACACCAGCCTGCGTGCATAGCACATTACACATCACAGACCTTACAAAACTCAGCCACCAGCCTCATCCTCAACCTAGCAGCCTGTATGCATAGCACGTTACACCTCATAGACCTTAAAAAAGTCAGCCTCCAGGGGGCGTGGTTTGGACGCCGAGGGAGATGGCGGCTCTCTAAGTCTCTCCGCCCGTGCCAAAGGACTTGACTAGATCTGGAGCGCAAATCCACTCCAGCGCCGACAACTACAGAAGAATCGGGCAGCGGAATGTAAGCGGAGCACATAGAGCGCTCAGCTGACGAGCTGCGTGAAGGAGAAGTCCGGTTTTGTCGGACTCGAAGCTCCGCTCCGGGTGCTGCCGGGCTTTGGTGAAGGAAGGCGGGAGGAAGGCTACGTGATCAGCCCATCAACCCGCCGAGGACGCCGGCAGACGGGAATCGAGGCTCCTGTTCGATATGGGAGCAGACTACTAAAAATTCCGGCGGCACACCGGACTGTGAGATGTGCAAAAGAGTAGCCGGAGAAGGAAAACCGTGAGTAAATTGAACGCTTGGGGGCACAGCAAACAGCAAACAGCTCGAGCACAGCCACCGCTCACACCCTCACAAAATGGCGGCATAACGCATTTTTAAGGAACTGCAGGTCCACAAACAGATTCTGCCCATTTGCTTGCAACGTTTCCGATGGGATAAACGAGCAAAAATGATTGAGATTAAAAAACAACTGAACATTTAAACCAGTAACTCAGTAATAAGCGGGAAGGTACCTTTGGTGATGATTTTGACCCCTGAGGATCTATAGTGATCCTGTGTGTAGAGACTGACCATGATCCCATGACCATGATCCCAAATCATCCTAATTACTTTTGATACTGCTTTTGAACTGCTTTTGATACTGCTAAGGCATCAGGGCTGCCACATTTTCATATGCTGTAGTGGCTGAGTGCTGGCTCAACGTGAAGAAGTGATTAACTGATGTCTTGTAATGGGCAAAAGTTAGGAGCTACCACGGGTGGTAAAAACTGGCAAAGACTGTAAAAAAGGAAGTGTCTGAATATATGCTTGGAGATTGCGCCCACTGCAATGCGAATGAGTGTGAGTCCCACTCCTCGCGTATTACCTATTTAACGTGTGTGGTTGATCCCAAAATGGCGACGTATGTGGTTAATCCCGAAATGGCGACGCAGGCTTCCACCCTGAGATGAAGAATTGCGCCTTCAGCACAGCGACTGAGCTAATCATATAAACGATCAGTTAAGTGATTGCCGGCTCCTGGGTGTCTCGGCTTTCTTAGTGGTCATCTGGAGGAACAAATAGGATAAATAGGAATAAATAGGGACAATTACCGGAGACTGGAAAAGGAAGTGCGCCACAGCGATCAGGCACGAATCAGGGGAATCACTGTCCACTGTTCACAATCAGTCAGTCTATACCACGAATGAACATGTCTGACAAAGAGCTTGCAAAAGGCCTGAAGAGGCTTAAGTCTGATCTGGCCTCACCTGGCAAGGGGAAGAAGGATAACCCGGATCCAATAGATTTAATACTTAGCAGACTTGATGAAGTCAGAGATCTGGCGAAAGCGACAAAGGAAGAGGTGGCAGCAATCAGACAAGATAACCGCGACACCAATGCAAAACTTTTGGAGGCGGAAACGAGGATTAGCAAACTTGAGGATATGGAAGTTAAGACCTGCAACGCAGTTAAACGCTTGTGCATAGCAGCAGATCAAACAACACGGAAACTCGCTGAATTGGAGGACCGGAATCGAAGGGGAAATCTACGCATTTTTGGCATTCCGGAAGGTTCAGAGGATCAACTGGGGAGCTGCGTAGCTTTTCTTGAATCCTGGTTTACCCAAGCTACAAACATGACGTTTCTACACCCACTAGAATTTGACAGAGCCCATAGAGTCCCGGCCAGGATCTCCAAGGATCAAAAGGGTCCCAGAGCTATTGTTTGTAAACCGCTCCGGTACCAGCATGTAGAACAGATTCTTGCCTTCATGCGTAAAAACAATCACATCCTGTGGCAATCTGCTAAGGTCTATATATCTCAAGACTATAGTAAGGAGACGGTGGACGTCAGGAAGGCATTCTTGGCGCTTAGACCGCAGCTGAAGAAAAGGGGTTTCCAATATGGATTCGTTGGTCCGGCAAGGTATCGAGTGATTATTCAAGGCTCCCTACACATTTTTTCAGATCCATTGAAATTGAAACGTATGCTGGATGGCCCAGATGACTTGGACATGGAGACGAACAATCCTGAAAGCTCAGCTGATCAGGCTTCAGCTTCAGGCTTTAAATGAAGGGCACCCTGCTAAACGCATTTTCCAATGGTTTTCTATTCCTGGTTGTTAAACGAAACAGAGAATTTGTTCGGTCTGTTATGTCACAAGAATATGGTACTTTTGATAGTCCGGATTAAGGCCTCTGATTCAGAGTTCATGTTTCCATATATGTCTCCATATAGTTCACATTCCCAGTATACTTTGAGGGGCCAGGTTAAGGCCCAGGTTTAAAGCTTTAACTATGGTATTCATGTCTGCACATTGACATTCTTCTACCTTGAGCTGTTTAATACGTTCAATGCATTTTTCGCATGCCTCAATACATGACTTTATACCTTTACCAGCTGGTAATGTTGGGGGTTCTGTTACTCATTCGACAAAGGTAATACCTTGTTTTGCTTGTCTTTTATCCTGCAGTTTTTGAATTCCTTAATACATGCAAGGTTACTAGATACATGGCTTATTATAGCTGTGATAGTTAGCAACGACTCACGAGTTTGCAGTAAATGTTAATAGTCTTGTATGCTCCAGATTAAAATTAAAATTAATATGGATATGTTTTGGCACGGGGAGGCTGCACCGTACTCTCTCTCCAATCGCCATGCCTACTGAATACAGGTGGGGTGGGGAGGGTGGAGGGTTGAGGGGATTGGGATTTTGGGTATGTGTTACATGTCTTTTATGTTTGATTCTTCTTCTTCTTGCTTGCATTTTCACTATTGCGATGGCACTTGATGGTGGTGTGGGTTATAGACTCTATGTTCACTCATATGTCCTTTCGAAGTCTCGGAGAGGTGAAAGATTAATATTTTGTAGTTGGTCAAGTGAGGTGTCTGTCTTTCTCTGGATGAAATACTCTTTACCTGTTCACAAATAATACTGTAATTACTCCGATGGGAGTATGTAATATGGACAAAATGAAGATATTGTCACTCAATGTTAAAGGTTTGAACCAACCTATCAAAAGACAAAAAATCTTAGACTATGTGCGTAGGTTAAAAGGAGATATTGTATTGCTACAAGAGACAAAGCTGGAAGCTAAGCTGTTTTTTCACATGCGGAATAAGTTTTACAGTGAGGTTGTGGGTGCAGAATCTGTACACAAAAAGAATGGGGTGTTGATTCTTGTCGCGAAGAAATCAAAGGTGGAGGTTTTATCTTCTGAGGCTAGTTTAGACGGGAGGTGGGTTACGGCCAAACTAAGTAAGGATAATACGGAGTTTTATGTTACAAACATATATGCTCCTAACATCAGTGACCTCAAGTTTTGGGAGGAGTTAAATAAACATATGGAAAATATCCCAGATAGTGCTGTTCACATAGTAGGTGGTGACTTTAATCTTCCAAAGGACGCAACGCTAGATAGGGACTCCCACTGCCCTTTCAAACCAAACAAATCTCATAGAGCCTTCAATAATCTGTGTGAACGCTTTCATTTAGTGGATGCTTGGAGGCTCCAGAACCCTACAGGGAGGGATTATACTTTTTATTCTACACCACACGACTCATACTCCAGGATTGACTACATCCTTATAACACAGAACGGGGTACCCAGAATAGAATCTACCACCATAGAGCCTCGTGTGATGTCGGATCATTCTTGTATATCCCTGTCCATTGCAAATGCCAAATCATCTCCTCGTCAGACGTCTTGGCGCCTGAATGACGAGATTTTAAGCGATGCTCAACACAGATCCATAATACAAGCTCCCATTGTATCTTACCTGCAAATTAATAGAGAAGGGGACACATCTGATCTTATTAGATGGGATGCCATGAAAAGTACAATACGGGGAGTTTGTATCAAGATTAGGGCTGCCATGAATAAAAATTATAACGCGAAATTAGAATCCCTTGAAAGTGAAATTGGAGATCTTGAAAGTAAGCATCTGAGGTTAAGAGACGATATGACCCTCTATGCCCTGGCAAATAAAAAATATGAACACAATAAATTAATAAGTGAAAGGGCGGGAGTTTGGCTAGACAAAGGTAGGAGATTTAAGATTTGTGAATCCAATAAAGCGGGAAAGAGTCTCGCTTCATATTTGAAATTCAAAGTACAAAAGAGCTGTATTAACATCCTTAAGGACGCCTCAGGGAACTCACATTCTGAGCCAGACAAGATAGCTGAGGTATTTAGGGTATTCTATGAGGACCTCTATGCAAAAAATACGAAGGTGGAGGAAGATAAAATTAAGAGTTATTTGGATGAGTGTGATCTTCCAAGATTGTCTGCTGAGGATCAGGTTGGTCTAAATGGCCCGATAAGTGCTGAGGAAGTGGAAGGTGCGATTAAAAAATTAAAAACAGGGAAGGCACCAGGCCCGGATGGCTTTACAGCAAGATTCTATAAAACATTCCCCACGATATTATCTGGGCCCTTGCTTAACCTGTTCCATGAAATAAATAGTTCTGGGGAAGTAAAAGGCACTCTGGCGGAGGCAACAATTGCAGTACTCCCTAAGGAAGGTAAAGACCCTTCGCTCCCAAAAAACTACAGGCCGATTTCGCTAATTAACATTGACTGTAAGATTCTAGCTATGATACTTTCAGCACGTCTTCAAAAGGTGCTCCCACAACTAGTCCACCCATCTCAAGCGGGCTTTCTGAAGCATAGGTTGTCCAGTGATAACAAACGGATTTTGGCCCATGTGTTGGAAAAAGCTAAACTTCTAGAAACCCCTACAGTGGCAATAACGTTAGATGCAGAAAAAGCCTTCGATAAGGTTGACTGGGCCTTTCTGAAAGCAGTCCTCAATAAATTTAGCCTGGGGGAAACATTTACACGGCTAGTTATGTCACTTTATTGCTGCCCCTCGGCACGAGTCAGGGCGGGTGGAGCGTTTTCATCCTCCTTTTGCTTAAAACAAGGTACGAGGCAGGGGTGCCCTCTATCACCCTCGTTATTTTTATTGGCAATCGAACCGTTCTTACATCACATAAGGAAAGACCCTAAAATTGCAGGTATACCGTTTGGGGACTGCACGGTCAAACTGACAGCGTATGCGGATGATGTACTTATCCTATCTGAAAAGGCGGATGAAGCAGTATCTGCACTCATGTCGGACATTGAAGAATTTTCGAAGGTATCGGGCTACAAGCTCAATAAAGACAAAACAGAGGTCAAACTGCTGAACAATAAAGGTGACAAGGGGATCTTGGGGGACTCTGGTCTTACATGGCAGCCCAAATGCTTTAAGTACCTAGGGATTGACTTCGATAAGGATTTAATTTCCACCCTAAAAATAAATGAGGAATCGACGTTGAAAAAAATATCTACCCTTCTAGAAAGTTGGTCCCCTAAATTCCTTTCTTGGTGGGGCAGGGCTGAAACACTCAAAATGATGTCGACCCCCTTAGTTAACTACCTGGCCAGTATGCTCCCTATGACGTTCTCTGATACTTTTGTCTCGAAAATAGACCAGCTGTTTGGTAACTTCCTGTGGCGGGGCAAGAAGGCCAGGATATCCCTGAAGAAGCTACAACTGGCGAAAGATAAAGGCTGCCTGGGTCTGCCATCGTTCAGGAACTACCAGACAGCCTTTCTTTGTAAGCAAGGTACTCAATGGTTTATAAAAACTTCAACTTACACTCCGGTGTGGATTGACATTGAGAGATCAATAGTGGGCAATGCTCCTCTTGAGTCTTTAATCACCATGGACCTGTCACACTTACCCCACTCAAGATATATAATGTTAAATACCAGAAGGGCCCTCCTTAGACTCGATCAAACACACAAAACCAAATTGACATTTTCTAAATCATCATGTATGTCTCTATGGAGAAACCCCTACCTTAAACACGTAGGTGTGGAACTCTTCTGGGAGTCATGGTCCGGAAAAGGTATTAATCTGGCAGGAGATTTGTATGACAATAACGAACCAATCCCGTTCTCAAACTTGCAGGCAAAATTTGACCTATCACCGATAGACTTCTATAATTTCTTAAAAGTTAAGGCGACGCTAACTAGCCGTAACTTCTCACCCTACACTCCATGGCTGATAACACATCTCCCACGTATTATGCATACAGGTCACTTCGTTTCCAAGGTGTATAAACTGTTGCTACCGTTGCCCAATAAATCTCACAGGACTGTTGAAGCGAAATGGGAAGCGGAATCAAACTCCACAGGTATAGAGTTTGATTGGGAATTGATTCATAAGTCAGCACTGACCCACAAAGTATCACCCATACTATTCCAGACAAAGTATATGCTCATAAATAGGTCGTTCTGGACCCCGGAAAGGCTGTTTAAATGTAATTTGCGTGACTCTCCGGAGTGCTGGAATTGCCAATCAGGGACTGGGGATCTTCCTCACATGCTATTCAACTGTCCCCTACTGAAAGAATATTGGGAGAAAATATTTGTATGCATCCATCATGTATTTAAGATAATGCCAAAGAAGGAATTTGCATATGTCATTCTAGGGGGGCTGGAACCGCGATTAGCAAATGAGCATGATCGCCAACTTTTGGACTTGATGTTGACATTGGCATGTAAGGTTGTTTTATGCAAGTGGAAATATACTAAGGAAGTAAATTTCAAGATTTGGCAGGAATGGCTGTCTTTCCTAAGAGGTGCCACGAATCAAGCATTACAGTCCTCTACGTGGTGTCCATCCAATAAGAAATTATGGAAATCACTTGATAAATCATCCCTCCATTTTGACCCGCCTTGAAGCAAGACACCCTTGTAATAATACCTTAGATATATGGGTGTGATCCTAGTCTGTATGTTAGAACTATTCCCATTGTATCCACACGTCAAGTGTTTAACACCTTAATCAATAACCTTGTGACAAGCAAGAGTGATTCTTCTCTTTATTTTTATCATTTGTAGTTTCTGTATTGGTCTGACAACATCTGTAACAACTCACTTTTTGCTGGAAGATTTAATGTAATGTCTTTTGCTTTTGTTTTCTTACCTCAATAAAAATGATTTGAAATAAAAAAAAATTTAAAAAAAGCCAGCCTCCAGCCTCATCCTCAACTTACCAGACTGCATGCATAACACGTTAAACCTCACAGACCGTACAAAACTCAACCACCAGCCTCATCCTCAACACACCAGCCTGCATGCATAGCACATTACACCTCACAGACCATACAAAACTCAGCCACCAGTCTCATCCTCAACCTACCAGCCTGCATGCCTAGCACGTTACACCTCACAGACCTTTTAAAACTCAGTCACCAGCCTCATCCTCAAGCTACTAGCCTGTATGCAAAGCAAGTTACACCTCACAGACCTTACAAAACTCAGCCTCCAGCCTAATCCTCAACACACCAGCCTGCCTGCATACCACGGAACACCTCACAGACCTTTCAGAACTCAGCCATCAGCCTTATCCTCAACCAACCAGCCTGCATGCATAGCATGTTACACCTCACAGACCTTACAAAACTCAGCCACTAGTCTCATCCTCAACCTACCAGCCTGCATGCCTAGCACTTTACACCTCACAGACCTTCTAAAACTCAGCCACAAGCCTCATCCTCAAGCTACCAATCTGCATGCAAAGCATATTACACCTCACAGACCTTTCGAAGCTCAGCCACCAGACTAATCGCTAACCCAGCAGCCTGCATGCATAGCACGTTACACCTCACAGACCTTACAAAACTCAGCCAGCAGCCTCATCCACAAACCCTCAGCCTGCATGCATAGCACGTTAAACCTCACAGACATTTCAAAACTCAGCCACCAGCTGAATACTCAACATACCAGCCTGCATGCATTGCACGTTACACCTCGCAGACCTTTCAAAACTCACACACCAGCCTCATCCTCAACCCAGCAGCCAGCATGCATAGCAAGTTACACCTCACAGACATTACCAAACTCAGCCTCCAGCCTCATCCTCAACCTACCAGCCTGCATGCATAGCACATTACACCTCACTGACCTTACAATACTCAGCCACCAGTCTCATCCTCAACCTACCAACCTTCATGCATAGCACATTAACCGCACAGACCTTCCAAATCTCAGTGGCAAGCCTCATCCTTAACCTACCAGCCTGCATGCATAGCACATTACAGCTCACAGACATTTCAAAACTCAGCAACCAGCCTCATCCACAAACCACCAGCCGGCATGAATACCACGTTACACCTCACAGACCTTTTCAAACTCAGCCACCAGCCTCATACTCAACCGACCAGCCTGCGTGCAGAGCACGTTACACCCCACAGACCTTACAAAGCTCACCCACCAACCTCTTCCTAAACCTACCAGCCTGCATGCATAGCACAATAACCTCACAGACCTTACAAATCTCAGCGGCCAGAATCCTCCTCAACATACCAGCCCGCATGCATAGCACGTTACAGCTCCCAGACATTTAAAATCTCAGCCACCAGCCTCATCCACAAACCATCAGCCTGCTTGCATAGCACATTACACCTCAAAGACCTTTCAAAACTCAGCCACCCGTCTCATCCTCAAGCTACCAGCCTGCATGCAGAGCACGTTACACCTCACAGGCCTTACAAAACTCAGCCACCAGCCTTATCCTCAACCCACCAGCCTGCATGCATAGCACGTTACATCTCACAGACCTTACACCAGTCTCATCGTCAACCCACCAGCCTGGGTGCCTAGCATGTTACACCTCACAGACCTTACAAAACTCAGCCACCTGACTCATCCTCAACCTAGCAGCCTGTATGCATAGTATGTTACACCTCATAGACCTTACAAAACTCAGCCTCCAGCCTCATCCTCAACCTACCAGCCAGCATGCATAGCACGTAACACATCAGAGATCGCACAAAAGTCAGCCACCAGCCTCATCCTCAACCTAGAATCCTGTATGCATAGCACGTTACACCTCATAGACCTTACAAAACTCAGCCTCCAGCCTCATCCTCAACCTACCAGCCTGCATGCATAGCAAATTACACCTCACAGACAGTACAAAACTCACCACCAGTCTCATCCTCAACCCAACAGCCTGCATGCATAGCACGTTACACCTCACAGACCTTACACCAGCACATCCTCAACCCAGCAGCCTGCTTGCATAGCACGTTACACCTCACAGACCTTACAAAACTCAGCCTCCAGCCTCATCCTCAACCTACCAGCCTGCATGCATAGCACGTTACACCTCACAGACCTTACAAAACTCAGCCACCAGTCTCATCCTCAACCTACCAACCTGCATGCATACCACATTAACCTCACAGACCTTACAAATCTCAGCGACAAGCCTCATCCTCAACCTACCAACCTGCATGCATAGCACGTTACACCTCACAGACCTTTCAAAACTCAGCCACCAGCCTCATCCTCAACCCAAGAGCCTGCATGCATAGCACGTTACACCTCACAGACCTTACACCAGTCTCATCCTCAACCCATCAGCCTGCGTGCATAGCACGTTACACCTCACAGACCTTACAAAACTAAGCCACCAGCCTCATCCTCAACCTAGCAGCCTGTATGCATAGCACGTTACACCTCATAGACCGTACAAAACTCAGCCTCCAGCCTCATCCTAAACCTACCAGCCTGCATGCATAGCATGTAACACCTCACAGACCGTACAAAACTCAGCCACCAGCCTCATCCTCAACCCACCAGCCTGCATGCATAGCACGTTACACCTCATAGACCTTACACCAGTCTCATCCTCAACCCACCAGCCTGCATGCATAGCACGTTACACCTCACAGACCTTACACCAGTCTCATCCTCAACACACCAGCCTGCGTGCATAGCAGATTACACCTCACAGACCTTACAAAACTCAGCCACCAGCCTCATCCTCAACCTAGCAGCCTGTATGCATAGCACGTTACACCTCATAGACCTTAAAAAAGTCAGCCTCCAGCCTCATCCTCAACCTACCAGACTGCATGCATAACATGTTAAACCTCACAGACCGTACAAAACTCAGCCACCAGCCTCATCCTCAACACACCAGCCTGCATGCATAGCACATTACACCTCACAGACCATACAAAACTCAGCCACCAGTCTCATCCTCAACCTACCAGCCTGCATGCCTAGCACGTTACACCTCACAGACCTTTTAAAACTCAGTCACCAGCCTCATCCTCAAGCTACTAGCCTGTATGCAAAGCAAGTTACACCTCACAGACCTTACAAAACTCAGCCTCCAGCCTAATCCTCAACACACCAGCCTGCCTGCATACCACGGAACACCTCACAGACCTTTCAGAACTCAGCCATCAGCCTTATCCTCAACCAACCAGCCTGCATGCATAGCATGTTACACCTCACAGACCTTACAAAACTCAGCCACTAGTCTCATCCTCAACCTACCAGCCTGCATGCCTAGCACTTTACACCTCACAGACCTTCTAAAACTCAGCCACAAGCCTCATCCTCAAGCTACCAATCTGCATTATGTCCCTAACTAAAACTGCCTTAGAAGATGGTTTTATCAATCCTAAAGAATTCGATTACTTGAATCAAAACCAAGGAAAAATTGCCTGCATTTATGGTCTGCCAAAGATCCATAAGGATGCCAATAACCCCCCTTACAGACCCATAGTCTCTACAATAGGGACAGCTACTGAGCCACTCTCCAAATATGTAGATAATTACCTACGCCCTTTTATCCCTAAAATAGAATCTTACATTCGGGACACAGGTCATATAATACAGAAGATTGAAGGAATTTCCTTCAACTCAAATAATGACCTGTTGGTCACAATGGACGTGGAGTCTCTATATAGCAACATCCCTCTGACCGACGCGCTAAAAACAACTAGTTGGTTTATTGATTTACACCAAATCCCGTGTCCGAAGAGCTTCGTGCTTGCATGCCTCGAAATTGTACTAACAGAGAATGTCTTCGAATTTGGCAATCACTTATATCGTCAAATAAAGGGTGTAAGCATGGGTGCTTCAGTGGCCCCATCCATAGCTAATATCTTTATGGCATCGTTTGAAAAGGAATTTGTACATAACGAAGTTGCACCCTTTTACGAGTCAATCTCCCATTGGTCCAGATACATTGATGACATCTTTTTTATCTGGACCGATGGGAGAGAAACTCTATCAGAATTCCTTGAATGGATAAATGGAGCGAATTCAAACCTTAACTTCACTTCTCACGTCAGTAACAAAAAAGTCGAATTTCTAGATATAGAAATTTTAGACAACGCTGGGACTTTAGAAGTAGACCTTCACATAAAGCCCACAGCAAGGAATACTTTACTTCATTATCAAAGCTTCCATCCACGTACTCAAAAAAACAGTATCCCATTCTCACAGTTCCTACGCGTCAGGCGTAATTGTACAAATATAAGAGATTTCGATGAACAAGCAGCGGTAATGAGGACTAAGTTCATCGAGAGAGGCTACCCCCACCGATTAATAAGGGAATCCTATAAACGGGCCCGATACTATGACAGAGATTGTCTTCTAAAAACAAAACCAACTAAATCCAATGACCAAATAGTTTGTATCACAAGGCACTCAACAATAAATGAAAGAGTAAGACATGTCATAAACTCTAATTGGCATATATTAAACAGTAACTGCACGAACGACCAAAAACTGATGAAACCGATTTTCGCTCATAGGAGAAATAAAAACATAAAAGAGTTTATTGTCCACTCCAGATTTGCCAAGAACACCAAAAATGACACCCTTAGTCAGCGTTCAATCTTGACTAATCATCCCTTAAAAGGAACTTTTCCATGTTCATTATGTAAATCATGCTGTAACATCTTGTCAGGTGAGGAATTCGAATATAATGGCCACAAAACCAAAGCACAGGAAATGTGGAATTGCAAAACAAGCAATGTCATATATTTTATTCAATGTCCGTGTCCTCAAGGATACGTAGGTGAGACCTCAAGAGCAATTCAGACACGCTTGAACGAACATCGTTCAGCGATAAAAACTAAAAAAACTGCATGCCCAATGGTCAAACATTTCCTAGAAAAAGGTCATCATGCTGACGACTTCAAATGGAGGATTTTAGAAAAAATCCATGTCCCAGATTCAAAAGGAGGCATGTCCATTCGAAAGAAAAGGGAAGTCTTTTGGATATTTGTTTTTAATTCTTTCAGACAGGGGCTGAATAGCGAAATCCCGTGGGAACACGCAATACTTTAACATAAATCGTTCCCTCTTTTTGTCTCTTTTTGAGTGAGCGCACTAATTTAAAAGATGAAATATCCCCTCCTCAGTGACACATTAAATATATATGTCATGACATAATATCAAGGTCCGATATGCACTGAGACCTTTTTGTACCTATTCTCACTTCCGACATGCCAGAGGACTGATTGAGAAAACCCCAGAGAATCTCCCCGAACTGTATTCTTAATTTAGTAACCCCCCTTAAAAAGAAAATTGTGCGTCATCAAACCTCGAATTCAGTATTTTTGACGCCAAAAATAAATAGAATATATTCACTCATTTTTTCCCCCCCCCAATAGTAAATATATTAAATAAACAATTATCAATCATGATTCCACCCCTTCTAAACATTTAGTAGAAACTCCCTGTTCACATCTAAAAGAGGATAACAGATTCTTATTATGCATGATCTCCACCAATGCCATCCTTTGTTTACATCGAAGTGACCATTGGTGTGAACACAAAGTACAAACATCCAATTGGGTGAGAGTTCATAAAACTCGGCTGCTCTTGATTCTGTAAACTATTCTTACCTCTTACTCTATGTTTTACTTAAAAAATGATACGATATCAAATTTCGTAGGTTACCCATGTGTATATCGAATATAGTAACAGCGTCTAGAAAGAAAATCCCGCTTCATTCTTTTTTATATTTAATGAACTTGCCAAAAATAAACTTATCTCATTCACCTAATTGTCTCATCTCCAACAGTAAAGACACAAAAATCAATTTAGATCCCAACCGCCATTGTCGTTTGATTGGAATCTCTGTTTACATACAAAAGAGGAAAACACACTCGCAATGGATGTAACTTCCACCAATGCTGCCCTTTGTTTACTTCCAAGCAACCTATCGTGTGAGCGCAATGAATAATCAGCCAATTGGATGCGCGCTCGCATAACTATGCTTTCTCTAAGTTTGACAACTCCGCTAACTCCGCGGCAAGGAGAGATAATGAAGCTAATTACAAACAGGTGCTAGTTATCTTCGATAGTCACGTAACTGCTTAGATACGTATATTTGCGTCTTTGAGCAGGTACTTGACTAACAGCATCTAGAAAGAAAATCCCGCTTCATTCTTTTTTATATTTAATGAACTTGGCGCCAAAAATAAACTTATCTCATTCACCTAATTGTCCCGTCTCCAACAGTAAAGACACAAAAATCAATTTAGATCCCAACCGCCATTGTCGTTTGATTGGAATCTCTGTTTATATATAAAAGAGGAAAACACACTCGCAATGGATGTAACTTCCACCAATGCTGCCCTTTGTTTACTTCCAAGCAACCTATCGTGTGAGCGCAATGAATAATCAGCCAATTGGATGCGCGCTCGCATAACTATGCTTTCTCTAAGTATTGACAACTCCGCTAACTCCGCGGCAAGGAGAGAGAAGGAAGCTAATTACAAACAGGTGCAAGTAATCTTCGATAGTCACGTAACTACGTAAATACGTATATATACGTCTTTGAGCAGGTACTTGACTATCATTTGTTGCCGCGATCATCACCCGACGAGACGTACCGCCCGCCACCGGACATAGAGAGCCCTGCTAACTAGTATTAGGTAAGACTCCGTTGGCAAACCCTGAGAAACTCAATAGCAGAATCTGGGGATAGTAAACGATTCTATTCTCTAACTAATCATACTGTCCTATCTATTTTAGGCAGGGAGATCTTTTAATCTCTTGAACTCGACATCCTAGAGAATCAAGAAACTTCCTACATTTTGGAAAGTAGAAAAGAAAAATATCCATCATTTTTAGGTAAGACCCTAGATGATATTAAAAAAGGCAAAACGTATTTTGAATAATAAATAGCAGTACTTAGAATGTACTTTTGATGTGCCCTTTTTTTCTGAAGGTTCAGGACTGAATCAAAGAAGAATATAGAATATAGCAAGTCCAACCTAACATCCTAAAAGAAATAACTAAAGTGCAATAGGTAAGAATAACATCACCTTCCTGGAGATTGGAGAATCCTATTTTTCCTGTACATCAGTAATTCTCCATGCTCCTTATGAGTTAACAGAATAAAAATACAAATAAATGGGTAACAAACATCCCTTTATCTCTCTTCTACCCGCCACAACAAAGACCCTGAATCTAGATCTTCAAGGACCGATCCCTATCAGACATTCATCTTCGCTAAAGGGTTCCGGTTGGCGGGCTTAGATCTTTTACACACCTATATAATCAGGTAAAAAACTACAGAAAAGGACAACTATCCCTGTACTCTAGCAAACATCTATGTGACTTTCTCTACTATTTTTTATTCTTAGCTATATCATAATCGACACCGATAAAAGAGAAATTGAACATTTAATCTTAACCAACTATCCCCTGCTGATATTTCGAATTAGTAAGTATAAGTTCTATGCTAGGACAAACTTGATATATTTTTTGTTAAGTCAGATTGAAATATCAAAACCTCATTCTTTTAAAGAAAAATAAACCCTTAGTTGAATTAAGGCACTATTACCTCATCTATTAGGTCCCCTGATCTCTTACTGAAATTACAGTGCATATTGCAAATCATGGCCGTATTGATAACTGAAACTGCACCACAAGATCAATAGACAAATGCCCTTTATTGGCACCTATTTCATCATCATTTTCTATAATAATCTTTACTCCCCTCCCGTTGGATTATATAAATCCAGTTTGCATAAGGAAATGACAAGACAAATGTATTTCACAATGTTGTTTTTTAAACTACAGCTGCTGCAAAAATATTGTCTCTTCTTTTTTTAACTGAATATATAACAGTTAGTTACATGTTTTACAGGTCTTATATAAGTAAGAAACGATATAATTGTATGTTCTGTATATATCTCCACCTATAGATATTGTGTGGCTGCTCCAGGAAGAAGGCGCTGGCCGCCGAAACGCGCGTAGAGATTGAATCTTCATGCCACCTAGCTAATATAAATTTCTATGTCTGTTAAGTGTTAAATTTTGATTGTTAACTGTACTATGAGATTTTTTTAAATTGTTATTTTAATGTCATATAATGAACCTTTTTTACCTATGTTAACTAACTAATAAAACCTTGTTTTTTTAAGCAGCTGTAGTCCATTGCTATATATATTTTTGATCTTAAAGTAATTCACTGTGTTTAATTGCCTAGGTTGTTATTTTTCATATAAGCATATTACACCTCACAGACCTTTCGAAGCTCAGCCACCAGACTAATCGCTAACCAAGCAGCCTGCATGCATAGCACATTACACCTCACAGACCTTACAAAACTCAGCCAGCAGCCTCATCCACAAACCCTCAGCCTGCATGCATAGCACGTTAAACCTCACAGACATTTCAAAACTCAGCCACCAGCTGAATACTCAACCTACCAGCCTGCATGCATTGCACGTTACACCTCGCAGACCTTTCAAAACTCACACACCAGCCTCATCCTCAACCCAGCAGCCTGCATGCATAGCAAGTTACACCTCACAGACATTACCAAACTCAGCCTCCAGCCTCATCCTCAACCTACCAGCCTGCATGCATAGCACATTACACCTCACTGACCTTACAAAACTCAGCCACCAGTCTCATCCTCAACCTACCAACCTTCATGCATAGCACATTAACCGCACAGACCTTCCAAATCTCAGTGGCAAGCCTCATCCTTAACCTACCAGCCTGCATGCATAGCACATTACAGCTCACAGACATTTCAAAACGTAGCAACCAGCCTCATCCACAAACCACCAGCCGGCATGAATACCACGTTACACCTCACAGACCTTTTCAAACTCAGCCACCAGCCTCATACTCAACCGACCAGCCTGCGTGCAGAGCACGTTACACCCCACAGACCTTACAAAGCTCACCCACCAACCTCTTCCTAAACCTACCAGCCTGCATGCATAGCACAATAACCTCACAGACCTTACGAATCTCAGCGGCCAGAATCCTCCTCAACATACCAGCCCGCATGCATAGCACGTTACAGCTCCCAGACATTTAAAATCTCAGCCACCAGCCTCATCCACAAACCATCAGCCTGCTTGCATAGCACATTACACCTCAAAGACCTTTCAAAACTCAGCCACCCGTCTCATCCTCAAGCTACCAGCCTGCATGCAGAGCACGTTACACCTCACAGGCCTTACAAAACTCAGCCACCAGCCTTATCCTCAACCCACCAGCCTGCATGCATAGCACGTTACACCTCACAGACCTTACACCAGTCTCATCGTCAACCCACCAGCCTGGGTGCCTAGCATGTTACACCTCACAGACCTTACAAAACTCAGCCACCTGACTCATCCTCAACCTAGCAGCCTGTATGCATAGTATGTTACACCTCATAGACCTTACAAAACTCAGCCTCCAGCCTCATCCTCAACCTACCAGCCAGCATGCATAGCACGTAACACATCAGAGATCGCACAAAAGTCAGCCACCAGCCTCATCCTCAACCTAGAATCCTGTATGCATAGCACGTTACACCTCATAGACCTTACAAAACTCAGCCTCCAGCCTCATCCTCAACCTACCAGCCTGCATGCATAGCAAATTACACCTCACAGACAGTACAAAACTCACCACCAGTCTCATCCTCAACCCAACAGCCTGCATGCATAGCACGTTACACCTCACAGACCTTACACCAGCACATCCTCAAGCCAGCAGCCTGCTTGCATAGCACGTTACACCTCACAGACCTTACAAAACAAAGCCTCCAGCCTCATCCTCAACCTACCAGCCTGCATGCATAGCACGTTACACCTCACAGACCTTACAAAACTCAGCCACCAGTCTCATCCTCAACCTACCAACCTGCATGCATAGCACATTAACCTCACAGACCTTACAAATCTCAGCGACAAGCCTCATCCTCAACCTACCAACCTGCAGGCATAGCACGTTACAGCTCACAGACATTTCAAAACTCAGCCACCAGCCTCATCCACAAACGACCAGCCTGCATGCATACCACGTTACACCTCACAGACCTTTAAAAACTCAGCCAGGAGCCTCAACCTAAAGCTACCAGCCTGCATGCAAAGCACATTACTCCTCACAGACCTTTCAAAACTCAGCCACCAGCTTCATACTCAACCTACCAGCCTGCATGCAGAGCACGTTACTCCCCACAGACCTTACAAAGCTTACCCACTAACCTCTTCCTAAACCTACCAGCCTGCATGCATTGCACATTAACCTCACAGACCTTACAAATCTCAGCGGCAATCCTCATCCTCAACCTACCAGCCTGCATGTATAGCACGTTACAACTCACATACATTTCAAAACTCAGCAACCAGCCTCATCCACAAACCACCAGCCTGCATGCATACCACGTTACACTTTACAGACCTTTTCAAACTCAGCCAGCAGCCTCAACCTCAAGCTACCAGACTGCATGCAAAGCACGTTACTCCTCACAAACCTTTCAAAACTCAGCCACCAGCCTCATACTCAACCTACCAGCCAGCGCGCAGAGCACGTTACACCCCACAGACCTTACAAAGCTCACCCACCAACCTCTTCCTAAACCTACCAGCCTGCATGCATAGCACATTAACCTCACAGACCTTACAAATCTCAGCGGCCAGAATCCTCCTCAACATACCAGCCCGCATGCATAGCACGTTACAGCTCCCAGACATTTAAAATCTCAGCCACCCGCCTCATCCTCAACCTACCAGCCTGCATGCAGAGCAAATTACACCTCACAGACTGTACAAAACTCAGCCACCAGTCTCATCCTCAACCCACCAGCCTGCATGCATAGCATGTTTCACCTCACAGACGTTACACCAGTATGATCCTCAAGCTACCAGTCTGCATGCAGAGCACGTTACACCTCACAGACCTTACAAAACTCAGCCACCAGCCTTATCCTCAACCCACTAGCCTGTATGCATAGCACGTTACACCTCACAAACCTTACACCAGTCTCATCGTCAACCCACCAGCCTGCGTGCATAGCATGTTACACCTCACAGACCTTACAAAACTCAGCCACCAGTCTCTTCCTCAACCTAGCAGCCTGTATGCATAGCAAGTTACACCTCATAGACTTTACAAAACTCAGCCTCCAGCCTCATCCTCAACCTACTAGCCTGCATGCATAGCACGTTACACCTCAGAGACCGTACAAAAGTCAGCCACCATCACCATCCTCAAACTAGCAGCCTGTATGCATGGCACGTTACACCTCATAGATCTTACAAAACTCATCCTCCAGCCTCATCCTCAACCTACCAGCCTGCATGCATAGCATGTTTCACCTCACAGACGTTACACCAGTATGATCCTCAACCCACCAGCCTGCATTCATAGCACATTACACCTCATAGACCTTACAAAACTCAGCCACCGGCCTCATCCTCAACCTAGCAGCCTGTATGCATAGCACGTTACACCTCATTGACCGTACAAAACTCAGCCTCCAGCCTCATCCTCAACCTACCAGACTGCATGCATAACAGGTTACACCTCACAGACCGTACAAAACTCAGCCACCAGCCTCATCATCAACACACCAGCCTGCATGCATAGCAAGTTACACCTCATAGACCTTTCAAAACTCAGCCACCAATCTCATCCTCAACCCAGCGGCCTGTATGCGTAGCACGTTACACCTCACAGACCTTACAAAACTCAACCTCCAGCCTTATCCTCAACACACCAGCCTGCCTGCATAGCACGGAACAGCTCACAGACCTTTCAGAACTCAGCCATCAGCCTTATCCTCAACCCACCAGCCTGCATGCATAGCATGTTACACCTCACAGACCTTACAAAACTCAGCCACGTCTCATCCTCAACCTACCAGCCTGCATGCCTAGCACTTTACACCTCACGGACCTTTTAAAACTCAGACACCAGCCTCATCCTCAAGCTACCAGCCTGCATGCAAAGCATGTTACACCTCACAGACCTTTCAAAGCTCAGCCACCAGACTAATCCCTAACCCAGCAGCCTGCATGCATAGCACATTACACCTCACAGACCTTACAAAACTCAGCCAGCAGCCTCATCCACAAACTACCAGCCTGCATGCATAGCACGTTACAGCTCACAGACATTTCAAAACTCAGCCAGCAGCCTCATCCACAAACTACCAGCCTGCATGCATAGCACGTTACAGCTCACAGACCTTTCAAAACTCAGCCACCAGCCTCATACTCAACCTACCAGCCTGCATGCAGAGCACGTTACACCTCACAGACCTTAAAAACTCACAGACCCACCTCTTCCTAAACCTACCAGCCTGCATGCATATCACATTAACCTCACAGACCTTATCAATCTCAGTGGCCAGCCTCCTCCTCAACCTACCAGCCTGCATGCATACAATGTTACAGCTCACAAACATTTCAAAACTCAGCCACCAGCCTCATCCACAAACCACCAGCCTGCATGCATGGCACGTTACACCTCACAGACCTTTTAAAACTCAACCACCAGCCTCATCCTCAAGCTACCAGCCTGCATGCAAAGCACGTTACTCCTCACAGACCTTTCAAAACTCAGCCACCAGCCTCATACTCAACCTACCAGCCTGCATGCAGAGCACGTTACACCTCACAGACCTTAAAAACTCACAGACCCACCTCTTCCTAAACCTACCAGCCTGCATGCATATCACATTAACCTCACAGACCTTATCAATCTCAGTGGCCAGCCTTCTCCTCAACCTACCAGCCTGCATGCATACAATGATACAGCTCACAGACATTTCAAAACTCAGCCACCAGCCTCATCCACAAACCACCAGCCTGCATGCATAGCACGTTACACCTCACAGACCTTTCAAAACTCGGCCACCAGCCTCATCGTCAACCTAGAAGCCTGTATGCATAGCACGTTACACCTCATAGACCTTACAAAACTCAGCCTCTAGCCTCATCCTCAACATACCAGCCTGCATGCATAGCACATTACACCTCACAGACAGTACAAAACTCAGCCATCAGTCTCATCCTCAACCCAAAAGCCTGCATGCATAGCACATTACACCTCACAGACCTTACACCAGCCACATCCTCAACCCAGCAGCCTGCATGCATAGCACGTTGCATCTCACAGACCTTACAAAACGCAGCCTCCAGCCTCATCCTCAACCTACCAGTCTGCATGCATAGCACGTTACACCTCACAGACCTTTTCAAAACTCAGCCACCAGTCTCATCCTCAACCTACCAACCTGCATGCATAGCACATTAACCTCACAGACCTTACAAAACTCAGCCACCAGCCTCATCCACAAACGACCAGCCTGCATGCATACCACGTTACACCTCACAGACCTTTAAAAACTCAGCCAGCAGCCTCAACCTCAAGCTACCAGCCTGCATGCAAAGCACGTTACTCCTCACAGACCTTTCAAAACTCAGCCACCAGCCTCATACTCAACCTACCAGCCTGCATGCAGAGCACGTTACACCCCACAGACCTTACAAAGCTTACCCACTAACCTCTTCCTAAACCTACCAGCCTGCATGCATTGCACATTAACCTCACAGACTTTACAAATCTCAGCGGCCAGAATCCTCCTCAACATACCAGCCCGCATGCATAGCACGTAACAGCTCACAGACATTTAAAATCTCAGCCACCAGCCTCATCTACAAACCGCCAGCCAGCATGCATTGCACGTTACACCTCACAGACCTCTCAAAACTCAGCCACCCGCCTCATCCTCAAGCTACCAGCCTGCATGCAGAGCACGTTACACCTCACAGACCTTACAAAACTCAGCCACCAGCCTCATCCTCAACCCACCAGCCTGCATCCAAAGCACGTTACACCTCACAGACCTTACACCAGTCTCATCCTCAACCCACCAGCCTGCATGCATAGCACGTTATACCTCATTTACCTTACAAAACTCAGCCACCAGCCTCATCCTCAACCTAGCAGCCTGTATGCATAGCACGTTACACCTCATAGACCTTACAAAACTCAGCCTCCAGCCTCATCCTCAACCTACCAGCCTGCATGCAGAGCACGTTACACCTCACACACCGTACAAAACTCAGCCACCAGCCTCATCCTCAACTCACCAGCCTGCATGCATTGCACGTTACATCTCACAGACCTTACAGCAGTCTCATCCTCAACCCACCAGCCTGCATGCATAGCACGTTACACCTCACAGACCTTATAAAACTCAGCCACCAGCCTCATGCTCAACCTAGCAGCCTGTATGCATAGCACATTACACCTCATAGACCATACAAAACTCAGCCACCAGGCTCATCCACAATCCACCAGCCTGCATGCATTGCACGTTACATCTCACAGACCTTACACCAGTCTCATCCTCAACCCACCAGCCTGCATGCATAGCACGTTACACCTCACAGACCTTACAAAACTCAGCCACCAGCCTCATCCTCAACCTACCAGCCTGCATGCATAGCACATTACACCTCACAGACAGTACAAAACTCAGCCACCAGGCTCATCCACAATCCACCAGCCTGCGTGCATTGCACGTTACAGCTCACAGAAATTTCAAAACTCAGAGACCAGCCTCAACCACAAACCACCAGCCTGCATGCATAGCACGTTACACCTCACAGACCTTTTAAAACTCAACCACCAGCCTCATCCTCAAGCTACCAGCCTGCATGCAAAGTACGTTACACCTCACAGACCTTTCAAAACTCAGCCGCCAGTCTCATACTCAACCTACCAGCCTACATGCAGAGCATGTTACACCTCACAGACCTTATAAAACTCACCCACCCACCTCCTCCTCAACCTACCAGCCCGCAGGCATAGCACGTTACAGCTCATAGACATTTCAAAACTCAGTCACCAGCCTCATCAACAAACCACCAGTCTGCATGCAAAGCACGTTACACCTCACAGACATTTCAAAACTCAGCCACCAGCTGAATACTCAACCTACCAGCCTGCATGCATAGCAGGTTTCACCTCGCAGACCTTTCAAAACTCAGCCACCAGCCTCATCCTCAACACAGCAGCCTGCATGCATAGCACGTGACACCTCACAGACATTACAAAACTCAGCCTCCAGCCTCATCCTCAACCTACAAGCCTGCATGCATAGCACGTTACACCTCACAGACCTTACAAAACTCAGCCACCAGTCTCATCCTCAACCTACCAACCTGCATGCATAGCACATTAACCTCAAAGGCCTTACAAATCACAGCGGCCAGAATCCGCCTCAACATACCAGCCCGCATGCATAGTACGTTACAGCTCACAGACATTTTAAATCTCAGCCACCAGCCTCATCCACAAACCACCAGCCTGCATGCATAGCACATTACACCTCACAGACCTTTCAAAACTCAGCCAACCGCCTCATCCTCAAGCTACCAGCCTGCATGCAGAGCACGTTACACCTCACAGGCCTTACAAAACTCAGCCACCAGCCTTATCCTCAACCCACCAGCCTGCATGCATAGCACGTTACACCTCACAGACCTTACACCAGTCTCATCGTCAACCCACCAGCCTGCGTGCCTAGCATGTTACACCTCACAGACCTTACAAAACTCAGCCACCAGACTCATCCTCAACCTAGCAGCCTGTATGCATAGTATGTTACACCTCATAGACCTTACAAAACTCAGCCTCCAGCCTCATCCTCAACCTACCAGCCAGCATGCATAGCACGTAACACATCAGAGACCGCACAAAAGTCAGCCACCAGCCTCATCCTCAACCTAGAATCCTGTATGCATAGCACGTTACACCTCATAGATCTTACAAAACTCAGCCTCCAGCCTCATCCTCAACCTACCAGCCTGCATGCATAGCAAATTACACCTCACAGACAGTACAAAACTCACCACCAGTCTCATCCTCAACCCAACAGCCTGCATGCATAGCACGTTACACCTCACAGACCTTACACCAGCACATCCTCAACACAGCAGCCTGCTTGCATAGCACGTTACACCTCACAGACCTTACAAAACTCAGCCTCCAGCCTCATCCTCAACCTACCAGCCTGCATGCATAGCACGTTACACCTCACAGACCTTACAAAACTCAGCCACCAGTCTCATCCTCAACCTACCAACCTGCATGCATAGCACATTAACCTCTCAGACCTTACAAATCTCAGCGGCAAGCCTCATCCTCAACCTACCAACCTGCAGGCATAGCACGTTACAGCTCACAGACATTTCAAAACTCAGCCACCAGCCTCATCCACAAAGGACCAGCCTGCATGCATACCACGTTACACCTCACAGACCTTTAAAAACTCAGTCAGGAGCCTCAACCTAAAGCTACCAGCCTGCATGCAAAGCACGTTACTCCTCACAGACCTTTCAAAACTCAGCCACCAGCTTCATACTCAACCTACCAGCCTGCATGCAGAGCACGTTACTCCCCACAGACCTTACAAAGCTTACCCACTAACCTCTTCCTAAACCTACCAGCCTGCATGCATTGCACATTAGCCTCACAGACCTTACAAATCTCAGCGGCCAGAATCCTCCTCAACATACCAGCCCGCATGCCTAGCACGTAACAGCTCACAGACATTTAAAATCTCAGCCACCAGCCTCATCTACAAACCACCAGCCTGCATGCATAGCACGTTACACCTCACAGACCTCTCAAAACTCAGCCACCCGCCTCATCCTCAAGCTACCAGCCTGCATGCAGAGCACGTTACACCTCACATACCTTACAAAACTCAGCCACCAGCCTCATCCTCAACCCACCAGCCTGCATGCATAGCACGTTACACCTCACAGACCTTACACCAGTTTCATCCTCAACCCACCAGCCTGCATGCATAGCACGTTATACCTCACTTACCG